>NC_142106.1:28330000-28930000 GCF_056152115.1 Neolamprologus brichardi | reverse complement strand
AGAATGTGAAAAAAAAATCCATGAATTCACATGGTAGGATTTGTAAAGAATTTATTCGTAAATCAGGGTGGAAAATAAGTATTTGGTCACCTCAAACAAGGAAAATCCCTGGCTCTCACAGACCTGTAACGTCTTCTGTAAGAAGCTTTTCTGTCCCCCACTCGTTACCTGTATGAATGGCACCTGTTTGACCTCATCATCTGTATAAAAGACACCTGTCCACAGCCTCAACCAGTCAGACTCCAAACTCTGCCATGGCCAAGACCAAAGAGCTTTCGAAGGACACCAGGAAAAGAATTGTAGACCTGCACCAGACTGGGAAGAGTGAATCTACAATAGGCAAGCAGCTTGGTGTGAAAAAATCAACTGTGGGAGCAATCATCAGAAAATGGAAGACATACAAGACCACTGATAATCTCCCTCGATCTGGGGCTCCACGCAAGATCTCATCCCGTGGGGTCAAAATGATCATGAGAACGGTGAGCAAAGATCCCAGAACCACACGGGGGGACCTGGTGAATGACCTGCAGAGAGCTGGGACCAAAGTAACAAAGGTCACCATCAGTAACACACTACAACGGCAGGGAATCAAATTCCGCAGTGCCAGACGTGTTCCGCTGCTGAAGCCAGTGCATGTCCAGGCCCGTCTGAAGTTTGCCAGAGAGCACATGGATGATACAGCAGAGGATTGGGAGAATGTCATGTGGTCAGATGAAACCAAAGTAGAACTTTTTGGTATAAACTCAACTCGTCGTGTTTGGAGGAAGAAGAATACTGAGTTGCATCCCAAGAACACCATACCTACTGTGAAGCATGGGGGTGGAAACATCATGCTATGGGGCTGTTTTTCTGCCAAGGGGACAGGACGACTGATCCGTGTTAAGGACAGAATGAATGGGGCCAAGTATCGTGAGATTTTGAGCCAAAACCTCCTTCCATCAGTGAGAACTTTGAAGATGAAACGAGGCTGGGTCTTCCAACATGACAATGATCCAAAACACACCGCCCGGGCAACAAAGGAGTGGCTCCGTAAGAAGCATTTGAAAGTCCTGCAGTGGCCTAGCCAGTCTCCAGACCTCAACCCCATAGAAAATCTGTGGCGGGAGTTGAAAGTCCGTGTTGCTCGGCGACAGCCCCAAAACATCACTGCTCTTGAGAAGATCTGCATGGAGGAATGGGCCAAAATACCAGCTACTGTGTGTGCAAACCTGGTAAAGACCTACAGTAAACGTTTGACCTCTGTTATTGCCAACAAAGGTTATGTTACAAAGTATTGAGTTGTATTTTTGTTATTGACCAAATACTTATTTTCCACCCTGATTTACGAATAAATTCTTTACAAATCCTACCATGTGAATTCATGGATTTTTTTTTTCACATTCTGTCTCTCACAGTTGAAGTGTACCTCTGGTGCAAATTACTGACCTCTGTCATCATTTTAAGTGGGGGAACTTGCACAATCGGTGGCTGACTAAATACTTTTTTGCCCCACTGTAAAATGTGGGACTAACAAGGAACGATGCAGATGTTTGATCAGCTGTTTTTTTGTAAGTCAATTCAAAGGGATCAAAGGCCTCAATGTTGCTGATACTCTGAAAACATTTTTAAAAAGTAAACGCAATGAGACCAATCCGTCAGTTAATCTTCTTTGTCCTTCCAGGTTACTTTGTTAACCTGGAAGGACACGGAGCAGTGGACGAGAGTATGCAGAAAAAGTGATGATGGTAATGAAGGCGAGCGTCAGGCTGATGGAGTTGCTGATTGCTGCTGACGAGCTCATTCATTTTAAACTGGCAGCGATTATGTGAAGAAATGTTACATTTCAGGAATAATGACACATACCTTGATGTGAATACAGCAGTAATTTCAACACGAGCCACTACATTAACGAAGAGTATTCTTATTCAAATACACATCAAGTAGTACAGCACCATATTCAGTGTTGGGGAGTAACGGAATACATGTACCGCCGTTAAGTATTTAAAATACAAAATATGAGTAACTGTATTCCGTTACAGTTACCGTTTAAAAAGGTGGTATTTAGAATACAGTTACTTTGTTGAAATAAATGGATTACACGGCGGTACTTCCCTGTTTCATATTGTGGCGGGTCAGGCCTGTTTGGGTTTTGTTTGACAGCTACGTTCTGTCGTTCCAGGTGGCAGCGTTACGGTTGCCATGGTTACAGGGTGACGCTCTCGCTCTGTGTGTTTCCTGGGTGAGAGAGGCCTTTTTGTTGTTGTTGTGCTAAGCTAATAGGCAGAATGCTACAGGTATAGCTCTAAAGAATGTAGCATCATAGACAGTGTAGTCCGTGCTGCAGGGAGAATGGACTGCCATACACGTTATGTGTCTGTGAGCGAGGGAGGGAGAAAAAGGAAAAGTACGAGCTGTCATCGAGCAGAAACGGGAGCTGGAAGCATGTAAATATAATAATAACCACTGCAGCCAAGAAGAGTGCCTGACGAGCCCAGTTGTAAGTAAGCTATTAAGACTCGACTGTACACCATGTTCGTGTTTTCCTCCAAAAACAACAAGTTCTGTTGGAGCAGCCTTTCAACGCCTCTCTCTGTCTCTCGCTAGCAAAGTTGACCCAGACAACAAAGTAAAGCTAGTTTTCGGCTATAAGCCCGACACAGAACCCACCGTATTAGCCAGAGGTCCCTTTACTACAGTTCGGAGCCGCGGACCTTCAGTAACAGTAATAAATCACAGCAATAGTACATTCATGTAGTTGTAAACAGCATGATAATATATTAAGTAATCCAAAGTATTCAGAATACGTTACTCTCATTGAGTAACGTTTCAGAATACGTTACTCTCATTGAGTAACGTAACGGAATACGTTACAGCAGACGTTCCCAAAGTGTGGGGCTCGCCCCCTAGGGGGGGCGCAGAGCCATTGCAGGGGGGGCGCGGCATGAAAAGGGGGAAAAAAAACAACAACGCTTGGACACTGCTAGCACGGGGCGCCTACACAAACGCAAAGCAGGAGATGAAGCATCGCTGAATATGTTTCCAAACCAACTTCATTCTAAGCCAAAGACTAGAAAATATGGTGAAGCAAATCTTCCCTTTGGTTTCACCTGCACAAGTGCCGAGGTAGGTCTCCCTGCAGGATTAGTTTTCCCTTCATTGGGAGCAGCGCTGGGCTGTTTAAATCACGGACAAACAGTATCCCACATTCTTGATTTTTAGTTCACAAACACTTGTTGTAATGACTAACTACTCCTGACATGTTGGAGATGTTAGCTCTTTATACAGTAAAGTTACAGCGGGATACAAATAACATCAGGCTGATCCTGCCACGATTTGTTCCCCGGTTCAAATCACGGACAAACAGCATCCAACAGTTGTTTATGTTTTTGAACCCATTTTGCAGACGGATTTTTTGAAAAATCTATTGATAGCAATGTTGAATATTATTACACAGGAAAAAAAACAAAACAACTACATGTAAAATAATTACACCGTGACGCCTCTACCTTTGTAAATGGAGGGACAGTAACTGTGTGTATATGTAAGCATGTAAAACCTGCAGATAGTCAGATTAACAGTATTTTGTCTCTATCTGCCATTCTGCAATTCATCTCATGTAAACAATAACGTGCACACAGCATGACGTGAAAAAGGCACATACCTTTGACGTTGAGTGACGAACTCTGTATTCCTCTTCCACACATAAACGCAAAAAATGAGTTTTAAAAAATCTCCGTTCTCGGTGATTCGAAACGCCGTTTACGTGTGGACGAAACAGCTGCGTTTTCAAAAATACCGGTGTAGGTGTGGACGCAGCGTAACAGAGTTAGTAGTTTATTTTCTTACTACCTGTAATTTATTGCAGATTACTTGTATTTGCTTAATTGTTTACTAAATGTCTGAGGTGTGAAATAAACGCAATGGAGCAAAATACGGGTGTGTGGTTGGAGGATGTTCGTGCGTGCGTGCGCGAGGGGGGGCGCGAACATTTTTCTTGTAAAACAAGGGGGGCCCAGCAAAAAAAGTTTGGGAACCACTGCGTTACAGAATACATTTTGGGGCATGTATTCTGTAATCTGTAATGGAATACATTTTAAAAGTAACCTTCCCAACACTGGCCATATTTGAAAAGGCTTCAGTTCCTGGTATATTTTCTCTTTGATGATCACTTGGAAGCACCTACAGCACATCCATCTATAATTTAACATCCATCTCAGGAGGAGAAGAGAAACATTGCAATCATAATTATCATCATTGCAACAGCTGTAGTTCAAAGAAGGCAGCATACCCACACATGCATATACCCACACCCACAGAATACCCACATATCTTTATTAGTCACTGTGAAAAAAAGGCTCTGAAAGCAGGGATGCCACAGTCAATAGATTAGATGTTAGGGGGGAAAAAAAGAATCCGATATAATTCCATAATTCTATTTCTGGAGGAGGCTAAACTCCAGCTAAAAGGACAGTGGATGTTGAAATTGATTAGGTGGGAGGCCACATCAGCTTCCTGGAGGTTGCTGGCCCGCTAACTACTAGCCCAACTGTAGTAAAACTTCAAAAAGTCTTGACAGTGCAGCAGCCAGCATTTTTCAAAAGGCCCAATTTTAGCTTTGAAGACAAAAATAGTCCATAATTTTAATTCAAACATTTATCCTAACAATTGCATGTAGGTTTTTGCCAACCAGTTGGAGTTATAAATGTTTTCCTTAGCAACAGGTGGTTGTCTGGGGTCTCTAAACCTGTGAGGCTGGGGCTATTGTAACGAATTTCCCAACAACTGCCAGCAACCTCCAGCAACCATGGTCAGAGAATACTTTATTCTCCCCTCATCACCAGTGCTTAAAAGATGGTTGCAGACTAGTCTCTAGGTCTGTGTCTCTAGGAGCCTATTCACCTGATCTTATATTGTCACCATTATTGTCACGCATCCAAACAGTAGGCATGTTGATGTCATATAATTATTGGTCACATCTGCAGAACCTAAACAGGGTTCTCCTTCTGCTTTAGCAGACAGTTACCGTGTCTCTGCAAGCTGCTTTGCAACCCTACACCTCATTTCATGGTATTTCTGACTTCATCACGTCTGTCTTCCCTGAAGTCTTTATTAGTCTGTGCAGGAGTGCATGCAAGGACAGTGACGTCTGATTTCTAGACCTTTTGTATTCTTTGTATGTGCCCTTGATGGTTTGCTGTACCCAGAACTGCCAAATATAAATTACTGCAGATGGAAACATCAATCTTCTTTTGACTATAATGGTCCTGATTGAATTAAAGTTGCTGTGGCACTCTATTTACTATACACTACACCAGGCTGTTATGCAGTTCACATGCCTTTGTATGTACATCAGGAATTAAAGTGCATTCTCAGTATCTTAAATTTCATCTGGCTTTAATTTGGAAAGTAGTTCGCCCCATGACTTATCAAAAACAGGCCCAACTGCACTGACGCAGCTACACGGGCTGTGTTTTTTTTTTCCACTGGTAAGCTAATAGTACTTGGCCTTGTGCTTCAGTTAACACCAATAGTCACTGACCTTTCTTGAATTCCAGGACTTTTTTTTTTCCTCTTCAGTGTTTGGTCACACTGGACAGATTACGTTTACACCTGGCTGTAAACTCCAAGTGTAGTCCAGCTGGTGTGACATGAACCAGAATACTTCTAAAAACAGAATTTGGGAACACGACTGAACCGACTGAGTGGCAAACGAGTTGCTGGAAGTGTAAAAAATCTCGGACCCAACCACAGCTAGATTTGTGTTGATGCTCAAACATGTGACAAATACTTTCCTGCCCATGACCGGCTACCCAGACCTACTGTGGCTGCAGTTTAATCATGATAAAGCTCAAATCTCATTATTTTAAAAGCACTAGAGTGAATAAGACCACACAGGCAAATATTTAATTTGAGCTGTGGGTGAACATGATTATAATGGAAGCCTGTGCCTTCTGCTTCATCAACAGTCCAAATGAGAAATAACCTATTTTTCAAATTGCCTGAAATCCACTCACAATTCAGAATTAATTGTTAAATTAAATTATCCTTAATTTTAAATGTTTTTGAATGCAATACTGCATGCAGTGTCAGATTGTGCTCAACATGTAGCTGCTGGCGTGTCCTTGTAGCTCAGCAGTCAGTGTTTTATCAGAAAACAAACAAAACTAGTTCCAGGCTGGCTGTTCTCTCTGTGTCGTGTATCATGCCGTGCGTCAAACTTTTTTTTTAATGTAGAGAGTTACTGTACACTGGAATAATTCAGTCCTCTCACTAGCCTTTTTACTGTCAGTAGTACAAAAACAAAGTTCCCCGCAATGACATGTTTACACTAGAAGGTATCTGTTTGTTACAGTGTTGACTGGCTCCAAGGGTGCCAGAAATCCCCACAGACCACACACATACACACACGTATTTTATCCTCAGGACCGGTATATGTAATAGATGCCGAGAAGGAGAAAATTTTTCATGGGCCAATCAACCTGCCATGACCTCAGTGACTCACTATTGTTTGGTGGAGCGAGGCTGCTCAATCACTGGCTCCTGCTGTGCTTTAGTGATTGCAGACACAGTAGATTTGGCCTGATTTAAAGTTCGAGTTCATTTCAGGTCACACAGAGGTCGGGACAAGATGGAGAGAACGTCTCACATGCTGTTTCAGCCCGTGGTGCAAATAAGCTGACCTGGAACAGCTTTGAAAAACACATCTGGAAATGACTGCTGACTCCTATACATTTAGTTGGAAGACAGAAAACATGCACCAGTTTAATACTGGCTGTCCAATTCAATCCAACACCAGCCGAGTAGCTGGCTGAGATAGGCAAACAAATTCAATATCCATCCATCCAGCCAAGTTTTACATAGCTATGCACATGTACAGTGTTGAGGAGTAACGGAATACATGTACCGCGGTTACGTATTCAAAATACAAAATATGAGTAACTGTATTCCGTTACAGTTACCGTTTAAAAAGGTGGTATTTAGAATACAGTTACTTTGTTGAAATAAATGGATTACACGGTGGTACTTCCCTGTTTCATATTGTGGCGGGTCAGGACTGTTTGGGTTTGTTTGACAGCTACGTTCTGTTGTTCCAGGCGGCAGCGTTACGGTTGCCATGGTTACAGGGTGACACTCTCTATCTGCGTGTTTCCTGGGTGAGAGAGGCCTTTTTGTTGTTGTTGTGCTAAGCTAACAGGCAGAATGCTACAGGTATAGCTCTAAAGAATGTAGCATCATAGGCAGTGTAGTCCGTGCTGCAGGGAGAATGGACTGCCATACACGTTATGTGTCTGTGAGCGAGGGAGGGAGAAAAAGGAAAAGTACGAGCTGTCATCGAGCAGAAACGGGAGCTGGAAGCATGTAAATATAATAATAACCACTGCAGCCAAGAAGAGAGCCTGACGAGCCCAGTTGTAAGTAAGCTATTAAGACTCGACTGTACACCGTGTTCGTGTTTTCCACCAAAAACAATAAGTTCCGTTGGAGCAGCCTTTCAACGCCTCTCTCTGTCTCTGCTAGCAAAGTTGACCCAGACAACAAAGTAAAGCTAGTTTTCAGCTACGAGCCTGACACGAACCCACCGTATTAGCCAGAGGTCCCTTTACTATGGTTCGGAGCCGCGGACCTTCAGTAACAGTAATAAATCACAGCAATAGTACATTCATGTAGTTGTAAACAGCATGATAATATATTAAGTAATCCAAAGTATTCAGAATACGTTACTCTCATTGAGTAACGTAACGGAATACGTTACAGAATACATTTTGGGGCATGTAATCTGTAATCTGTAATGGAATACATTTTAAAAGTAACCTTCCCAACACTGCACATGTATGATGTAATCTAAATCTGCATGCAGGTATAAATCATCCATCTGCCTCCCACTCAAACTAATCTGCTTCTCTAATCTATAGACCTGGAACTATTACTATTAGTTTTCAGTGGAATGTGCTGTATGTAAGCATAGTGACATGATAAGAGTACCATAAATACTGTAGTAAGTTTAGAATAAATCAAAAAAGTTGTTCTTTTATCATTTGTTGCATGACGATCTTAACTTGTCGGACTCTTACAAATAAATCTTTTCTGTCAGCATAATAAGTTCAGGAATTCTGTTATATCTACACGAGGTTAATTAACATGTTGTGATAAGTTGTGAACTCCAACGCATGAGCTCATGAGTTTGAGCCACTGGAGCGTTTATTTTTTAATTCTTATTCTTCTACTGAGAAACTTTTTTAATTGGAAAAAAATTCTAGAAATGTTGAATAGAGTTGTTAAAGAAACACTTTTTTTGTTAAAAGTCTAACATGAACATCCATTAATTTAAATTCATTAATTTAAGTTCATTTTTATTTGTTGTCATCTTTTGTACCAGATTGTAACAATAGTTGGCCTCCTCAATAGTTGCCTCAAGGCCTCAATAATCACTTTCAGCAGCAAAGACCTGCAAGCACTTGGCAACAGCGGGTAGAGAGAACTCTATTTAACATAAAGAGTACAGCAGCAGAATCAGGCAGAGCAAGGGGCAGCCCTCTACTCTGAAAGCTTGGAAGGGGCACAAACAAGACACACACGCAGACAATAACGATTTACGCTGCATAGACTCTTAGTTTACTGTTTGTATGCAGAGAAAATCATTTTATCCAAAACTGAGGACACTGATTCGTGTTATGTTTGCAGCAACAAATATTATCAGACGCCATTGGGCCTCTAGTGAGTCCACCACAGGGTGTGTTATGTCACCTGAAAGCCCTTTAATCCAGCCTGTCGCCACAGCTGGTGGGTCAAGATAAGCAGTGGCCACGGATATATAAGTGAGGCAATTGTAGCAGTTGCGACAGTGCGTGTCTTGAGTTCTTTCCATCTCAGTTTTAAATGGAGCTGATCTGTCTTCTGTAACGGAGAGTTTGAACATATGATAGAATGAGTCAGATTTTCTTTACCCAGTGAAGTATGAGGGCATTCGTATTGTATTTGCCGACTAGGACTGAATTCACAGCGACACTGTAACTTGTTTAAATGGGCGTCAGTGTGTTCTGGTGGAACAAATATCTGGCTTACAACAACATGGCAGAAGCACAGGCTGGAGGATCATTATGTAAGGGGGTGCATTTAGAGCTGTCAAGAGATTTTTAAACCGCCAGCTATGATGCACAGAACATATTGATGAAGTTTTATGCCAAATCTATCCAAAGAGCACAATGTTTGAATGGATTTGGGGAAAAAAAAATCATAATACCACTACAACATGCAGCATTTAGACAACTTGTCTAAAAATGCCCTCATGCAGCACCATTTAGTTAGGATAATTATCTTTGAAGGATAATAATCATACAGCTACAATATTTATAGGAACTCCTTTACATTTTAGAGGTGGAAAAATAAGGCCACAGTATGGAACCACACATTCCGTATGAAATCCCACCGGAATAGTTCAGTCATTCACTTTGACTGTTGCTGTGGAAAACACATGGGGGAAATAATGTAATTGAGTGGCAATATAAGTCTTTGTATGTGTCCCACTTGGGGAAACTCTAACCTGACTTACACAACCACAGAGCTGATGAGCGACGCTCTGGTTCTCAGTAGTTGGCTGTAGCTTACAGTACAGTTTTAGCTGGAACTGCATGTGTCATATTTATTTTTCCTTCCGTGAGTGAAAGAGCCCACTATGAGTTCTAGCGCAGAACACAGAACTATGCAACTGGACTAAATTGTAGCTAAATGCCATTAAAAGATGTGTATATATACAGAAACATTTACACGTCAACAAGACACCGCTATACAACTTTAGTTTGCCGACTGGATATAAAGACTGCATCACATAGCTACATAACCAAATCAGTTAATCTGCCTTTAAGTTAACAAACAGGGTCTAAGTACCAAGTTAACTTTCAGTGCAGTCATGCAAAAAAAATTTAAGCTTTTGCCAAAGTGGGACTCCTAACTGCTTTGATAACCTATGCTAAATTTTTCAACCTATCCACACCCCAGTTGCAATTTGTTGGACCTATATAGGCTAGATGTCGATTATCAAAGACATGAGATCCAACAGGATAGAAGGTAGGAGGAGAGGCCCGGTCTACATCAATGTCAGGAGGGCTCTTCCACATTAAACAAATATTAAATGTGTTATGGTAAAGTGGGCCGACGGTATGAGTTCCACTAATTTGTTTACGTCATAATTCTACCTTGTGAAACCAAAGCCTAACTTTTTATTTATAAAGCATACGTTATACAGTTTCCTCAAGAACTGAATTCCAGCTATGAAAATATTTACTCTGTCATTTTACACTCCACGGATCATAATCGGCACCTTTTCTGAAAATCTTTGATGGTGCAGAGGCACGCTGTACTTCCTGACCATGCTCTCTGTCATTTGTGGATGATGACCAAAACGCAATTGAAACTGATTCTGTTCATCTGGACGTCGCGTTTTCAGTGGGAGAAATGTTTCATCACTTGTCCAGCCTCGGCTAACTGATGGAGATGTTTCTCACACTGACAACGCAACATCCACAGTAACAGAATCAGCTTTCTAGGATTTTTTTTTTACCTGGAAAATCGAGCATGCATCAATTAGTTTTTCACAAAGTGTCTTATTGATTAGCTCATGGGCACAATGGCATGTGTTTAAAAGTCTCAAGTGCTTAAAAATGGATGAAGAGAAGAGAGTATTGTGAGTATATTGCCAGGAGTTTGGATTTGAGCAGTGCTGTCAATGACTTTGCTGAGTGCAAGATGAAGTTCTGATATGCCCGTAGTTTGTGCTTGTTGAAAATATGCATTCATACTGAACAGTGTGCGTGTGATATATGTACCTGGTCCACTGAAAATGATTGTTGAATGAGGAATTGTAGAAATAAGTGGTTTGTTTGTGAGGATCTGTGGTTAATAAGCTTGTCTCATTTGTTCAGTGCTTTTAGACATTACAGCTTTCTTCGTTACTTCAGCATGACAATTAAATCTGTTTTGGGTTTGTGGTAATATGTCTGAAGATGTTCACATGAATTCATACACCTATATAAATTTGTACATTTGCCAACCTCTCACTGTGGTTGTTGTTCATGAAGCTGATAAAAAGCCAGCCAAAAATATTATTGGATTGTTTAGATATGCAGAATAAAAAAGAAAATGTGCCCAGGGGCCTGTCACAGAGTTGTTTTTACTCTACGCTTCACTCTCTTACTATCACTACTGGGACGTTGTTGGCAAATAAATGGAGCAAGGTATCTAATTTTTCTACTTGAATTTATTAAATTATTAATAATTTTTATTATTGTTATTATTATGAATCAGTACAGAATTCACCAAAATTACTGTCAATAATTTGTGCAAAGTGGGTGATTTAAAGATCTTACACTTTGCTGAATCTCTCATCCATGCACTGGCACTTACATGTAAAACCTGCATTTTTAAAATTACTGTAATTAAAAAGTAATTTGTTATTACTATTTTGATTTTGCACTGATTAAACTATTAAACTGATTTTGTAGTGTAAGTTTGTAGTGTTGGGTCTTTAAATGCTGCTAATTTTGATTAACTTCTTTGCAGATTCAATAAAACCAGTTAAGAGTATGATTTCAGAATTATTTCTGTATAGGGGTGTTAAACGCAAGGCCCGGGGAGCCAGATTCGGCCCAATGAGGACTCCATTCCGGCCCACTGGATGGCTTTAGAAAATATGAAGGACAGCATAAATATTATTACATAAACTTTATAATTATATCACCATTTGGGTGATGCAATATCACACATTTTTTTACAATTTAAGCCCAAAGAGTCATACTGAAAGATTTATTTCATTAACTACAGCAGCATGTTTTTATCATTTGGAAAAACTGAGACGTATTGTTGAAATTGCTTTTTTCCTTCCTTATATTGAGATATCAGGGATTTAATGTGTAGTTAACTTTTACAGAAAGGGGAGTTTCAAGGTCTGGCCCACTTAAGATTAAAGTGAGTTGTATGTGACCCGTTATATAAAATGAGTTTGACATGTCCTCCACTATAATCTGAAGGTATTCATTAATGTAGCTTGAAAATTAGTTTTTCAAATAATTAGCTGTTAAAAATTGAGCTGTTTTTGGTGGTTAGTTTTGTTTTGACCAAAGGAAACTCGTGAAAAGTCAAAGCCCTGCTTCGTGGATGTTTTTAAATGGCCCAGTCTTTGAAGGTGGCATATTCCGGGGCACAAACACACAGAGTGACCAGAACCTCCTTCCCTGACCCCATCCCTAAATGCCACCAGACCGTCTTTGGTTGGGGAGTGGGGCTCATTATTGGTCTTCCTTAAGTTTATCTTTCTTTTCTCTGCGTGGGCAGGTGTGTTTATTTACCTGCTGGCTCGAGCCCAGGCGGGAATGCTCGGCTCTATTCCTCAAGCCCGGTGAGGGTGGGCTGTACCACTGTGGCGTCAAAGCAGAGGGGTGAGCCAGAAAATAGAAGCCCGCTGTTTTTTCTCTCGACGTCTCGTCAGCTTTTATCACATCCACACCGTAGCTGTCACCATCTTTCTATACATTACCCTTTGTCTGAATGAAAACAACCCACTTCACCGAGACCCGCTGTTGACTTACCGGCAGATGACTTTAAAAACACCCCTAAAACCTCAATGGCTCCATCTTGCCTTTTGAGTGACCGCTGAGTATTTTTCTCTCCCAGTGTGCTGAATGTTCCTCCTGCTGGAGAAAAGGAGAAAAAAACCCCAACGCCGGTGGACACACAGAGAAGGAAGGCGCAGTGGAAAAATAAAGGAGGTGGAGGAAAAGTGAAGTAACAGGAGATTAGCGGGAAGCTTGGAGGGACAGGCTGGGAAGAGAGCGAGGAGAAAATTACGGAGAGCGAGACTTGTCGTACAGATACAAATATATTTTCTACAAGTCCCACAATTTTGCTCGAAGATTTTTTTGTATTCCCCACTTGCTGAATAAACGGTGAGTTTATTTATATACGTTATTTTCTTCTATATTAATAAATGAGTTATTGCCGTAATTAATTATTTAAAAAAATCTCTTTGTGTCCTCCTGGAGAAAGTCTGGGAGTAGCCTTTGTGGTTAGTCAGTGTTCATTAAACAGCAGTGCAACAACAAAAACAAACAAAGAAAAAAAACGAAGAAGAAGAAGAGAAAAAGGGTGGTGGGATTCGGGGGTATTGTTTTGTGTTGGTGAACTCGGTGCCAAAAATTCACAGAGATGCGAGGATGTAGTCCGCACCGTTCAACAACAATACAGCAACCGAACAAAAACTCAACAAACGTTACGCCTCTGGGCCAGATATGTGCTCACTTAATAAGAGGAGTGCTAATAAACACCAACAGTATGCTTTAAGTTGTAGTTTGGTGAGAGTGAGCCCGTGACAGAGGGAGAGCAGTGCGCGTTATTGACACGCACATGTGGCATAGCCAGCGGGTCTTTGTTGCCCCCCCCCCCCCCCCCACCCCACCCCACCTCTCCCAGCCTCCTCTGTCGGTCATGACTGAACCAGACATAACTGCTCAGTGGCACGGCTCAAATCTCCCGTACACAGAATTAAGGCCACTATTGACATGTTCATATACATACCCCCTACCCCGCCCCCCACCTTTTTATTTGTGTCTACGCCTTTCAGCAGAGAGAGAAGCATCAACGCTCTTTCTTTGTGGTGTTTTCCAGTTAGGTGTCCTTACTGGGCAGCAGCAGTGGGAATTTCGGGGCTCATACTTTTTTTTTCTTAGATGGAAAGCTTTGGGCTTGTCTGTGTGAACAGGGGGACTTGGGGGGGCTTTTGTGGAGTAGTAATCTGCTGATAAGAGGGGAGCGAGGAGGGTGTTGTGGTTCTTTGGAGAGGGTGTGTAATATGTGTCAATGTCAAATGGAGGTGTGTCTCTTGTGAGTGTGTGTGTTCACGGGCCGTGTTATTGCGCGAGTAAAACATCAGGAAAAAAAGGAGTAAAATTGAGTGAAAATGTGCGTTTCGCATTCCTTTTACGGAATATCTTCGAGCGCGAGTGGAAATGTTTTGCTTTAGTGTGTCGTGCCCAAACCAAGGACACGCACACACACACACACACACACACACTGTTCTGTCTACACACTGCTCCAGAGACAGTTCTTTTCTGTCTTTACTCTGCCGCGAGCTACACGAACGCACGCACGCACCCAAGCAGGCTCGCGCGCAGATTCTGTGAGTCATACCGCATTTGGAGACTCGCGGCCTCGCTGCTCTTTGAGTGAAGTAGAGCCCCCTGCTGATAACGCGCGCGCGCACAGACAGGCTCATCTTCTGGGGGAAGAAAAAGTGAACGTTCGTTCCAGAACTGTTCAGGCTCTGAGACGTGGACATGCAGCGTTACGCAAGCGCACCCTGACTCTGCGCGTATGGGGTGCGCGGAGATGTACATAGCCCAGAAACACGGCCACACGGCAGGAGTGTATTGTTTCTCTTTTGCTGGTGGGTGTGGTGTTACCAGGAGCCAAGTCCAAATTTGTGTCGGTGTATTCAAATAAAACTAAAACAGAAATGATGGTAATGATGGCAATAACGACAATCAGCGTTGCAGTGACGACATAGTTGAAAAAAGTTACTTCCTCCTTTTTTTTGTTTTAGAGTATTTTAAACGGTTAGTTCACCCAAATGTCAGAGTTTTGGTCTTATCTGCTGATGCTTTGTGTTTGTGTATATATATGTGTGTGTGTATATATGCCTCTTGGGGGTTGGGTGGTATATGTGTGTTTGTCTTTTTAAAAACGAGCCCTTTAATGCATTTCATCTGTTATTTTCTGTGGGTCTTTTATTATTTTGTGGAAGAGTTTTATCATTATTAATGAAAAGCGTTATGACGCCACATGTCAGCACTCTGAGCGGCCTCATCCACAACAACAGCAATCGGGTTGTGCTGGTGTGGAGGAGGGCAGACACAAAATGATATATCAGAAGTGTAGCAGATGAAAGCTGAACAGTGTGCGTGCCCAGATAACACTCTGCCTCAGCAGCTCCAAACTGTACTTTGATGGAATTTCATACTGTTTGCATTTCCCATATTGACCATTCACCTACAGTCAGAACTGACACATTTGTGAGAGCTGCAGAAAACAAAATCCTGGCACTTCCTTTCAGGGCTTTGAGCATGAAATAGTTGTATTTGAAGGAGGAGATTTTAAAATACTGACCGATTGTGATATCTAAACATCTGTAACATGCTAAAAAAACAAGTCAGTGGTTGTATTTTGATAATATTCTAGAAGTTCAGTGTGCTAGGAATAAAACAAGCATTTCCTGCATTTTTACTGCACTAAATATAGCAGCTGTGCACTTGTCATTCATGTTTAGGCTTAAAATTTAAATTGCAAATCATACACTGTAAGCTCATGAAACAGGCGCTGGTCCAAGCTGCATGTGAATATACATACACACACACACACACACACACATATATATATATATATATATATATATAGAGAGAGAGAGAGAAAGAGAGAGAGAGAGAGAGAGAGAGAGAGATAGGGAGAGAGGGTGGTGAGCTGACTGGAGCATTAAACATTGACCTACCCGGTAATAAATCAACACTAAAACATCACTAATGAAGTGCTGTTTGGATTCTGCAGCTTACTTACTTCAAATGATTTCATTATGTTTCTTTATGTGTCTGACGTTGAATAGACTTATAGATCCATGCTGGTGTGTCTGAGAGCAGAGTGCTGTGTTGGAAGACTTGCTTATTGACTTCAAAGTGTTTCTGGTGCTCTAATCTGTTCAGCGTCAGAACATTATAAAACACTGGTTATTTATAGAGGATATGAGAACAAATTGTTCCGCTGTACATCTTTTTATATTGATATAGGTTCCACAGCTGATGAGCTGCAGACACTGTGACTGTGAGACACCAGTAACATCTATTCTCATTATATATTCTATATATATTTGGTAACATTTCTCTCAGACTATGTTAAATGTCAGCCTCGTGATCAGCTCAGTTAAGCAGCCGGATGGTGTTACTATGAATGAGCGGGGCTGTTGACTTTTCACAGGAGACATTTATTTATTTATTTATTTTTTTGGAAGCTGTGTCAAACACATCTGTCAGGGCCAAAAATAAACCCTTCAGCTGGAACGGCTGCCCTTTGATCTGATGGTACAAGAGTATTTGTGTTCTGGACACACAAGTAATCCAAGGAGATAAACTTGTTGACATCATTAAACTGTGTTGAACAGTGACAGTCTGCGTGGCACACACTTTATTTTGCTCAGTGTTGCTCTTCTGTAGCTTGCAGGATGCTCGCCACTGTAAAAACTACACATGGTGACTATTGTTCCTGCACCAGCAAACCTGTTGGCTACTGAACAACTTGACGTCATTATAGATTAGTTAGTTCTGTGGGGTTTACATGGATTGTCAATAACAATTTGACTTTTTACCCTTCTGGGAAGTCAGCTTAAACATGCTCAATGTTTTATTAGTTTACTGTTTTTAGTTTATTATTATTTAAGTTTATTGTAGATGGAAGGCGTTAGACAGGGATCAGCATTTGGACAAATAGAGCTGGTAGTTTTTGAGGGTGAGTTTTTTCTGAATTTTGTATATTTTGAAATTTTAGCAGTGTTGTGCAGTAGGGCTGGGCCGTATCATACCGTTCAAGGTAATACCGGTATAATGTAGGTCAACAATAAGAAAATGAAATATCGCTATAGAACATGAGTAAAACGCGCATGCGCAGTGCCTTTGTTTTCATACGCACATGACGGAAAAAGCATGGCGGTGACGGAGAATGAGAAGGGCGGAAGCGGATCATTGAATGAAACAGATGAACCAGAATTGGTTTGTAAAAATGCTGCAACTTCAGTGGTGTGGAACTGGTTTGGTTTTCGTCCATCAGATACACACCAAAGCACAATTTTTGGAAAAATATGCAAGTGGGCCGAATAACCGTCAATGCGTTAGTGCCGTCCAGCCCCACATCTCTGTTAACTCGCTAACGGAGATTTGCCGCGTTACCGCCATAACCGCGTTAACGTCATTTTAACGAAGTTAACGCTGTCAGCACTAGTTTTAATAGGACTTTGGGAAGCTATGAAGCCGCACTGCTTGATGGATTATCGGAGCATTATGGCTATCGTAGGCAGGAGGGTCGCGGAGTGATACGTACTGTGCTTCAACATAATATTACCGTATTGTGTGTCTATAACCTCTTTTTAAGTTTTGTGGATATTATACATGGTTATGCTGAGGATATGTCGGCCAATTTCCACTGGAAATGCCTTTTGGTTAAACTGTCAGCAAGGAATTTGCATTTGCACTGTTAAATATTTATATAGCTTTAATGCACATAAAACAGCTGCTTCTTCAAGTGAAAATACATTGATGTTTTTTTTTGCACTAATAAAGTTGTGTAGTTGTAAAGTGTTTTGTCTTGTGTCAATTATATCATCAGTTAAATTGTTATTGCAAAATTTCAAATGTATATCGTGATAAATATTTTTGGCCATATTGCCCTGCCCTGTTGCACAGTGACTTTTACAAAATGACAAACACAAATGGTGACCACCCCTTTTAGAAAAAGAAAATAAATCTGACACACGTCAACAATACAAACTGCCAGTTGACAGCATGCCATTTTATGATTTTGTTCTGCCTTTCATTATTTTATGATTGTTTTTCATGATTTCATCTTTGTGCCTCTTGCTGTACTGTTCGTGGGCATCTCTTTCTGCAGTACTTCCTAGCCGAAGAATTGTAAAATATTATTACATTTATCATTAGTATCAATATAGCATTATAAAATACATACTTACACATAAAACTTTGATTTATTATCAAATTGTATATAAAGTATTAAAAATAAAAGTAATCACTCTGCTAAGAAAATGTTTCCCATCACTATTAAATGAATCAATAATACTGCTGCACATGTTGAGCTCAAATAATTGGCATTCTGCTTAATCTACAGTAATGCATCATACTGTATACCCATATGGAAAAGATATATATAAAAATCTTATAAAGTTTGTATCTGTCTTGTGTGAAACTTGTATGAAAAGCATACAAGAGTGAAAACAGATATATGATCCCTTGAAAAATTATATAATGAAACTTGTATGTTTTGGATACTTACTAAAACAATATATGAAAGTAATGAGAAAGTGGCCACTTTCATGAGTAAATCATATAAGTTTTTACTATTTCTTTTCCATATGTGTAAAGTCAAAAGGGCAAGTACAAGAAATATTTTAAAAGAACAATGTATAACAATATAAGCCAAACTAACTAGTATGTGAGATATATTTGACAGTTTAACTGCCAAAATCTAGCAGTAAAAAAAAGAAAAGACAAATTAAGGTGGTGTGTTAGTGAAAAAGTTTAGTTCATATTCTTAACCAGCTGATCTATTTTACATGCTAATGGGAAAATGCTGGTGCATCTTGCACCTGTTTACCTTTTCTGTTTTATTAAACCAGACACGGCAGGAGTCATGTCTACCATCAAAGCTTCCTTACTAACGTGCCAAAGGAGTTTTTAAAAAGTTATTCACACTACAGTGAAAGCACACAGAGCATGTTTTTATTGGATACAGACACACCCTTGAAAATGACAGAAACTACAGATCTCAGTGGCTCTTACTCAAGCAGAGACAAGCCTGCTTTTAGAGACAATACCCAACTGATAGCAGTAATTTACTGGATAAAAGCAAAGGAGATGGAAGGAGAAGCTTCGGTACATGTTAACAGCAATGGATGTCTGTTGTTAGATTTCCCAGGGCAAGCACTGCTTGATACCTTGCATGCCCTGAAGGAATAGCACTGCTATTTAGTAGTTTGCCTCCACTCACGAGGTATCACCAGGTGCTGGAGTGATGGTAACCAGTTGGAACATTTTACCCAACATTAATAACTACAAGAAAAAATGTGAAGATGTAGATAATAGAACACACAAAGTTTTGTAATACACAACATTAAATATTGCATAAATTAAATTTGCTTTATAACAAATAGTCTTCCTGAGCTATCGGTGAAAACTCGGTCAAGCATATTTAGACTGTCACCTTACCTGTTTACTCTACCAATATTAACATTTACTCTTGCGGTGTTTGAGAGTCTATCAGTGCTGACCGCTGGGAATGATGATATGCCTGAACTGTTGGAAGACAGACCATTGTTTATTTCTTACCTTGAATACTGGAGAAAATTGATTCATATCTGGAAATTTCAGAACTTATTTTCAAACTTGACACCACTTCATTAACACAAATATAAAATGATTTGTTTTTCATCAACTTGATTTAAAAAGAAAGGTATTGAAGATACTCAAAGTCCTGTTATGATTTAAACTGAGGGACACTGAAATCGTCACCAAATACCCTACATGTTTCATCATCTTAAATTGTATGTCCCTAAGGACTCATGCGTGTAACTAGCACTGATAATGCTGGAAGGGAGATGAATGTGTGTATGTGCAGCAATGTGGAGCAGTAAACAGCTATAATTGAACTCTGAGTATTGCTTCAGAGGTGCATTCATGTCCCAGAATATCAGGAAAGTAAATGCTCTTGTCATCTCCACTGCTCAGAAATAGCCTTTATCCTTATGTTGAGTCGTTGACAACACTGAAATGATCTCCGCTAAAGTACGTGCCAGCTGTTGGGTGAATACAGTCTTTCTGTAATTGTGTAGCTGTGTTACTAATGCTTAAAAGTTAGGTGTCATTGCAGCAATGGACTGTGTTCTTGTGTTTGATGATGTTTCAATGCTGATATGGAGCTGATGTTTACATCTGTGGGTGTAACTGCCTGTTAAGTCTACGAGTTTTATTTTACTGTGGGGTTTGTTTATCACTCTTTGTTTATAGCAGAGTTGCCAAAAAGTGTTGGATGGCTTATAGCCAGTTTAATCTCTTTGCCACTCGAACCTAAACATAAACATTGTAGATCATTTTAAATAAGTGAGAAGGAAATCAATATCCATAACAGAAAAGCCACAAAGGCAGTTCTCACTTTACAATGCAAATGTCAAAAGTTCTACAATTGCTAAGAAGGAAAAAGCTGCTCAGCTTTTAAGAAAACAATTGTATTGGCTAGTCGGTGAATATATTGTAGATATTTCATCCACGAGTGGAGATAAGGAGTAAATTATAAAAGCAGTCTAAATATAGGACTGGCACATGGGTTAGCAGATAGCTGGCAAATACCAGTATATTGAGCAATGTGTGATGTGTCTCTCATGTGTTTTGAGTTGTTTTTAGAGGGAAAATTGGCAATCTGATGAACAACACGGTGCAGCATCTGCATGGGAAAAAATCTGGGGATAACATACTGAATTGCGGGGGGTGCTGGAGCCAATCCCAGCTGTCATAGGGCGAGAGGCGGGGTACACCCTGGACGGGTCGCCAGTCTGTCACAGGGCTAACACACAAGGACAGACAACCATTCACACTCACATTCACATTCACATCTAGTGGCAATTTGGATTATCCAATTTACCTATCCCCACAAGCTGCATGTCTTTGGACGGTGGGAGGAAGAGTACTCGGAGGGAACCCACGCAGACACGGAGAGAACATGCAAACTCCACACAGAAAGACCCCGGCCTGATGGTGGAATTGAACTCAAGACCTTCTTGCTGTGCGGCAACAGTGCTAACGACCGTGCCACCGTGCTGCCCCAAATGGTGTAATTAATGTAAAATCTTCAATCACAAAATATTTCTTAATGACCTCATAAACATGAAGCAATATTTTGAGTCAAATTCAACCGAAATAGCTTCAAATAGATTCAAAGGATTATTCATTAGAATTATTAAGGAAAATACAAATGAACTAAATTTCATTTCATGAGAGTCCATTAGATGTAATGTTTTACATTGTACTTATATAAGAAATTTAAATGAAAAATATAATGTAAGTAATGTAATCAAATTACATAGAGTAATAAAGAAGAATTTAATGTCAGAAATTGTTGTTTTTAGCTTGGGATGCATCCATGTAATCAAAAATATCATGAAGAGAAGTCTTAGTGGAACTACTGTATGTTGATCACTTAGTAAAATACTTAATAGATAAGACATCACAGACCAGTTGTATAATCACAGAAAAGATTGGATTGTTATTTAACAACAGTGATTACTTTCAGATTGAGATTTGAGATTATGTTGAACATAGTGAAGAAAATACAGTTTGTAATAACAAGACAGAGCTACTTTTTTAAAAGAGAGAAATTAATGTGTTACAAGAAGAAAACCCTTCCTAGCCTTTATATACAGAGTATGGCCCAGCTGAGTGCAGCTACTGTAAGTAATGTTGTCTAATGTTGAACTTCTGCCTTTTGGCACCAGCAGAAACATTGATTCTTCTGTGTTGACAGATTCATCTGTGTGTTAAAACCCAGCCAGCGTTACATGAAAGACAAAGATACAAAATAAATATTGAAATTTTTGCTCACAGGCTGCTAAAAATTTAGTTATTTATTTTTAATTAATCAATTTATTTATTTTGGATGGTAACCAAAGTGCGCTGAGTGCAGCTGAAATGATTTCCTTACTCAGACCTGTATTTTTGGCTGCGTACTGGGATTATTTTTATTTTTATGATTATTATCTGTTTATAGCTCTTAAAGAAGAAGGAAAACCAACAGCAGAGCATTTCATAGTTTCCTGAACAGCATAATGACAGCCAAAAGCACATAAAAAAAGAACAGAGATTTTTTTTTTATTGAATCTTTTTAAATGTGTTTTTACAGAAAGCCGAAATCTTCATCTACCACCATTTCAGATTAATTTCTACAAACTGTGAGATTCATTGTCTGCTTAAATTTTAAAATCACACGGGGCTATCAAAGCAGTTCTGTTTTTAACATTGCCTGTGCAACTGCAGATGGGCCGGTTACTGCGATATGACACCTGCTATAGCTGTTTGGCACACTAGTACGGGCATTAGTAATATGAGCTTAGTTGTATTTTTACCGAACTGCCTGAAACGACACAGAGCGATGCTTAACTTCTGGGAATTTAACATCAGGCAAGTGAGATTAAATTGGGACAATGCAAGTGGCACTGTGTTTATGATATCAATTGTTATTGGCCGATGTTGGCGTCTAGCGCAGATGAGTATGTGTAGAAATATGGATTTGACTTTTTTATATCCTGTGTAGGTGTAAACGAACGTAACAGTCTCGGCATCTGGGTCAGCGTGTATGGATTTTATATGTGTAGGTGGGTGAGATTACAGCAGCCGGCATATAGAAGCATCTAGGCCAGAGTATGTGTGTTTGTTTGTATCAGGACAGCTCAGTCCTTAGCCTGATGGTTAGAGTCCTGATACAGATAGGCCAGGCAGCACAATGCCCTGTCTGTTTCCACAAGTCCAAACAGGCCTTCACAACACCCTATTTATAGACAAGCGCCCTGCCTGAGCTCATTCATATTTCTTCAGTTGGACGTTGGGAGTAGAGCATGCTCAGATGTATGTTTTTTTCCCCCTCAGCTGAACTCTGTGGTGAAAATTTTAAGCCTCAACCTAAATATGTCAAAAAGTGCGCCCAGTCTGGTGCTGTCAGAGGCGTGTTACATAATCTGGGATGTTTGTCAATAGCTCCTCAGGCAGAGGAAGAGCTGAGCTGGGCAGAAAATGAACGGCACAAACATGGCATCAGGGGTAACGCTGTACCCTCTTGGTATGCACAGTTTCCATGTGAGGGAACGAGCACTACAACATAAATCTTATTTAGAAGGGAATAGTTTAGCATGGTAGCAGCATTTACTGATTTGTACTTATTCCAGTGTAACCGTTTACAGGTGATGCTAATCAATGAAAATTTGACACCTGCTGTAATAATAGCTCCAAATCAGTCATTCCTCATCATGTCAATTTTCTCCAATATGCTCTGTGACAAACAGACACGGTAAGGCGGATGAGAAGATTTTTAGCATACATTTGGCTTCTCAGGCGCACATCCAATCTATTACTAACTTAGTCATATTTCATTTAACTTGATAGTCAACCACAAACATGGTAATGCCCTTGTTAAATGTTCATATCTGAGATGATAATGCTGACTGACTGATGTCATTTCATAATCTTTCTGTGCAGCCATTACTGTTCAAATTCCTGCTGAAAGTTTTGTTTTTTTTATTTCGCAAAGGAAACGTAAACAAAAGGGAAGTAGGCCAGTAATGACTAATTGATTGAGAAGCAGGCAGCTGTCTTCAGTGTGACTTCTATATCCGGCAGTTTTTGGTGATATTGTCACTGTTAAATCCCTTAAAAAAGAAGCCAAAGCTTCTCTGACATTAACATCAGCACAAAAAACTGTGCACTGGGAGCTTCATGGCACGAGTTTGTAATGTTGGTAAAAGTCTAGTATGTAGGTAGCATTTTGTCCATTTAGAATATGTCTTTACTCTTTTTTTAAGAATTTGTTGTTCTACTCTTGGTTAAAGGTTTTGTAGATGATAAGGCTGATAAGACGACAGGATTTTAATGAATAAATCAAAAAACATGTTCAGAGTCTTTGAGTCTTTGAGTGAAATTATGTTGAATGTACTGGAGTAGTGTTTTAGTCACATTTTTGGCTGTTCATTGTTTTGAACAAAGCTGAGTGATGTAAGTCACGTTTGATGTCCACATTCCTTTTTTTTAAATTATATATTAGAGACTAGTGATCTGACATGCTAACATAGTAGGCAGATTGTCAGATTTTCAAATGAATAATACAGATTACCTTTTACTTTGAAGGCTCAGCTGCTGCTAATCAACAAACTCTGTCCCGTCATGTTTTCTTACCTGCAGGTTAGCTGTGCCACTGTTGTTGTGCTCTATGATGTCATTCAGATCTAGTCATTGTCACATCCTATAGATCGGTTCCATTGTCTTGGACGGCAGTTGGCGATGGTAGTCCCTGTTCTGCTCTCCAAGCTCTGTGGGCGTAGCAACACATGAAGAAGTCCTCCACTTGGTGGTGGTTGTAGCTGGAGTAGCCCACCATTTTGCCAGATATCTCTCAGAGAGGATTAACCCAGGGGATAAGTGATTTACTGGAGAGGTAGCTGAATGATGCCAAGGACATAATACAAGATGGCTACGAGTTTGCTTTTTAGCAGCTTTTAAATGATGAAAAATAAATACAGCATCTCATAAACAAGTATCGAGGCTGTTCAAACCTTTCTTTTTAACCAAAACAAGCAAAAGTGTGATTGGCTGCAAAATGATTTGTAAACAGAAGACAGAAATTAAAGATTCGTATCAGTTTAAAACATGATTAGAGATGTGTGTTCGACATTTATTCTTGAGATAAGGTGATGCATTTTTTTTTAAAATTGAGGCAACTGTGGTTTAAATTTTGCAGGGAGAACTGTAGTTAGATGATTATTCTACCAAAAGAAAAACAATTGTGATGTGATCGTTTGGTAAGATTATCTTCCACTGTTTAAAGAAAGAAGCATGAATCCAGAGTTTAAAAAGTGTGTAGAGTAAATATCCTTCAGTCAGCCTTTGAGCAAGGCACTGAATAGCTCCTTGAACAGATGTCGGAGGCCACTTTAGGGGTCTGAGCTTACGAAACGTTCCGCTGTGTGTATCTGCTACAGAAATCAGCTAACCATCACCAGGCTATTTATCTCCATCAGCTCTCAGCCAATTGGTCCAACATATCAATTTACCCTAGCTTGAAGGTCAATTATTTTGAGTGTGTGCCTGATTGCATGGTTCTCTGTGTGTCACGGGCTTGTCTGCTTCCTGGATCAAAACAATTGATTCTTCCCAGTCTTTTTTTTTTAATGCTGCTGAAATACACTCACAGACCGGACCTTCAGAAGATGAAATGCTGTCTGTTCTATAGTCACATCATTATTCAAGCTAATTACTGGTTTGCTTCATTTTTCACTTTCATACTTTCTCACAACTATTGAGTGAGCAAACTAAAAGCCTTTCAGTGGACTTCGAGCGCTCTCTGAGGGGTGAACAAAAAGATAAGCAATTCTGAATTTCACAAAAGAGAAAGAAAAGATGAAATGCGTAGTCTCCACTCACATCAATAAAGCCATTATTGCTTATGTTCAGTGCATTAGACGTCGAAGTTTTTCTTCATTTTGGCCATAAATTAGCCAAAAACATTTTTGCAGTTACTGATAAATGGTATTGACAATATTATTGATATTTGAAAGGTGACATTTTCAAATATTAGCCACTGTACATAAATGAACACCTTTTTTATATATAAAAAAGTAGCAGTGCTGATGTGATGGACCATTTAGAGTTGTGTGACTGGGTTTGTAGAAGTCCGTTTTTGAGGGCCTCTAGAGTAATACGATGATTTGTCTTGGTTGATAACTACATGCACCATTTGACCAGCCAGGGACCAGAATCAGATGACTTACAGTGTTCTTGGCCTTGACCGGTGACCCACCAGTCAGCCTCCCATATGACCAGTTATTAGCTGGTCCACACAGTGGAGTAGGCACACACAGTTAACATGGAAGTCAGTGAAACACAAGGTTTGCTAGAGTAAACTGCAGAGGAACCGAAACGTTTGTAGCAATAAACCTAGTCAGATGTTTAAACGTGAACATTTTAAAGAAACTAACAAAGGAAAAGTGGCTAAAGCTAAAGCTGTCCACAGCTACAAGCCAGTGGGAGCCTCGGTATGAGCAACGGAACAAAACAGTTCTGAATTATCTAATCAAAAAACAAAGCTTTTATAAAGTTATAAACATACTGGAAAATACTATAATCACCTGACATTTATTATGTTGCACCTGCTTTTGTTTGTTAAGGTGAAATATTTTAGGTAAAGGTGGGAATAAAATTGGCAGAGCACTTTGTTTACAGACATTTAACTTACTGCAGTTTATGGGAAAATTGTCAAATCTACTGAGTTCTTTATTATGAAAATAATATTTTTCTTTCAAGTAAAGTTTATTTTTCTTTGTATATGCTGTTAGTTATAGTTGCCGTTTGTAGAAAGACATCAGAATCCACATAAACAGTGTGAGCAGATCACACTTAAGAGAAAAATGAAAAACTGGAATGAGGCAAGCTCTCTATTAGAGCTGAACAACAGTTTGGAAGGAATGTCAGAGGTCAGGAAAACTCCTGTTTCACCAAAAGTATTAAACAGTTATAAATGTTAGCTGTTTAATTGTTAGAAATTACCTGAAAGCTACATTAGCTACCTGTTATCATTAACCTAGCAAATACAGGATTGCCGTTGGATAAAAGATTATTGCAGGCTGCATGCGTACATAAGGAGGCTTAGGTAACTGCTGCAGTGGCTGTCTGGCCTAGATTTTGTCCCAAAACATTTTCTTCCTATGAATTTGATAACAAAACAACAAATCAATGATTATTTGTTATGTTTTCTATTCATCCAGTGATTAATAATAATGACCGAAATTGAAAGAAACATATATGACTTTAACAATGATCTCTCTGAGGATGTGATCTGTGGTGAATATCCTTTTGTCAGAGCGTTTAATTACCTCCCAGGACAGATATACAGAGACTGGATGTCTGCGTGGAGGTGAGATCATGATGGAGCGAATAATAGGTGTCCTGAAAATGAAAAGAAGAAACTGAGCTGAGCCCCTGAGTGATGGACGAACGAGAATTTGAAGAGACAAGGGCCCAAAGTGGTCTGCTGAGAGACAGCGAGAAAAAACAGGCTTTTCACATGGGATGAGAACGAGCAAAGGCTTGGCTCAGCAAGGAGACGAGAGGAGCTTTGGCTCCTCTCCGAGTCTCCATGGTGGCTGCTGTTGGGCTTCCTTTCTCAGCAGACAGTCGTCGCTCATTTTTTCCTCTTTTTTCTGCTGTTGAACTGCTTCTTGTCCAGCAGACTTAGCAACAGACCCCCTACAAAACATCTAAATAGTTTAACTGACTGCATGAAAGTGGCCCTGCTTTAAATGAGCAGAAGTCACAGAATGTTTACAATCTAATTCTCGCTCATTGATAAAATGAACTTTGATTCTTGTGGTTTCAAAGCACAAATTGACTTATTTCCCAACCAGACCTCTCTTAGAAGCCCCTCAGGTTCACATATAATTTTTCAGATCAAAAAGCTACATCATTCTTTTATATATGCTGAAATTTCTGCAGTGTGTAGTAAAAGGACGATCTAATGGATCCTCATGCATTTTTTCCATGTAGGTATTAGGTTAATGCAGCTTTAAAACTAACTGAATAAGAAATTGTTCTTTTTTTGTATTTGCATGCATGTTTGAGGATAGAAAGAAAGTTTCAGAGTGAAAAAAAGTCCCTAAAATAGGAACACGTCAGGTTTTCTAGGCTATCACTAAGAAAACAGAACTCGATCTCCGGATCTAAGTGTCATTATAAATCAGGAACTTCACGTCCCTGGAGCACGTTTCTGTTTTTCATTTCTGCGTCATTTCAAAATTCTTGAATCGACTGATTAAAAACGACAGAGTTTAAGATTACTTCAACCCTTATTTTATTTTGTGTTGTGTAATAAAGACAATAAAGCCAAGAAAAGTAAAAACTTTCCAAAGCAAACCTTCCCAGTTATGTCAGCATTAGTTAAAATTCTTTGCTCTAAGGCTGTCAGATTTGGGGCATTAACATGTGTATTCATGTTATAAGCAAAAATTGACATAAAAACATTTCATAGTGGCTCCCAAAACTTGATCTTTATATTTTAAATGGAGGGCAAAAAACTCTGATTAAAGCTGGTCTCTCCATGTGTTTACCTTTGATATACGAGTGTGCAGAGTTATATAAGAAAAAAATGGATCCAAGCTCACCCGAGGTAGAGCAGTGTGTCACTCTGCATACATAAAACTGGAAAAGTGGTACCCAGGTGTGACAGCAGTGAAGTACTGCACACTAACGTGATTTGTTTCAGGACAGAGGACAGATTTGGTCCTGAGAGTGTTTATGTCCTCGGCACCTGGGTCTCTTCGCTGTGCAGATTTGTGTTAGCAGGGTGATAAATGTGTGGGATTGCATTTTTTGTGCATGTCACATGAAAACTGCAAATCTCCAGTGACTTAAGTTTGGAATTGCAAAAAAAATAATGGGACAAAATGTGCTTTACTGCATTCAACTTCTTTTTATTTCTTGTGAGATAAAGTTTACTTTTACTCCCTTTGACTTTTTTCCGTGTAAGGAAGAGTCTGCCATTGTACATGTTTTATATCGACAATGCATCACAGACTGTATATAAAAGATTGATGCAGCTTTTTGATCTGAAAAATTAAACCAAGGATGAGTTCCCTTCTTCCCAGGAGACCTACTGCTTACTGCCTGAGTCGGTTACTTCAAGGAACCGACTGAGTTGACTGTGGAGGGTTTTTGAGTACAGTGAACTCATTGCTATGTTCAAGAAACCAGTGAGACAATCTGAGCTTTGTGACATGGCTTGTATCCTGTAGCCATCAGATGATGGGTACACTGTGGTCTTAAATAGAGAGACATGGGTGGGTGATATAGCTTTATTTAGCCTTGCAGCTTGCAGGCAGCATCATTTATTAGTGCAAGTAAATGAAGGGCATTTTCATCGTTCTTTTCCAATGAGCTGCTCTTATTAGTGACACACTTATTAATTTGAAGAGAGACTCTATTGAAAAGAGGCTCCAGCAGCAGCAGTATTACAGCGCGACAGCCATGACTAAGGCTGCCACAAACGATTATTTTGATAGTCAACTAGTCACCAATTATTTATGCGATTAGTAGACTAATCGGATCATGCATCTATTTGAGGTAAAACGTACAGCTTATTGCACCAGCATGCATCTGCTCTTATATAACTATCATTACCTTACAGCAGGGGTCCCAAACCCAGTCCACGAGGGCCGGTGTCCCTGAAGGTTTTAGATCTCACCCTGGGTCAACACACCTGAATCACATAATTAGTTCATTACTAGGCCACTGGAGAACTTCAAGACACATTGAGAAGGTAATTTATCAATTTAAATCAGCTGTGATGGATCAAGGACACATCTAAAACCTGCATGGACACCGGCCCTCGTGGACTGGGATTGGGAACCCCTGTCTTACAGCTTTAAGTGTTTCAAGTATGTGCTAACTCAAAATAAAGACAAGATGATAGTTTATTAAACTTTTAATGAAATTTGCAGATTGTCTCAGTGAAGTTTAATAAACTCGTCCATCTGTCCCTTGCTATCTAGAATATAACAGGATATTGGCGTAAATTCTCGACCATCTCACACTTCTGTTTAATCAGTTTTCTGTGTGGCGTTTATTTAGCTGTGTGAAAACTATAACTTTAATCTCAAGCAAATTGATTTACTCAGGAACAAATAAAACAAATTTAAAAAAAAATAAGAGTAATATTAAAACTAAGTAGCTGTCACCATTGTTGGAAACTGGAATTGACTTGGCCGCGCTATGAATTCTGGGATAGGTTGGGCCACGAAGGATACACCCGACCCGTCCTTCAAATCTGGGGAAATGAAGGACGCATTTGTCGGCTGCAGTCTTCAAATTTGGACAACCTTCGTCACATCGCTATAACGTAATCGGCCTACAAACGCAGACTCCCCTGAATTTGGACACAGCTACGATACCAGAGACTGCTTCTTCTTCTTCTGTGGTGTTTAATGGCAGCTGGTATCCTTGTACATGCAGTGCTGCCACCTTCTGTTTAAGCCCGTTATTACACCCTTAAATCCTACTACTTATTCCTGCGTCTTTTGGCATCTTACAAAGCTTCAAACGTGTGTCGACTATTAAATTAGTTGTTGCACTTCCTGTTGTATGAAGTACAACCAGTGACTGACAGAGTGGTTTGGTTATATTTGCGTTGCAAGCGCCAGCTTCCTTTTTACTGTAGGTGCTAAAACGTCACCCGTAGCTCAGCGGTCTCCATCCTTTTTTGCGCCACGGACCGGTTTATGGTGCCTTTAAGGTGTCGTGGAAAAATACAACAAAATAAAACTAGTACCTCTACTGAAAAATAGAAGAGTTATTCATAACACACGTGAAAAGACCCAGGAAAACCGAGTTAACGATAAAAACGATAACAAAATAACGCTGAAAACCGATAAAAACCCTGAAAACCACACATTTCACACCTGAGCCTCAACTCTCGCGGCCCGGTACCAAACGACTCACGGACCGGTACCGGTCCGAGGCCCGGGGGTTGGGGACCGCTGCCGTAACTGACATACAGCTCTCACTATATGCCCAGGCTTATCTTGTTGTTGTATGCATCAGGGAATGTTAACGTATGGTGTTGCTATACCAACAATAGAAAAAGATGACAATTTTGTATCATATAAAAATTGATTATTGTGGAAGATGTGATATGGCATAGCAGTGTCTGGGTTTTTACTCAAGGAAAGCAATGTATTACACCTTATGTGTTTTTTGTTTTTTTTAAAATAAAGCAGTATGTTACTTGATTACTCACCGGAGAAAGTAATTTGTTACAAAACTTGTTACATTACTTACCCGTTTCTCTGTGAAATGACCTGAAATACATGGTCACGTGATTACCATTGAACAATATAAACCTGAGGCTACATCCCAACACACCAACACAACCCCCTGCTTCTGTCACTATCGCTGCTCCTCAAGATCCATATCGCTCTACCAATTTCCTTCTGCTGCACACTAACTGAAATCAGCTGTTGTAGTCGAAGTGCGTAGGAAGATATTGATTTTTTTTCTTTCTGATTTTTTTTGTATTCTGCATTTGGTAACACAAGTAACAACATATTTGTATCTTTTATGTAATTACTGAGTTTAGTCTCCAAAAGTTGATTCTGTTCATCTGGACGTAGCGTTTTGTGGGAGAAACGTTTCGTCACTCATCCAAGTGACTTCTTCAGTCTCAGCTGACTGCAGGTTTCCTCAATCTTATAAACAGTACATTTGCATAATGACTGAAACCAGCCCACTGAAGGAACAATGGGCTGTGAGGTCAGTTCCTTAATCATAATTATGCAAATTCTCATGACCATTGATCAACAACCACTGACCAAAACCCATTGATCAAAGACCGCTGATCAATGGCCATGAGTACCATTCACAGAGAGTTGGGGAGTGGCCAAACGCTACGTTCAGATGAACAGAATCAACTTTTGGAGATTTACTTACCTGGGTGATTGAGCATGCATCAAGATACTGAGTTTAGTACAGTAAAAAGTTACTGAACAGGTCTAATGTGATTACAGTAATGAGTTACTTTAATCAACTTTGCAACACATTACACCCAACACTGCTGGTCAAAAACAACACTCAAGTCAGCTGTGACATTTAATCACTGCTCATTTGGTTCTAAGGGGCCAGGGAAATAATCCCCATGTACCATTACACCCCCACAAACCTACACTGTTATAGCAAAGCAGGGTGGATCTATGCTTTCATGTCATTCCAGATACTGACCCTACAGTAAAACAGGGTAAAACAAACTCCCCGTGACTGAATTATAATTTTATTCGAGTTATTCATTTGACTGGTAGATTATTTTCGCCAGCTTAAAAAATGGTTTTAGTTTGAGCCAATGAAGAATGCTGTTCCTGAGTCATATTTCCCCAAACAGCTGTCTTTTTTAAAAATGTCACGAACTGTGAAGAGACAAATATTAATCCCTCAACCTCCTGCCACTCATCACCCTCTCATGTTTTCATCTCCTCGATAGCGACGCTTTCACACGTTGATGTCCGCCAGATGCCACTGGTTTAACCTTTCAGAATTTCAACCTTCAGCCTACATTCTCAATATAGGTCACCTTAATGCGCAATGCCCTACTTTCAGTGTTTATGTGTCTGGATGCGTGTGCGAATTTGAGTGTCTGGTCGCCCCTTTTTGTTCAGAACTGCAAACACTGGTGGCAGCAGAGTGAGAGCAAATGAAAGAAAAGAGGGTGCCAGTGGAAACGTTTGCCTTTTTTTTGTTCAACTTTCCCACTTGCTGTTGGGTGGTGAAAGAGACAGAAAGAGGATGGGAGAAATGAGACAAAGACCTGCAGTGACACAGAACGGGGAGCGATGATTGGCAGGAATCGAGAGGAAGGTGAATGAAAAGTCAGCATCGTGGACAAAGATGGATGGAGAGTGATGGAGAAGAGTATAGAGCTGTGAGAAAGAGAGAGTTTAAATTAAGAGAAGAAAGAAAGAGGGCAGCTGGAGCGAGGGAAACTTTCCCTGTTGGTCAGCAACTTGGTTTGCCACCTCAGCAAACAAAATTTCACGGTTGATGATTGATCAAAGCAAATTTTTCTTTTTTATGTGGATGCTTTTACTCTATAGGATTCTCTTTTGTGTTTATGATATAAGAAAAATCCACCAAATTGCTTGTTCTGATGGCATGAGTACAAGCTTCTGTGTCTCTAACTTTGCTGGCAGCTGAGTCTGTTGGCAAAAGCTTTTTACTCTTGCAGTGCCGCAAACTCCATTTATAAATACGCATCGCTGTTGGCTGACCTTGTTCACATGATATTTGAATGTTTTCTTTAAGTCAAAACATTGAGAAGATGTGATTTACTTCTAACTAGCTGTGTGTAAAGGTGTCAGTATAACCCAGACTACACCTTGTAGTCTTCTAAAGGAAATAAGAAAAGCAGTAGGGATTGAAAATAATGCTGACAGAAACCAGTTCAGTGGATATATAGACAGTGCACTGTAAACTTACCAGTATTTCTTGAACATCATTGTCAGAAGGGTGTTTTTATTTGCCTCGCTATCAGCAGGCTTGGGAGGTTTTATGTATTGTGGAGGTGTTTCACAAGTTTTTTGCAGGCCAGCCTTTGTAGACACTAAAGTGTGCATACAAGCTAGTAGCACATGCAGCTGCACTGGAGTAGGAATATGATGAAGTTTCATAGTGCCTAACAATGTCAGCATCAGGTGCATACAGCTAGAGGACGCTTGAAGTACTCTGGTTTGTACTTTGCATGATTATGTTGTTTTTTGTTCAAGTGCTGGCAGTTTGTTTGATACTAATGCAAAGTTGAGTAGGTGGAAAAAGATGAGGACGAGCTGTAGATATTAGAGTTGGTGCATGCCAAACTTAAAAAATGTACGTTTGCCAGCATTTTCTCTGATAATGTTTGTTCCAGAAAACTTTTCCCATGCCAGGATATTTATCACCATTATCTCCGGGGAAGAAGGTTATTGTTATTCCTTTAGCCCACATTCAAGTCCGTTTAAAGCTCTTATTTGGCTGTTGGCTCCCTTTAGATGATCCCACTTTGCTTTAGTGATGTTGAGGTCCGAGCTCTGGGAAGGCCAATCCATGACTATTTGTGTTCCACTGGATGTGTTTCTAACCAGGTATGCTTTCTAGTACTGTGGCATAGTGTTTGGGATCATTGTCATGTTGAAGCCAATCAGATGCTTTGCAAATGGTATTCCATTAAAATCTGATGGTACTTTTCTGTGTTCATAATTCCATCCATTTTGACGAGATCTCAACACCATTGACTGAAATGCAGCCCGGAACAATGACAAAGCCTCCACCGTGTTTTACAGAAGGCTGTAGACATTTGCTGTTGTACCTCTCTCCAATTTAGAAACCAGTACTGATCCATTACAAACCCACTGATCTCTGATCTCTGCTTGCAAAATTCAGAAACTCTTATTTTTTACTTCAGGTCTCTTTTTTTGGTCGTTTATTTAACTTTTCCAAATCCCAAAGTGGTCACAAAAGCTTTTCAGTGAAACCTCTCTGGTATTATGTAGCTGCAATCAACCTTTGCTGGCAGCATCAATCTGAAGTCACCGCGTGGTGACATTGCATTGTGCTGAAGGACGAAGAGATGGAGTCAGTGTGACAGAGCAGGATGAGGAAAAGAAGGGGGGAAGGGAGCAGGAATGACAGCAAGGATTGACAGAAACCCAACGTGACACACTGGACTGAGTGGGCCCGCTAACGGTAAACAAGTGAGCTGCCATCGCGCTGCATGATTAGGAATGTGTATAAAACAAGGTTGGATTCATTTAGTTGAAGCAATTATGTGACACAACCTGATTAGACAATGAACCTGTTCTGAGCAACAACCAAACAGCTGTTTTCTGATAGCTGCTGGGTGGAAGCAGAGTAGAGGCAAATGAAAGGCAAGCTTACCACGTTCCCTCACTTCTTACTCTTCATGCAAATCTGTCTGTTTCTCTCCATCTTTCTCTTTCTATGGTGACAGACGCTGCCTCCTGTGCAGTTTAGCAGTTATCACACGCTCTAAAACACAACGAACACACTGACTCGGAGAGGCACAGATAAAGAAAGATGGATGATAGTAGAGCGTCGGGAAGCTGTATATAAAAAGTGTGTGTGTGTAAGTGAGATCAGATTAAATGTAAAAGTGAGTTACATGAGACGTAATGTCCATTTTTACTGATGCACAAGGTCGTCATGTGACTGCTGTTTTTGGCAGCTTGTATTCCTGAAGATAATTTAGATTCCTTTACTACTGGCTGCTGAGCACTATGTGATGTTTCAGCAGTATTCAGCCACAGCGGTTTATGCCTACAGTGCTAAATATATTATCTTTAATTGCTCCCACAGTGCGTAATTAAAGGCTCCAAATACCAGATTTTTGATCATTTTGGACAAATATAGTAGCAGACAACTACTTGCTGACATAGAGCGGAGCAGCAGCGTGCTTAATGGAGAATGAAGGTCTCTCTAAGTGTGTTGCAATCAGAGTGTCTCTGTTATATGCTGTGGTAGCTGTTGTTGCTGCGTGAACAGTCAGGCCTTTGCATATTTATAAAATGACAGCTTGTAGTCCAAAGTGTTAAGATGAGATTTTGCTCCAGTGAAGAAAAAAAAAACCAACTCAGTCTTTGATTACAAAGACCTCCAACTAAGTGAACAGCCATTGGTTTGGGAATCTTCTAGGGCTGCACGATTTTGCATAAAATGAGAATCACGATTTTTTTGCTTAGAATTGAGATCACGATTCTCTCACGATTTTCTTTTCCAGTATAAATATTTATTGCGCTTATTAACTGCACATCAACTTCGTAACAGTTGAGACTGAACATTAAAAACAATAAATAAACATAAAAACCACAAATGTCTCACATTTTGTCGTTGCCGCAAAATGTTGTACTGCTTGAAATGCCGTCTCCACCGTTGCTCGACACTGCGTGTATAGAGCAGGTAGTGCAACAATAGAAAAATAGTTTCGGGACGGCACTGTGTAGCGTTTGTCTAGGGTGTTGATCATTTTCCTAAATCCCTCGTTTTCCACAGTGTTGATGGGAGCCATATCTTTGGTCAGGTGATAAGTAATAGCCTCTGTAATTTCTTTGTGCCTGCGGGAGTTCGACGTGTATAGGGAAGCGCTGTATAAGGTTCCCGTTATTGATGTTTGGGTGGTTGACCGGGACGGATTTTCTGCAGTCACTTTCTCGTCACCCCTGACGTGTTCTCCGTTGTTTTTTCCCTGCCAATTTTAGCAGCCAGCTTCTGTATCACGTGGTATAAGGCTCCGCCCTTGTCATTTGTTGAGCAGGAGGAGTGAGTGGTTGTTTTCATGCAGATTACGTCCCGGATCAAAATGCGGTACAATCGTCGTCGTCTTTTTTTTTTTTTTTTTAAATCGTTGTCATTTGGAAATGAGATCGCACATAAGTATGAATTGAGATCGCGATTTTCTAACGATTAATCGTGCAGCCCTAGAATCTTCCCCAAAAATAAAAATAAAAAAACCCCAAAGCAAAACAAAAAACAGTACTTAGCAGCTTTTGAATTTACTCTTTTGTCATAGCAAGCATGGAAGACTTGTCACCACACTGATGTCCTAAATGTGTTCTGTGCTTATTTGATTCATTATTCAACTGATTAACGTTTGACATTGAGCTTGATGACTCTTTTAAAGCTGTACTAATCTACATATTTGCATCAACAATGGAAAAACGACTGCATGAAATATGAAAGACATTTCCAGAAATGACAAACCAACAGAGAATTAATTATCAGCCCAATGCAGTGAGCAGTGGAGAGCAAAAGAAAAAGGAGCCAAAGGCTTCCACATATAGAGAAATCTGATACACATTTTTTAGCTAATCAACATTTCAGACTTGTATTAATAGACAGCAATATTCTTTGCCATGTCTTTGCATGACCCTGCTGTAAATCACAGAATTACATGGGGTCATTTTCTGTGTGTGTGCAGATCATTAATCAAGTGTTTTAGTGCTGGGAACTCTGTGTTAGAGCTCGTCTGATTTACCATGCCAGTATCGGTTGATATTAGCCATTTGCTGATCGATCAATATCAAGATTTATAACAAAGGCAAATATAAAAGGTAAAAAATAAATTTGGGAAACACCCTTCAGCCAAGTCTGGAAAAAAATATATTAGTATCTATATCGGAATATGGAATTTAAAAGTACCAAGTGTTGTATCGGTCTAATCCGATAATGCCCTATAATATTCCTATATAGGGCTGTAAACAGTCAGTCAGCAGACCTATCAGTGGGAAAAATGACTTGGTCTTATACAGTTTTTGAGAATTGGGCCGTGTTCATTTCAGGCAAGATAAAAAGCTATGATTATAATCAGAATTTTAATTTTTTTAATGCACTGAGAAATGTATTTGCTGTCATGCAGACACACTTTTTCCAACAATTGTGCATTTCATGAAAAGCTTTTCGGGCCAGTGAAAATCATATGAACGTGGTGGTTAACAAACCCGACTCTACTGTCGATATTGTAAGTTTTACATTCTTAATACATCAAGGCTTTAACGTCATTCCTATTTTTCAGTTATGGATTATTGGTTTAACAAAACAGCTAAAGCAGCTTGATTCACTAAATGATTATTGATCTAGGAGGGCAATAAAAGTAAAGCAATCATTGCATACAGAAGTCATCTTTGTGCTAAATATGGTATCTGTCTTTGTGTCATGGAAAATAACTACTCTGCATAGCTGCTAGTCATCTCTTTTATGGAGAAACTCAATACATTCCCTTAAAAATACAAGAGACCTATTAACACAATTAAAGACTCACAAAAACAAATATACTTTGCAGGCATATCCGGACATGTCAGACCAATGATAATAACATGGGACAAGCTGTGGCACAGTAATCTACATATCAAGCAGGACAGGATTAAGGCTAAGCGCGGTCATAATGTACAAAATTACAAAACAGAGACTTTGGGCTTGTGTGTATGTGTTTATATTGTCATTTTAAATTCCTAAATCTGCCCTTTTTTTAGGTAACACACTTCACTAACTTGAGTCCTATCCTGTAGTTGCATTTGGGATCAGGTTGTTTCTACATAGAATATTCCAGTTCTGTTTATAAGCCTCTCAAAATAGCCTCATGGTGCCTCTTTTATAAATACCATAGTACGCTTAAGACTCACAAACACCATTTCCTCTGTCATTTCAGTCAGTGTGGATTTGATAGCAGTGAAGTGAAAATACCCCAGATGAAGTAGCATCTAGTCCAAGTGCTCACATCCTGTATTTGCATCAGTGCATGTGTTATTGTGCCAGATGCTAAAGGCATTAAATCCCCAGTGAAGCAGTCAAAGTCTTTGGCAAAGCCACAGTCCAGAAACAGGCTTGATATACCCGCTGGACATCTAAGAGATGGGGGTGGGTTGGGAAGCTTAGTCTTTAGTACTTCTCTATTATTTTTTATTTTTTGCTTTTTGTAAGATAGCATCAAAATTAGCATTCTTCTGATGTTTATGAAAATTCCTGGACCTGCATTAAAGTTGACTAAAGTGTGTTCACATCGATCTATGAAGTATTACAGCTGCACGCCTCCTGCCATGTCTCTTCTCCTGCCTAATCATTTTCACGATTCACACAAAAATACATTCTTTTAAAAATGTGAAAATCACCTGTGTGTTGGTTGTCTTTTTCTCCCTTACTGTCTGTACAAAAGTCCGTTTTTTACAATACTTTTAGAGCTATCTGCAGCATCCTGAACTTCTGGTCGAGCAGAGCCAGCAGTGTCTCACTGTTTTCTTGTTTTTAAATACGTTGCTAGAAACTTAATGATCAATGATCCCATTATTTTCTTTCTAAAATTACTTCTCACATATTGAATGTGTATATTAAAGATATTTTCCTATATATTGATAACAAGAATAATCAACCTTACTGATTAATGCCAGTGTTATTATTTCCCGATCAATTGGATTGATATTGAACAGCTGATAAATTAAAAATAAAGACCTTTCAGATTTTCAAATGAGAAAATATCAGTACCGATATTGGTCTTAAAATTCTGTATTGATTAAACTCCAGTACTCACCGGGAAATTATCCCAGTATCAGTTGAGTATTAAAACTAACCTACTTTCTTTGTCTCAAAGTGTAATTCACTGAACATATGTGGCTGATTAATCCACTCACTGCAGTCTGTTGGTGTTCTTGTCTTTAAATGTTTTAATTGCTCTGTCTTAATAATCTGCCTGTTGAACTGTATGTTCGCTTCAGCACTGCCTTCATTGTAAATTGATCGATTCTTCTGTGATAATGGCCTAAATTATGTTCTTATTGATTAATCAGCCATTTGTGTTCTTCATTAACTGACACTTATCTTGTCAGACAAAATGTCCATGTTAACAAAAGGAAAGCAGCAGATAATTAGGAAGCTGGAGCCATAAAATTCTGGGCATCTGTCTTAGTTGTTAATGATTTTTCAGTCAATAAATGGCGATTTAATGAATTAGTTATCTGTGAAAAAATAAATCCACATTTATTTAGGTAATTGTGGGCTAGTTTGGTGCCAAAATGACCAAATATTAAAAGACTCCAGCTTTTATGAGCAGTTTATGCAGTCGTCTGCTAAGCATAGGAAGTATGTAAGACATTGTGCATTGCATGATTTTACAGAATTGCATTTCAGGAGCAGTGAAGAATGGCAGACTGATTGAGTGCCAAATACAAGCTGCCTATATAGTGTCACATATAGCACGAGGACACACATGGCAGGACGGTATATGGAGCAACGAGGCGAAGAAGCAGACATGTGTGCCTGCCTAAACCACAGACAGCCTCCGTTCAGTGAATAATTGATAACGACAACAGCACTGTAGGTAGTTATGGCACTAAAATGGATTTGTATACAATTTTGTAGACTGATATCTGTTGGCTCACAGATCAGTTGACTCTAATCTGTCTGCAGGATTTTCTCGCCATTAGATGATTAAAATTTTTTGTTCATTTTTTTTCCTTTTCCTCTTCAGCCAAAACTATTATATCCCAGTCCAGCATCCAGGAGGCTGGTAAACAGATGCTGCTCCGAAACACAAATGCTGAGGAGGACAAATCTGAGTGCTTCCAGAGGCTGAAGTGATGCAATAAAGTCATAAAATAAATCAGTGGATGCCTCAACTGAGTGGCTGTCAGTGTGAAACTGATACTGAGTGAAGGAAAGGCAGAGAGAGACACAGGCACAGTGGCAGGGGTGATAAAAAATAAGATGCTAATAAACGCAATAAACTAATACACAGATGAATGTAAAGGGAGTGGAGGAGAGATGGATGGTCAACAATGGAGGAACTGAGGGTTTGTGTGTGTGTGTGTGTGTGTGCTGGGGCTCTTTGGTGACTAATCATTTCCGTGCGCGACGCAGAGAGAGACACACAGCTCCCTCGGGGCCAGCAGTTCATTTTCTGATGAGTGCACACATGCGAGCGAACACGCACACAAGGAAACACACATGAACTTGCAATCTCCCCCACCCCCACCCACCCGCTTCCTTTAATAATCTGCAGACAGAATACAGTCATCGGTTTATGGGAGCATGAATTGCGCACGGGCACGCTCGCACAAAAAGTGATGTCACAAGGTCTCCTATTCCACGTTTAAATGTCAGATTGAGCACAATGCTTTCAGATAGGCACAATAACAACCTGAGCGCGCTCACTTCCTTTCAGCCTCGGTAAATGCTGCAAGCCAAACCACAAAAAAAATCGCTGCTCTGTGGCACTTGAGATTCTCAGTGTGGGTAATTTTCCAAAATAACAGAAAATAGTGTAAGATGACAGCATGGATGGTAGTAATACAAAGCAGTTCTTGCTGACAGACCTGCTGTCCACTCTGAAAAATGTCCCGCTGTGTGTATGTGCAGCTGTCATCTCCACATGATCCGACATCAAATGTCTTAACTTGGTTTCTGAGCGACAGTTTGTCAGTTTACTTTGTCTCAGTGAGGAAGAAAACCCCAAACAGTTCAAGGCTGCAGACCTTCAATGTGTATTCCAGCTGCTGCTGGTTTTGTGCCATAAATCAGGGCAAGCTGTGATTAAAACGTCAGATTCTCACAATAATGTAAGGAAGTAAAATAGAGCATGGCTGCAAGCGGCAAGTCAAAGTGTGGAATTTCTCCCACTGCACCGATCTGAGCGTCGTTTGATGTTATTTGCATGTCAAAGGTCCCTATGTATGTGCTGCTGCAAAATGCAGTCTATTAACAGGTCTTGCAGATAACTAAAGTGTATGAGAATAAATGCAAAAGCCCTCCAGATCAATCGTGCAGATGAACCATTATTTTGCCATTTCTTTAACCATGAAAGTAGCACCTTAAAAATCCTGTGGCAGTGGGATGTCTGGAGTCGTGACTGGGAGGGCCTCTGATTAAATTCCCAGACCAGTGCAAAGATCAATGCAGGGAAATTAAATAAGCTTAGCTTCTCCTTCCACCTTTGCGATGCCCGCGGGAGCAGCTTTTAGCTCCTAGTTGCTGCGGTGGAGCGACAGAGACAGCTAGTTGCTGCTGTCGCTGTAAAGGTGTGAAGGTGCCTGAAATTAAGCGGCACGCTTGACCAAGTTTCATTTTCCCCTTTGACAACATTGTTATCAGCCGCTGGTTTGTTGGCTGTCGTTTCTCACAATTACACAATGGTGCATTAACTTATGTAAAGTGCTTAGGAAGAAATGTTGATGCACTTTCTCATTTTATTGTTACTTTATACAAATATCAACACAACAAAGTGTTTTAATATAATAATATAATTTTGATATAATGGATATAAAATATCATCAGTAGTACGCATTAACACTGGTAAAAAAAAAAAAAAAACTTGGCTGATATATCTTATTGTTTTTGTTGTTTTCTGTACTAATAAACAAATGAATAAAGAATATTTACAAAATATCCTGAACACTTATGTTTTTTTTAAGTGTACCTCGACTTATCCATCTGTCCTTTTGTCTTTTAGCTCCCTCTGTCCCACAATCCATTTCTGCTCTACTGGGACTAATTACTAATTAACTTTCAGTCCCACAGCGCAAACAGAGTCGCAGAGGGTCACAGCGACATACAGTATTTAATCACTTGTTGTGCGTGTGCATAAATGCCTGCATCGACCCTTTTATGCGTGCTCCATGCCCCTATAACAGTATCCAGTATTTCTGGAGGATTGACTTTAAAAATAAGAAGTACTCATTGTGCCTTTTTTTCCGTGCAGGAGGCAACACCATGACAACAGAAATGCAGGAGATCGCCATCACGGAGGATAAGCCTTTACTCACGGGTCAGGCTGACACCACCAAGGTCTGAGATGGAGCTCTTACAGATACATGCATGTTATACAAGACTAAATCTCCAATATACTATGATTTAATGTAATCTGATCAATAAAGAACATCCGCACACACACACACACACACACATACACATACACACACACAGACACAGTGAGCATGACATGAAAGCACAAGCAAACCAAGAGAAAGAAAAAGAGGGCTGGTGTATGTGCAATTGTGTCACTATGTGTCCTTGCTGTGCATGTGTGCATGAATGAAAGTGTTTTTGAGTCTGAACAAAGCCTACATGTGACAACATGTGTTCCAAACACATTTGTGCATGACTTTGTGTGTCAGTGTGTACTTAAATAGATGTGTGTGTGTGCGCGCACAGCTGCAGCGCTGGCTCATATCTGCCAGGTTGACGTCAAAGCCCTGAAGGATCGGGAGCAGATCCTTTGCTCTGCTGGGCTGATGTTGCCGTGCAGATGCAGCGCTGCAGAGCAGAGCCCCCTTGTGGACAAAGAGCACAACACAGTAGTGAAACAAAAACAACAGAGATTTTTCTGCAGTGGTTCTCCTGGTGTGAACCCCAGCTTTGGCTTTTCTCAGTTTGCACATTCTCTAGTTGACAATGTGGGCACTCCACAGTGTGGCTTCCTCCCATGGTCCAAAGACGTGCATGTTTGGATAACTGGTAATTAACTCTAAACTAGCGATTGTGGCTGAAGAGTTGGGTGTTCGTCTTGTAATCGGAAGGTTGCCGGTTTGAGCCCCGGCTCGGACAGTCTCGGTCGTTGTGTCCTTGGACAAGACACTTCACCTGCCGCCTACTGGTGATGGCCAGAAGGGCCGATGGCGCAATATGGCAGCCTCGCTTCTGTCAGTCTGTCCCAGGGCAGCTGTGGCTACAACTGTAGCTGCCTCCACCAGTGTATGAATGTGAGAGTGAATAAATAGTGGTATTGTAAAGCGCTTTGAGGGGTACCGAAAAGCGCTATATAAATGCAATCCATTATTATTATTATTATTAGCCATTAATGTGAGGGACTCTGCAGTTTCTAACTCTATCCAGTGATTTTTTTTTAATCTATTTTCCGAGCTGTGACTAGCATTGATCTCTTTTAGTAACTAATTTCCTGATTTTTAATTGTTCTTAATAATTAATTAATACTTCTTCCATCTTGATATATGCTTCAGGTAAAATGGTAAACAGCAGTTTTATCAGAACATGACCAAAAACACAAGAAATAATGCTGAGACATGATGAGATTCACAGAGAATTAGAAGTGAACAGACAAACCAGTAATGGACAAGCGAGATCCGGGACTTTATATACACCACACATGGTGACCTATGACCAGCCGTCATAGGGCGAGAGGCGGGGCATACCCTGGGGAGGTTGCCCGGCTGTCACAGGGCTAAAAGATGACAAATCAGTCTCACCGATTAATCGTGGGAGTGTGGAAGGAAGCTGGATTACCCCGAGAGAGAACCCAGGCAAGCACAAAGAGGACATGACTTCACACAGTATTCAGACCCAGGACCTTCCTGCTGTGAGGCAACAGTGCTAAACTCTTTATATACACACAAGGAGCTCATGGGGAACAGTTAGAAACAATCAAGAATCAGGGTTTACAGGAGGATAGTACAAAAAAGCTCCTGTGTTTTCTACATACAAGTCTTTGACCTCAGTGGGAAAATAAATGAGGTCAAAGAATTAAATCAAAATTTGTAAAAGAGGAAAAAATCAGCCCAGAGAGTGTGACCGCACTTATGAAACAGTAGCTGTTGTTGACGTGGTTCTGCTGTGGACTACCGGACACACTTGGCCCTGTCGGTTCTTCATGCACCCACAGTGTCCTACCAGTCACAAAGTTAAATGAAGTGCTCGCCCTCAACTTATGTTTTCTCTTCCCGCTGAGATGATTTAACTCTTAGGCAAGACCCACAGCATCCGCGTCTGAAGCCAGATTAATTAATGATAATCATAAAGTCTGGCAGTACAGCCTTCATACTTACTAAAGCTGGGCTGCCAGACAGACGAAATGGGTTTTTAACCAATGCAAAGAGAACTACACCATCATGACTTTGATCATTTTAATATAGCAGTCTTTTTGTGCATAGAGTATTTGACTTTCACAGGGCAACAACTTCAAAACAACTCGATAACAAGTAGCTTTTACTGCCGTAGTCTGCCTGTGGGCTTATTGCTTATTTTTTATAACTCTAAATATATGACATATGAGAACTGGAGTGCTTTTCATGCATCATGGTGTTCATTTGTGCTTGTGATCGGTCTAATGGTGCGTCCCTTTGAGTTTCCTCTTTTCTTTTTGGATTTCAGCAGCAAAAAAAATGTATTGTCCATGTAACTCAGAGACCTCTGAGCAAAAATGACAGAATAAAGAGGGGTGATGCAGACAGAAGCTCTAAAGATATGGAACATATTAACTGAACTGGAAATAAAAAGCAGCAACCTGTAACAGCCTGTAATAATTTGTTTTTCACCCTACAGAGTGAGGGTGTGAGATGTGGATCAACTTTTTTGTGGAAAAGGTCACATAATGGTTCAATTTGTTGACCATTATGTATCACTCACTGGTATCTACTCCACCCAGGTCACAACCTCCACAGTAATTGATCGACAGTCAAGGTTTTCAATAATCAGGCCCCATCTCATCCTAACGACCTCATAGTACCGTATCACCCTATTAGAGCACTTTGCTCTCAGACTGCAGGCTTACTTGTTGTTCCTAGAGAATTTAAAAGGAGAATGGGAGGCAGAGCCTTCAGATCTCAGGTCTCTCTTCTGTGGAACCAGCTCACAATTTAGATTCAGGAGACAGACACTGTTTCTACTTTCAAGATTAGGCTTAAAACTTTCCTTTTTGATAAAGCATATAGCTGTGTCTGGATCAGGTGACCCTGAATCCTCCCTTACTTATGCTGCAATAGACCTCAGCTGCTGGGGGCTTCCCATGATGCAATTCTTCACTCTCTGCGTGTTTATACACCTCTCTGCATGTAATCATTAGTTAGATTAAAATTTTCTCCGGCTCTCTTCCACATCATGTCTTTGTCTTGTTTTCCTCCCCTCACCCCCAAACAGTTGCGGCAGATGTTTATAGTTATTATAGTTTCGTATTTTCCAATTAATTTGTATTTTTATATCATTTTAACTTTGTTTTTAATTCAGTTTACTTTCAGTTAGTTTCTAGAGTGGATTTTCTAATTTCAGTTTAGTTTTAAATGTATGAAAATGTTTAGTTTTAAGATTTAAGAAAAATCAGTTTTGATTTTAGACACCAGTCACAATAAACATGTCTCTCATTTTTACTAAACTAACAGGTACTAAAACTAATGACATTTCCTCGACCTTTTTGACTTATTTTATTATCAAAGTTCAGTTTTTTCGATTTGTTTTATTTATTTCAAGTCATTTATTTCAGTACTAAAGTGTTTTTTTCAAATCTAGTTTTAGTATTTAGTTTCATTTAGTTAACTATAATAACCCCGCTCCCTGAGCCTTTTCCTTCCCACCGCCACCAAGTGTTACAGAGAGGATTGTCCTGGTCATTGGGTTTTTCTCTTTATTATTTTAGGTCTTTACCTTACAATATAAAGTGCCTTGAGTTGACTGTTGTTGTCATTTGATGCTATCTAAATAAAACTGAATTGAATTAATCGAGCCAGCAGCCTCTCTTCAGTCACCAACCCTCTAGGACTTCCTCTTTTCTCCTCAGCGATGACTTCCATCTGTGCCCACGCCCATCTCCACTTCAACTTCCCACACTGTTAATTTTCTAAGAGCTTGTGATGCTAGTAATTCATTAGTGGGGTAAACAGATCCAAGGCTGCAAGTGAGCCACCCGTTTGAAACCCGCTGTCAGTACTTCCTCTGTTTAATGCCAGGCATGTCACAACCACCTGCTCCTCTGAAGGGGCTCTCTGCTGGGGTATCAGCTGCATAATGCTACCCATCCTGCCTTTGTGGGTGTCAATTAGGAAGCAAAGCCTCTCTAGACATGAAAGAACAAAGAAATGAAAGAACAGCAGGCTGAGATGTCACTCCTTTGGACTCAATTTTCAGTAATGCACGCTAAAAAGATACATTTAAGGAGTCCTAATTAAGATTTTTTTTTTAAGAAGCAAAGTGAGATTTATTCTGATTTGTTCAGCTGGTGGATAATGAGTCCTTCTTAGTTTTTAGCTTGATTTACTTTTAAATAAATCTTGTCCCTGTAGTACCCAAACAGGCAGGACATCACTTACTTCCAAATGTAAAAAGAAATCTTTGTGCACATTTTGCTAATGAGACTGTCGCTCTTTTTCTAACAGGATGCTGAACTGGCTGCTAGGATACTCCTGGACCAAGGACAGGTGAGACTGTCTGTGAAATGCATGCAAATGTGTTTGATAGCTATAGCTTGATAGCTATAAATGAAATACACAGTTATTTTTATTCAACTTTATTCAAGTATATTTAGTAACTCTGCAGGGGCTTCTTTTCCAGTCAGTAGTCGATAGGAAAAATATAGAAGCGGAATGAAAATCGCTGCACAGAAGAGTTGTTAGTAGGGTTTGGAAACTATTAATAATGGATTTAGCTGTATTTTACAGATTTTTGCAACAAGACAGGTTTCTGTGAGTGTTTTATTTCTTCACTGTGCCCCTTTTCCATGAATATGGTGCCCATCCTGTTGTGTCCCACTGACTTTTGAAAATCAGCCCATTTTTTTGACCAGTTGAGAACTAACGTTGCATCGTACAGTCATGTAACAAGAACATTTTCACTGCACTCTCTGCAATTATGTAAAAAAATTAAGTGCACTCTTACTGCTTCCATAGGAATTACGAGGTGCACTTGATTAACTCATCATCAGCAAGTGTGAGCAGAAGGTTTGGGGGTTTGCTGCTCTGGAGCATTCATACGTGTGTTAACACACAATGCCACTGTCTTTCTAGGAGTGGACATTGGAGCAAATTCCCCCCAGTTTCTGTATGTGCAACACTCAGAGATACCCTAAAGAAATACAAGAGCTACATCTCAGACTCTAAATGTTAGGATTTTAAATGTTAAAGTTCATGACAGCACAATTAGAAGAAGACTGAACAAGCTTGGACGGACTGCCAGGAGAAAGCCCCTTGTCTCTACAAAGAACATGCCAGCATGGTTTAAGTTTCCAAAGTTGCATCTGAACAAACCACAAGACTTAGACAGATGACACCAAAGTGGAGAGACCACAGCTGGAGAAAACCAAACAAAGCATAACAGCACGAACAGCTCATACCAACTGACAGGTGGTGGAGGGGTGACGGTTTGGGCTTGTTTTGCAGCCACAGCAGTTGACCGTGAACCCCTCTGTAGACCAAAGTATTCTAGAGTCATATGTGAGGTTGTCTGTCTGACACCTAAAGCTTGGCCTAAACAGGGATGCCAAACACACCAGCAAGTCTACAATCAAGTGGCCCAGTTAGAGTCCAGACTTCGACCTGATTGAAATGCTGTGACCTTCAGAGAGCTGTGCATAAATGAATGCCTGAAAACCTCAATAAAGTGAAGCAATGCTGTGAAGAAAATTGAGCTAAAATGTGTCCACAATGATGCGACAGACTGATAAAGTCGCACACAAAAAAAGTGATTGAGTTATTGCTGCTAAAGATGGCTCTACAAGCTGCTGAATCAGGTGGTATGTTTAGGTTGCAACAAACACAGCAGTACTACTAACCCAAAATACTCAAAGCTTCATAGAACTGAAACAAACATTTATTTTTAGATCCTTTCAGCTGCTGATACATACTTTAGGTTTCTGAATATTAAACTTGTTGCTGCCTTTCATAGTGTGTAACTTGAAGGCCCTGAGTACTTTCTCCCACACTGAAAACACTGGAATGATAATATTATTTTTACAAGAAAAAAATATTTTCACAAGAGAAGGAGGATTGTGTTATTACGAAACAAGAAGAGTTCCCAGCTGGTACAGTGGACACATGTGTGACTCCTGTGATTAAAGCATTTTTCTTTCAGCTTAACGAGTGAACCGTCAGCTTGTTCAAACACACGTTAAAGTCCGTTTGGCTCGACACCACCAAACAGAGGCAGCAATATAACATAGCTAACATTAACAGTGCAGTGAATCCTGCTTGTGCCGTGATATTCAGGACTGCAAACCGAGCAGCATCACTGACTTTCAGCCTGTGTTTGTGGATATATGACTGACTTTAATCATCCACAAAATCATCACATTCTGCCGTCTCAGTGTGGACGGGAGGCCAAAACGGAGAGAAAATGATGTTTTTGTACGAAAACGCATTAGTGTGGACGTAGCCATAGATAGAATAGGGGGATAGAAACATCCCCCTGTGACACTCTTATCTTTCAGCCTGTCTCAAGTATCGCAGTCTAGACAAATTGGATGACCTGAAGTGGAGGAATGGATATAGAACTTGCAATTTATTAACTTGAGTGTATACAAGGACCAGATTCATACAGAATTTGCAAAGAGCTAGAGAGGAATACTCAGTTTTTGGAGACAAAATAAGAGGCAAGACATGGTTTGGACATGTGCAGTGTAGCAGTGGTGGATATCTTTGACAAAGGTTGTTGAATATGAAGAAAAAGAGAAAGAACTTGTTGAAGATGAGTTGGTGCAGGGTTGGTGAGACAGGGGAGGATGCTAGGGACAGGGCGAGAAGGAGGCAGACGATTGGCTGTGGCAAGCAGCCAAAAATAAAAGAAAGTTCATGCACCAGAAAAGTTAATTTTTTTTGTTTTCCATGCCAGATGTTACCATCAGGTTGACGTTGTTAAGTCTGTATTTGTTCGTGTTGCTTTCTCTAGGAGCACAGTGTTGAGACTCCACATGGCGTCCTGCACGTGACCCTCCATGGCACGCGAACCACCCGTAGGCCCGCTATCCTCACCTTCCACGATGTGGGTCTGGACAGTGAGTAGCTCTCTCTCCAAGTCAAACAGTCTCTTACTTTTTACTGATTGCATTTTTTCCTCATTATCTTCGTTTACTCTGTTTTTGTTACCTGGCAGGTAAGAGCTGCTTCTCGCCTCTGTTCAAATTCGAAGAGATGCAGGAGATCGTCAAGAATTTCACCCTGATTCACATCGACGCCCCAGGACAAGAGGAGGGGGCCGCCGCCTACCCTGCAGGGTGAGACAATCATCGTGTTTGATAAGGTGTCCTGCAGTAACCTTGCACTTTTTTTTTTTAAAAGTAAACTTCTGAGAAATGGAAACAAATCTTCCGTACAGGCCTGAACCTAATCTCTTCTAAAAATCCTTACCATTCTCCTCTCTCACATCTCCCCCTGCACCATCTCTGTTCTCTAATGCGCTCTTGTCAGAGGTTTAAACAAAATCCCTTCTTTTCTCTCCCCGTACTTCTTATTCCTTCCCCCACGAGTACTTCTCTATCACTCCCTTTCCTTGTGAGATTATTTTAGTGGCTCAGCAGGATTTTGTTTCATGTATTGTGACAGATTCTCAGCTCTGACCCTTCGCTTCCGCCGCTGCTTCTCGAAATTGAAGCTCATTCTCTTTGTGGTCTTAAATCCTTGTGGATAGAGGTGTTAGCCGTCGTATTTACTTATGAAATTTATCTAATGGATCAGCGCTGCCCAGCTACCATGAATAGGTTGAGGAGATCTTAGATAAGAATGAGTATTTCCTGGGTAACATAACATTCCTCACATATTTGTTTTCATATTAAGCCGCTTAATTGCATTAAGCTCATTTGTGTGTGCTGTTGTAGTTACCAGTATCCCTCCATGGAGACCATATCAGAGATGATCCCAGCTGTCCTGCAGTTTTTCAAGTGAGTTAACCGTATTTATTGTGATGTGACCGCAAGCAATTTTTTTTGGATTTGTGTAACAGAGCTAAGTGGCCTTGAGACACACAGCGCTACCTGCTGTGGTGACCTTGTTAAAACGGTTTTGCCTCATATGTTTGCATGTATTTCAGTATATCTTTGCAGCTATTTCCATTTTCTTGTCAAAATATAAAGAAAAGGGTGGTTCAAGAATTTTGCACAATGCTGTAGATATATAAATAACCAGAGTGTTCAGCAACAATTTACACTGTGTGCACATGTGTATGCTGTAGGTGTTAATAACCTTTATCGTTCTGTCAGCTTCCGTACTGTAATCGGAGTGGGTGTGGGAGCAGGAGCATACATCCTGGCCAGGTTTGCGGTAAGCATCTTTTTCTTTTTTTGTGGTAAAGCTGTCCTGATGAGTCATTTCAGACCCAGCTTTAGCACTCTACAGAGGTCTTATTTTGCATTAACACAGGATGGTGTCAGTTCTTGTTTACAGTTTTGCGCGGGGCTGACTGTAAGAGAGAAGAGCAAGAACACTTTGTAGAATAAATATGTTAAACTGTGATGCTTGTGGACATTTATGTGCAAACCTCTTAAAATAAGAAAACGCTAAATGCTCATTAGCTTTGGTTTAAATGTGAAAATCAACATCATCTCCAGACACTAGTAAACGCGTCCACAAAATTAGAGTTCCCAAATAATTGAAATGGTTTTTAATTGATGTTAAAACTTCAACACCAAAGGGCTTTTTATTAAAGAACACTAAGTGCAGAGAAGAGGTCACTCGACTTTCTTATAAAGAGTTCTACGGTGGCCCTGAGAGACCAAACAGACTGCAACTTAAGAAAAACACCAGCAATAAGAAAAATGCTGCAAAAGCACACAAGACACAACGGAAATAGGAAAAACAGATTTCCAAAAGCACAATGGAAGTGTTTCTGGGGAGACAATAACCCGACGGACCAGTTGCAGGAACCCAAAACATGGTAGATGTGTTTTATCATGATTCATATAATACTGATGACGGATTTTTAGGCTAATAGTTAGGCTAACACACTTACCTCTCATCTTTTGTTTCCTCACAAAACCGATAGATACTCCACGTGTCTCCCAGCACAATTCTTAATATATTTTGGTTCCTGCAACTAGTCCGTCAGGTTATTGTCTGCCCAGAAACACTTCCCTTCTGCTTTTGGAAATCTGTTATTTCTGTTTTAGTTTTTCCTATTTCCGTTGTGTTTTTGCAGCATTCTTCTTATTGCTGGTGTTTTCTTAAGTTGCAGTCCGTTTGGCTTCTCAGGGCCACTGTAGAGTTCTGTGCCGTTCTCCAGAAAACAGCAGATCTGGCAGAGCTGCCACCGGTGAGGAGCTTCTTACTGAGCATGTGTGACAGATATAAAAGAGTCTGGACATCATGCTGCCTGAAACTGCCTGGTTTATTATACCCTGTTGTTCTTGCCCTAGCTAATGTAGCGATCGAAAACTGCTTCCAGTTTCGACTTTTCCTCCTGTACCAACCCTGATGTGGAGGTTTTGTGTGAATTGTAACACCTATCACTCAGGAGAATACTATTTGTGTCTTCAGCAGTGGTATAACCAGTACAGAGCTGTGGCCACGTCACTGTTTGCGTGCAGCTCGACCGATGTGACTAGTTAAACTGGCTCATGACAGGTCTGGCAGTGGGTCAGTGATGATCTGAGAAAGCAAATCCTTTGAGGGTCACATAGGCATCCACCTGTTAACTAACAGCACCCTGATTCCTGTTGGGTACCAGGGTGAAATCTTTAGACCTTAACCTTATCTTTGTGCGGTGGATCCTGGTGTAGGACAGTGTCTGGCCTCGTAGTCACTGTACGTAGGCAGTTCCTAGAAAACAACAGCAATCATGTCACTGACTAGCCCGTGATCTGAATCCAACTGAGAACTTCTGGGAGTATCAGATTCAGTCAAATAAGATCAGATCACTGAATCCCTGAACTTGGACGAGATCCCAGAGGACACCATCCTGCTTCTCATCAGGATCATGCACACACACTAGAGAGTGCATACATCCACATGGGAAGCACACATTCATATTACCGAACCACATTATGCCTTTGATTTTAATTTTTAACTGACTTTTGGTGGGATTTTTGAATCCAGCCTTCAAAGAGTTGATGGCTTTGGTTTCTGCAAATTAAATAATGTCGATGTGCTGTTTGTTTTCCCTTCACCACGTGAGCCGTAAATATAGATGTATATGAGATAGTGTCACACTGTCAGTGAACACTTCTGCTTTCTCTCCTCAGCTCACAAACCCAGATGCAGTGGAAGGTCTGGTTCTGATCAACATCGACACTAACGCCCGAGGATGGATAGACTGGGCTGCTCAAAAGGTTTCTTTCTCTCTCTCTTCCTTCCACGTCAGGGCTGCAGTGGCCGTGTACACAGAAACATCATTTAATCTTGTTAGTCCTAATGGGAGTTACTCATCAATGTAAAAATAGCTCTGGATATGAAATTACGTGACTTCACGCACGGTCTGTGTGTTCTGTGCTATTGATCATGTAATTGTTTATCGTATGTTTCATCACGCTTGATTAAAATAAAGAAACTGCCTGAATGATCCCCCCTCTTTCCTCTCCAGCTCAGCTCCGTGACGTCCTCCCTCACAGAGCAGATTCTGTGCCACCTTTTCAGTCAGGTACATTATTAGATCCATAAGTGTTTAAATGACAGATTTTTTTTTTGTAAGTTAAATAAAAAAGGATCAAATGTTAAACCGTTTTTCTAGGAGGAGCTGTCGTCAAGCACAGATCTAGTGCAGTCTTACAGAGAGCGCATCTCCAAAGCTCCCAACCTGTCCAACATGGAGCTCCTGTGGAAATCTTACAACAGGTAAACATAACATGCTGTCGTGCATCATGACATAAATACAAATAATCGACCTTACATCAAACTACCACTGACACCATTTCTTTCTCCTTACAGTCGTAGAGACCTGATCTTTGACCGCAACAGCGCTTTCAAGTAAATACCCACTCTGATTTTTTTACTAAACGTTAATCTCTCAAATCTTCAAACTTCTAATCAGCACCTGTTTCTGTTTGACCCTCAGATGTCCTGTAATGCTGGTGGTGGGCGATCATGCTCCCTATGAGGATGCTGCTGTAAGTTTCTTTTATTATTTGACACTTACCTGAACGGCTGTTTGCACTGATTGTACGTTTCTGTGCGAAAAAAGGATCTGATAGGTTGTAACAAAGACTGTGTTTCTTTCTGTAACCACCAGGTGGAGTGCAACAGCAAAATGGACCCGACAACAACCTCGTTCTTAAAGGTGATTTTCATACCTGTGTCCTCAGTGTCTGCATCGTCTATCTGTCTTTGTTTTTTTTTTCACCTTTACTTACGTCTTCTGTCCTTCTGCAGATGGCTGATGCTGGTGGTCTGCCTCAGCTGACTCAGGTAAAAACACCTTAAGATCTCTAGATGTGACATAGGTGTGGATGTTAAATCCACCCTGGGCAATATTTCCATGTGAAAAGAACATCTTGATACTTTTCCATTGTGTCGCACTCACAGGTGCCTAATTAAAAAACTTAGAACAAGCCAAATGTTGGCTTCTGTTCCCACAAAGCTGTCATGAAAGGAAGATTTAACTACAGAGATCAAGATCCATTTAAAACAAAGCAGTAAATATATTGATGTCTTGTTGGTTTGTGGGGATTGACTCATGTTAGGAGTCTGCTACAGGTAGCCACAAGGCGAATTGTAGTTTTTCACACATACGTGGTAGCTTCATTGTCTTTTAGCTCCAGAAGTTGGCAAATGTTTTTAGGTGTCAAAACTAAAACGGATACCCTGGGCTTCCACATGGGGTCCTCAGTGAGCACCATTATTCAGTGCAGCAAACGAGTTCAACATGTTTTTGACCTGATATGTAATGTCCTGTGTTTTTTTTGCAGCCTGCTAAACTTACTGAGGCTTTCAAGTATTTCATCCAGGGCATGGGCTACAGTAAGTTCACTTTATCAAGCAGTTATCTTCCTTATTTCTACAGAGACATGGCTTTAGTATTGTTTCCTATTTGCTTCATACTTTTATTTCGATACTTTTTGTGTCAGTTAAAGGATAAACTGTTGTATTTCTGATGTACAACTCTGTTTAGTTACATACCCTCATCGTGAGCATGAATGTTGTGGTCATTTTGGGCTTTTAATGATTTCTTTGAACTGTTCTTTTTTCCACGGTGTAATGATTGTACAGCATACATCTGACTTTAAAAGCTTTGACTTCTGGAGTGGACTTTGGGAAGACCATTCCAGAAGCTTAATGTTAGCCAGTTTTATACATTCCAAAACCAGGTTTGATGTGTGTTCGGGATCCTGTTGGAACACCCAACCATGTTTCAACTGTCCAGCTATTGATCTAAGAGGAAGTTGAAGAATTTGGAGGTAGTCTAGTGAGATGTTAATAGGTCTAGGCCTCATCTGACCCTGTGCAGATTAGCGAAAATTCAAAATAAATTGCCCCCCTAATCCTTGTTTTTTTAACGCTATTAAAGATGTATGCTGTATAGTCTTTCCATGCTGGAAAAATAACAATTCAAGTAAATGATTAAAGGCCACAAATTGTCAATCATGTCCATAATGAGTGTGGATGACCACAACTATGTATTGTCAGCAACATTTCCTTACCTTTTGATACCTGACCTTTTCCATGACTTGTACTCTTACTGACCGTTTCTCTGTGTTTCTCCACAGTGGCTTCATCTTGCATGACTCGCCTGTCCCGCTCTCGTACCACCTCCCTCTCCTCCTCCTACTCCATGGATGGCTCCCGCTCTCGCTCCCGCACCCTGTCCCAGGGCTCGCAGGGCGGCCAGATGCCGCCCAGCCCCTCCCAAACAATGGAGGTGTCTTGCTGAAGAAAAACAAAACGATAGAAAGAAAGAGCGAGAGTGGGATGAGAGGAGGGTGGAAGCAAAAGGAAGGGAAAGATGAAGCATGACAATAATGCAGAGACAAGATGAATGGGTTACTTACTTTGTCACTAAACAACTCCTTTCATTCCCCACAAAGAGCAGAATAGGAATATGGATGGTTAGAGAGAGGGAGGGAAGGAGGAAGAGGAATAGAGTGACTTGAGTGGAAAAAAAAACCCCTTCTCTTTACAACCTCAGCCCAAAGCAAAGTACAACCGGCTGTTCTGCCATAAACATGAGTCTTTAAAAGGCATGAAGAGATTATTAAAGCAAAGGAGGGGGTGACGACCAGCAACTAGTCCTCTCTCCCTCTATTGTCAGCCAATAGAGCCCTTTAATTTAGATTTACAGTGCAGCGTATAAAACCAATAGTAATAATCCTGAAAACGGTATTGTGGATGTTGATGCTGATGATTCTGATGTTCTTGATGATGATGATGATGATGATGATGATATTGAAGCTAATGATGATAGAAAAAAACAGTAACTTTTCTCTTTATTACATAATGACTTAAAAACAACATAGACAAAAAAAACGTACTATAGCAGAGATACTTATAACAATGTGTGTCTACTACTTTTAAAGCTAGTTTTTATTGTGTTCTTCTTCTTTTTTTTTAATCATTTCTTTTATGGGATTTTTTTTCTTATATGTAACCTGTCTCAGCAAGGGGCTGAAGATACTGATTGGCTGACCCCATCATATGGAGACAGCCAATGAGAGCCATTGTAGTGACTACTTCCTCCTTGATGTTGCCAGATTGTTTATGTCTTCCATTTGGCCCTCGTCTATAAGTGACTGTAATCTTTCCCCCCCTCCATTGGATTTTGATGTGATGGACAAGAAGCTTTTATTTTATTTTATTTTTTCTTCTGGACTGTTTGGAAGTTGCATGCCTGCTATCAACTCATGTTAATATTGAATGGATAATGTTGTTTTTTTTTCTTTTATATTCTGCTAAGTTGTGTGAATCTGTGTTCGTGTGTGTGCTGTTTTGAGTTATGGCCTGGAGGTAAACATAGGTGAGACTGAGGGTGTTTTGCGCGCTTTAATTATCACCCTATTGATAGTAGTCGCCGCACATTCAGAAGTGCTTCCAATACTGCTGGCAGTCTTGCACTGCGTGTCTTAATATCCACACTTGTGTTCTACTACTCACCAGGGAGCATCCCATCATCGGTAGAATGCTCGTATGGATATTGCATTTCAGTGCTCGGTGTGGCCAGAAAAGGATCACTGTGTTCATCATCTATCTGGGTTGTAATCTCTTAGCCTTGCCCATGCACAGATACCTCCAAACAAACCCAGCTAGCATACTTGACTTCATGTGTGCTGCGGTGGTGGGGGGGTGCGGTTAAAACCAATGCGTACTCCTCTCCACCCACTTTATTCACCAACGGGGACAACAGAGTCATGTTTGCATATGTTTATACTGATATGTGTGAGTGTGAGGCGGGGAGGGGGGGGGGGAGAGAGAGAGAGAGAAAGAGCAAATGTCAGTGCTCGTGTCTTGTAAGCACAGTTAACCAATGAAGATGGAGAAAGGCCCAGGTTACCTACAAAAGTTTTAAGACCAATAAAACCCCTTGTGACTTATCAGTGACAATGAACCAGCCCCTTCACTGCCACCATGCACAGATAATATATAAGAATAGAAAACAAGAGTTTCTTCAGCCACTCTCTGAACTCTGAGCCAACCGGTTGGAGCCAATAAGCTTAAGTGTCCTGCCAAAACTAAAAGCCCCTCAAGAATCGAGGTGTTTATTGACCAAATTCTGCCATCAGAAGTGCTCCGAGCTAAACGTGCACCTTTAAGCATCAGTTATCATAAATAAATTCATCCAGATTCTCACTGAATTGCTAATACTTAATAATTGCAAATAAAGTCAAAGCTTACCACTGCCCTGTGCCAAGTAGCCATTACACTGACTGTGCTTTTAAAGGACCATGTTTGAGCCCAGTCCATTGCATGTGTTTATATTCTAATGCATGAAAGCACGACCACTGAGTTGGAAGATGCCTCTTTCATTTAAATGTTGTTTAATTCTCCTTTTTCCAAACCTGACTCATGAAGCGGACATGGTTGTGATGCGATGGAAGGCCTTAGATGTGAGCTTGGAATTATAATTGATGGTCGGAATGATGACGGCAACCTGTTTTTGAGTCACTCCCTTCCGACCCATAATAGGCTGCTTATGCAGTGCATAAACGGCCAATTGTACCATCAACATCTTTTGCAGAAGATGTGGAAAACACAAATACTGATATCATGCCGCATGCTTGTGCATGATAGATTGTGGCATTAAAGCATGTGGGTTGCAGACCTTTGTGCTGGAGTGTACAATGTAATTGCTGGGCTCATTTCAGGATTAAAGCCTAGAAATTTTAAAAAGGCCAAATAAGGAAATCAGAGTGGTTGAGCAGGGCTGTGTGATTGTAAATGCTTGTCCATTTTGTCTTTTTTTTGTCTCTTGGTTTTTACAATTCAATTACATTTTTCTTTCCCCTTTGATTTGTTTTAATGATCTTTCTTTGTTTTATGTATGTGAAGTGTTAGTTTACTGTCCCGATGTGCTCACAAGTTAGTTAACCGTGTGATAGTTCTGGAGTAACTTTTTTAGCATTAGCGCTTATAAGGGAGAATAATATAATTAACAATAAAAAAAAATAAAATTAAAGAGAATCAAACTTGTGTGGCTAATTGCTCTGTGTAACACAATGAACATCCTAAAAAAAAAGCAAAGAAAATAAAATTAATAGAAGCTTAAGAGAACTGTCTTGTCTCCTGTCTTTTTTTTCTGTGTTGTGTTCAGCATTGTACAATGTATAGGCTAGCTTGTACCCATTGGTGACACCGCTGAGCTCAGTGCTGGTGAGCAGCAGTCCAGTGAGGGCACAAGAAACTAAAAAAAAAATTTTTTTTAAGATGTTTCGTATTTGTTCTGTGCTAACCAAAGATTTTTTATGTTTTTATTTTTGTATTATTCTGGAACGTCAATAGTTGTTCACCTGGAACTGGTGGGTTCATATGGTAAGCAGAGTAGTGCCATCAAAGGACCAACTTGCTAGCATATAGTAGTAGTCTATTGTACATTTTAAGCTAGCTGTCTTTTCACTTTTCGTATTGTTACTGCCTACTAACATTTGGAAAGATAATTGAATATTAGGTTCTGTTCCACACAATTTCCTCTACAAACACATTGCAATTTTCACATAAATGGATAAATAGGCTGGTGCATGCTAAAATATATTTTGAGCTCAAAGCTTTAGCATAATAGCATATTAGCATTTAAACATGTACATTTTAATAGATCTCATTTCTGAGGTTTATTTTCCCTGTATGAGAAGTTTTGAAGTAGATTCTACATTCTTTTACTTTTGAGTCCAAAAACTACACATTAGAATTTTTAACCAGTATCAGCTCTTTTACTTACCTGCAAATAAAAATGTATGATACTGCTTTACTGAGTGAAGTGCAGGTAAGCTTCACTACTACATTTCACCAGACAGTGGCAGCAATGAAGTGTCTTGTGCTTCTGGATGTAGCGCTGCAATTAAAATGTGATTAATAGATAAAACTACTAAGCTCTAAACAGCCACAGATAAAAAAAAAAAAAGAAATATAAAATCTTTGCTGTTGAACAATTTCATAGTGTTGTTTATAAACGGATGTGAATACAGTGGAATTTTAAGTATATCAGATAAGTAGTCATTGACTATCATGTGGGCTGATATTTGTTTTGTTACACTAAATCAAAGTGTAATAAAGAGTGCATGTCTTTACAGTGCCTCAAAAATGTGTCCAAAACTTACTTCTGCAATCCTGCAATTTACATTTCCATTGTTTCCTACATTTAGAAGCATTTTACACCTCTTCTTACAAAAAAGCAAAAAGATGTTGAAAGTACCCAAACACCTGCATAGATGAGAGGTAAAGGTAAATAATTTCACATTTTGCACCTGATAATTCTAACCAATACTAGCTTTTTTCTCATCTGTCAATAACACTAATTTCTAAACTAATACACTTTACACATTCAGTCATTCACACACACATTGACGGCAAGCTACATTGTAGCCACAGCTACCCTGGGGCACACTGACAGAGGCGAGGCTGCCAGACACTGGTGCCACCGGGCCCTCTGACCACCACCAGTAGGCAAACATGGGGTTACAATCTTGCCCAAGGATATTTAGTATGTAGACTGGAGGAGCCTGGGATCGAACCACCAACCTTCCGGTGAGTAGGTGACCCGCTCTACCACCTGAGCCATAGCCACCCCCAAATATATAGAATTTTTTTTTTAAATGATCATAACATTGCTTGATTATAGTGTCCAGTGTCCGCAAGCTTCAGTATGACGTTACACCAGAAAGTGGCAGCAATGAAATGATTATCAATGCTATAATTATCCCTGTTCAGCCTTTATGCTTTTGCCTCTAATGCTGAAATGATCTCCTGAACAGGGAGATCATTACTCCGGCTCTAAACAGGAGGACACAAAAGAAAAAGTGGAAGTATACACTACCAGGACATAAGAATTGTGATACAAAATTTTATAGTAATATTTCTAGAAAGTTGTGAATAAAGTGTACTGTTAGATAATTTGACGTATAGTAAATAGTCACTGAGCACCACACTCTGCGTGGTTATATAAGTGTCAGATTGACTAAGTAATAGAGAAAACGTGCATTATTTTATAGTGCTTCAAAGTTGTGCATAAATTACTACTTGTAAGATAAAAACACATTTAAAAGTTTTATACATTCAAAAAACAAAAGACAAACCCCAGACATTTTGAAAACAGATACATTTGAATGCCTTGGTGCCTTGGATGAAGCTAAATGCATGAAAATAATAAATGGAACTCCACAAACTGTCTCACTTACTGTTGAACTTTATTTACATATTTCTATGATTATAATTGAATTCATCAGGTAGGATCTCAACACTTAAAGGAACTAAATGTGTTAATGTCACTATGATCTCTTTAAACTTGGTCAAAGCATATGTCTCAGCAGTCAACAAATGCTGGTAACTGGATACCAAATAACTCAATTTAACAACAGCATTAAGTATTAAGTAACATAACCTTATGGTCCATAAAGCAAAAAACCCCCGAAACAAAACCAAATCTTAGAACGTTATAAACCATATGACATCTTTTCTTTAGTAATAAAAAAAAAGGTTAAATTAAGATAAACATTTCATCCATCCATCCAGTTTCTTTCTATTTCCTTGAGTTCAAATCATGGGAGTAAGCCGCCTAAGCAAAGAAGCAAAGACCTCCCTGTTTCCAGCCACCTTTTTCAGCTTCCTTGAGATATAAGGGGAGTGTTTGGGTAGCAGTCAAGGACAAAGGTCCTAGAGGACCAATAACTAGCTGTCAAAGATAAATGTTTCAATTATACAAATTTACAGTCATTATATTTTAAACATATCTATCTTCCATACTGATTCAGATACCAATACATCAGTAATTTTATACAACACGTTACAGGCTCAGACTCAAATAGTGCAAACAATGCAAAACAATTGGTTTACTCAATGCATGCCATATATTACATATGATATTCATAGTCATAAAAACTGCTAAATATAATTCATGACATTAGTGTTTTAATCAGTACTTTAAAAATATAAATAAATGCAAGTAAAAGAAAATCGTAGGTAACTTTTTGCTCGTGTAAACTGAAAACAAATAATGGAAGGGACACCTGCTTTTACTAGTTTCTTTAAAATAGCTCTTGTTTGCTCATATTCATATTGTTTTGCTCATGCGTTGGAATACCTGTCTTCTAATCAGAACTTTTCTTTGTTGTTAGTGTCCTTCCTATTTTTGAGAAAAAGCCTCCCAGCGAGAAAATTGTGTCTAAAGTATAGATACAATTCAGACCCAAAGATTCAAGACACCTAATTTCATTTAGAATATCAAAGGAGGGGTCGCTGATGAGTTGCTGGCGCTTTAGAGGGTTTCTAGAGTGGGTTACACGGAGTGTTTCCAGTGAAAGGTTAAATGAGGGCAGGAGATACCCCAGTGGAACCATAAAGTAGATTAGACTCTCTTCCACTTTTACATTCCCACCCATGTCTCTGCTCCTCTCCACCTTCTTTATGGCCTCTGTAATGTTTTCTTTAAAAAAACTTAACACACTGTATCTGGCTATGAAGTGTTTGTGAATTCTGCTGGGTGAATCACTGCTGTGGTTCTCAGTGTGCTGTTTGGAGAATCTATAAGTGACCTGAATTTGGTCACAGTAAAGCTGCACAGACTTGAGTGCATTTTTCAAATCATCCAAAGCTTGACTGATGCAGTCTCGACTCTGAGCCCTGTTTTGCTGCTTCAGAGTTGTAAAAGCTCGGTTGTAATATGCAATAGCTCCCCAGCAGGGGTCTTGCTCTATGGCTTTGGTGTACATGTCGATGCTCTCTGCAAAGTTCCCCTTTTCACGTAAGTCATTACCAAAGCCAATGTAGTGGTAAAGGTTAGAAGAGGGTGATTCTCTTTGCCTGAGTTTTAGCCTGGCTGCGTCCAGGTCTCGTTTTAATCTGCCTTTCAATTCCTCAGTAGAGTCTTTGGCATTGAAGCTTGTGAGTAGCCACATACCCCAAAACTCATTCAGAGCAGACAAATCTGAAGCTGCTGGCTTGTTGTTGTTGCTTTTGTACAAATCATCAAGTTCATCCAGATACTGATTGAAGAGCTCCTCCTTCTTCTTTATGTTTGGGATGTCAGACTCCAAGTAGCTTGATAGTTTGTGAGCCACTGAGCTCTCTCGGCCATCTTTAGCCAAGTTTATTTCTGGATCTGACTTTAGAGTCAAAATTAGTTCCAGTATTGAAGACATGTCTTCAAATCTTTTATTATTGGGGCTTTTTTGATACATCTTAATCTGTTTCACAAAAAGATGTTGGTTAAGTTTAGTTAAATTCAGTAAATCATCTATTAAAGAGAGAAGGTTCCTTGTTAAAAGCAGCATTGGAATTGGATCTGACAGATGAGTAGAAGAGATGATGAGCTGAGCAGATCCTGGAGCTCCTTGTCTGGCACTGCGACCAAAAGCCTGCGCCTCCACACGAGCGTTCTCAGGGAGGAAGGTCTGCACAACAAACAAACCTCCAGCTCTCTTTACTTCTTCGGTAATCTGAAGGTCAGTTCCACGACCTGCGAGGTTTGTTGCAATTATAACTTCTCCTGCTTTAAGCTCCTTGGAAAAGATTGAACTATTGTCCATGTTGTTGTTTATATAAAGACTTTTCTCTTTGACGTTATCACCTAGAGCTTGGTGGATAATGTTTTCGCGACTGATGGTCTCACAGATGACCAGCACAGCTCTTGGATCCCTGTATGATGTGCGCGTTGTTTGTGCAATGACAGCATCACAGATTTTTTCAACCCATTCTTCTTCATTGCTCACGACTACGCCTTCAACCTCAAACAGCTTCCTGCGTTTGAATGAAGGGATCTGACAGGTTTTGATACCATCATAGATTTTCTGCAGAGTCTTAGTTTCCACTTGTTCGCCAAGAGTCCCAGACATCCCATAGATCTGATTTCCATACTTCTGAAGCAAGCCAACATTGGACATGTAGTTTGTTATGGCTGTCATGTCACTCAGCTTTGACTCGTGCTTCATTTCAAGAAACTGTTGTAGTCCATCACTCCATTTCATGCAGTTTTCAACAACACCTGTGCAGCTGTAGTCTACAGGCACTATCCCATGTTTCTCTATGACATATTCATGATCCTTTGTCATGGTTTGTGCATAGAATGCATTTTTAATCCAAACATTTAATTTCGATTTGACCAGATCTGAAAAGAATCCTGGGACATAGCAGATGATTTCAGCTAGGCTCAGTTCACATGGAGTAAAGCGCAGTGCACTTCTTACTTCTTTTTCTGCAGCTCTCAGTGCGGTGCTTTCATCAGAGTACATGTACTGACAGAGGCCGCCACTGGATAAAAGCAGTGACACTCTTTGTGCTTCTCCATCTTCACCTTCTCCCTCCTTGTTAAGTTCCTCTATTGTGCCACTGCTGTTTATGCAGTACAGAGCAAAGTGGCAGGATGGGAATCTCTGTTCTACTCTGTTAAAGAACTCAGCCAGCTCCTTAACAGTAACACTACTGTTGACACTTAGTAGAGTTAAGGAGCCGTGATTCTTTCTTAAGTTCTCGACTGAGCCTTTCGTCAGTATGCCTGTGTCTTCAGCTATCTGAAAAGTAATAAAGTCATTATCTTCACCCTTTATGCTTTCAAGCGCAACCTGACAACACAGGTGTTTTGGCCCTACAACTGTTTTTGTATCAATCTTACCGTACTGGTTAACAGTGTTCCATATGAAAGCCAGGAGTGGGTTGAGATGCTGCAAAGCAGGCATGTCGCTGCTTAAATAGACCATATGATGCCCCTTGTCCAACATCAGTGAATCCACTTCATCCACTATTGCACACTGAAATGTTCTCTGCCCAAGTATGTCCTCCCTGTGAAAGTGGTGTCTAAGCCAGTCACCAGCAAACTGTTCGGCAGTGCCATAAACAACTTTACACTCATAGCACTTTTTTAATTCTTCATTTAATTTGTTTGTGTTGCAGTCTACGCTGATCTTCAGAAGTTCATAAAATCTTTGCCATTCCCCAAAATCTCTTTCTGCAAGAACTGATGAACTTGACATGATGTCTACTTTTTCACCTCTCAGAGCTCGGAAAAAGCAGCAAACATGGCCACTATACAGGACTTGCCCTCCCCAGTCCCAACCTGCATTAACCGCCCTGTTTTTGAAAGAGCCATGAGACACCAGCTCACCATCTGCGTCAGTCGTGGCTTATATTTAAACGTTTTTTCCACTGCGCAACAGAGCTTCTGCAAGGTGTTTTTCAATTCCCTCCTCACAGAATCATCATTGCGATCCTTTTCATGAAATGTTGATACAATGTCTCTGACGTCTTCTAGAAGTCCATCAACCTGGTTCAAATGTTCTTGGCGGATTTCGTTAAGTATTTCATCCAGGGTCTTCTCTCTGTCTTCAGCCAAAAACTTCTTTAAGGTTTCATCTGTTACTTTTTCATCTTGGACAAGTCCCAGAAGTGTCTTTTCACCATCGTATTTCGAACATGGAGAAATATAATGAATCTCTATGCAATGCAACATTTTTATCATCCATGACACTAGATTTGTTAATTTGTCATTTGTTGATTTTTCATATCGTTTCAGAAGAGCTTTGAACAAGTCACTGACTTCCTTTGGGTCCCACTTAATGTTTGTAACCAGACTGTCCAGCTTCTTGAGGAGAAGCTCCTCATCATTATCCATTTTCGGAAAAGGAGTAGAAAAATCTGGTCAGAAAAGAATTTAAAAAGTTGAGGTTATCTCTCTGACATGAAAAGAGCTGCAGTCATTCTCAACATTGCATATTGTGAAGTGACAATCAAAAACTAAAACCTGCAACAAATTTAGCAGTTTTACGTTTTTTGTATTTTACGTAATATAGTTTCAGTCTGATACTCGCCTGTTAACGAGATGAGAACACAGTCGACTTGTGCTTGTCCACTCCTCAGATCAACTGCAGCCTCTGTGTGTCATTCCAGGTCTTTATTTAGTTTGTTTTACTTTCTCTTTCACCTGCCTACAAAGGAATTTCCTGCAATTCCCACCTTTATGATGCATTTAGCATAATTTATTTACCTTCACACTGTGTCCTTCAAATACAAAGAAGCAGATCTTGGGGAACCAAAAAATGTATTTTATTTGCTACTTAAAAACTCATCTACAAAAAAGTCTATATGTACAGTCTATATTTTTGCCACAGCAAAACTTTTATCTGCATTTGAAAACAATACTTTCAAATCACATCTCTCTCTCTCTCTCATATGGTGGTTTTAAAAAGGGAATAAAGCTTTCATAATCATTTTATTTATTTGCTTTATTTATCTGCTTCATCCTTTCTAGACTTGGTGCCCTTCAGGTCAGAACATTGTAACTTTAATTAGACACCACAGGTGTTGCCTGTTTGGAAAGAGTCATGCCACATCTTTGGCAAACTTGTTTGTCTGCAGTAAGTAAGGTTGGGCGATTGGATGACTATATAAACTATTGATTTATTTATTAAGTGTGATTTATTTGCCCATGAGTCAGCTAATAATGTTGGTTGAAGCTAAGAGAAGCAGTCAACATAAAAAGTAATAGCGCTGTTTTGACAGCACCCTCTTCCTCGTCAGAGTGTGCAAAATGCAGCGATTGATTTAAAATTGATTACGATTACGATTGAGTTATAATCCAAAAAGTAGCTTTAATAATACTGAAAGAAACAAGAGAAGAAGGTAAAATATTCCCTCCAAACCAAACTTATAAATTCAAAACGAGCAAATCAGTCGTGCATGATTACATTGCTCCGCCCATCAAAAAGTCACCTGAGTGAATATATCACCTATGGACTGACGATTGTCGGTTGGAGAACTGTTACATATCACCCAACCTTCGTCTGCAGAATGAATTTCATCATATGTGTTACACTTGTGTAAAATACATGTTATTTTAACATGTGTAGGTTTTTTCCATCCCTTTGACAATCATGGATTTTCTTGATAGCAAACTATCAAGTCTAAAACACTTTATCCTCTGATTAACTGATGCAAGCATTTTTAATTTTATATGATTAAACATTGAATCAGATCTAAATCCCTATAACTATTACAATAACTATAAACATGCTCCTATAGCATAACAGAAACATGGGTTCCCTTAGGGGGAACATATTTTGGGCTTTTCCCTGTATGTGTATCTGACATGCCTCTCGCTTGTGAAATATTTAATCTTCAGAACCTCCTTAACTGTCCCGAAAGTGGACTGTGAAGAATGTTCACAGCAAGAATGCATAATTAACATCGTCAGAGTTGAACCCTTCAGAGGCATTTTTAATATTTCCATGATATTTTAGATATGGTTGGACATGATAAGTATAAAAATTGAGCTTACTCTAATAATAGTTCTATAATAATAAATAAGAGTTAGATGTTCAGCCTCAGACTTTTCTACTTAACACTTCTAGAACTTATTGCTCTGTAGGGCAGGACATGGTGACTATAAACAGCCTGCCTGTTTGGCTAAAGTCATGTTACATCTTGGAAGGCTTGATTGCTTGTAGAATGAATGGCACGATACGAATCATTGGTTTTATGGTTTTTCTTTCATTTCTTTGACACTGCAACAGTTTCTCTGTAGCAAGTATTAAGCCTAAATCAATTTGTCTGTCGTAGACTGGCAGAGCACAGTAGAAATTATTATTAGCAGACTAAACAGAGGGGAAAAGGCAGTAACCACAGAGCGAGCATTTGACATTTGAGCAATTTCAATAGTGTCAGTCAGGCATTGCATACTTCACAGGGCGCGCACAAACACATGAATAGAGTTCATACCTGGCTAACACAACATTCTGGCTATGAATGAATGTTTGTTCCAGCCTTACGTAGTCAGCTTGATCACCAATGAGCTGGAGGGGAGTCAGCATAGCTGAGCATAGAGACACGACAGGACTCAGGGACTCAAATGCCACACACACTGACAAAAAGAGAGAGAACAAGAGCAACCATGACAGTGTCCACTGATTAGCTGGTGTTACGACCCGGTTCAAAAGCCACAACATAAAAATAGGAGACGAATACCAGAGTGTTAGAAAGAAGAGGTTTTATCTTAAAATGGCATAGCAGGCTGGCTGAACCGGCTGGTGCCACCAAGGCAAAGACTAGTGAGCTCCCTGAAAAGCCTGCCTCAGGTATGCTTTCATCCACAACTGACTAGGTGTGGCCAATTAGCACCAGCTCAACACATTGAGGAGATAAAAGCATACCTGAGGCAGGCTTTTCAGGGAGCCCACTAGTCTTTGCCTTGGTGGCACCAGCCAGCTCAGACAGCAGGCTATGGCATAGCAGGCTGGCTGAAATGGCTAGTGCAGAGGAGTGCAACAGCTGGTGAAAATATGCTTTTCTAGCATGCTTAAAGATATCATTTTTAGATGTAAATAACAACAGTATGACTACCTTTTGAACAGTATTTACTTTAGATGGTCTATCAAAGTTGGAGAAATCAATTCTCAGACTTGACAGGACATGATAGCCATAAAATACAGGTAATTCCAGCTAGGATAAAGTCATGCCATGTTTTGCCAAGTTTCTTTGTTTGTCTGTGGAAAGAATTGCATGATGTGTGTCAATGGTTTTCCTTTCATTTCTTTACAAGTATTTAATTTATTGGTATTGGGCCAAAAATAGTTGATCCTATGATTAACTGATACAAACATTTTTTTGTAGCTTTTGATTAAACATTTATTAGCCACGTGTTAATTATTATGAATAATTGTGTTGTTTAGCTAGATTTTTTAAGAAATCCATTTATAAAGTCTCTGTATTATTTTAGGAAGTTTACTCATCTATAGAGAAACTTCTGGTGGCATTTTACTGTTTGTTTACAATGAACTGAATAAATGATACAGGCATACAAACAAAAAAGGACAGTAGCACGAGCCAACCAGAACCATCACTGCTCATGTTGTGTCTTTTAATGAATGTGCTAGACAACACTACACAGCATTGTCTTTGGGATGGAGGAAGAGTAACATTTGTGTGAGAAAGAGCACACAAAACTTAAAAGATCCTATAAAGATTATGTATTAGAAAATAAAGAGTTACATTTGAATATGCTGTGTGTTGACATGCATGTGTGTCAGTGAAGCTGTTAGTTTCCAGTCCGTATTTAGAGTGGGTGTGGGAGAAGATTGAAAAGCTGATGAGCTTTTGAGCTTTCTGCGAGCTTGGTCTAATGAGTCATTTCAATTGAACTTCCTGTTTGAAGAGGCAAGCAGGTGTCAGCACATTTTACAGTCGCACATACACTTTGTTATGCTGTATTTTACAGTTTTCCCATAGAAATAAGACCATTTCTCACAATCAGATTATACAGATCTTCTATAGAGCTTCTGCCATTTGACACTTCTGACATTGTTAAACTAAGAATCCAGTGTCTTCAGTCAGCAAAGGAGGCAAATCCTAATAATCTCCCTGAGTGTCCACATACTGCTATTCTTTGACATGACCAAAGCCCTGGAGTAACAAGGGGCTCTGGACATGAGGATGGCTTTTGTTCATATGGGTTCACTACTTATATAACAGTTCAACTGAAGACGAAGATATGATGTATTTCCTGTTATGCATTTCCAAATCTGAACAATAAATTGTTATTCAGTCAGTCTGCGTCTGCTTTCATGCCATTTGTTACACATTAGAGAGCTTTGTTGTATTCAAAGTAGGTGTCATAAATAACAATACACCGTCACGTCCGCCTGGTTAAGCTGGGAGAGGATAACCGGTCGGTTCGCACTGCAGCTAAAAAAAAAATCAAGAAGAAAAGCAGCTACGACAAGCCGGCCGAACAGGTAAGAGACCGGAAATTTACCTTCAAAGTAATTGTGAAAAAACGGCTCTTAATTTAATTAAATTCAGAAGCATATTTTTTAGCTGTGGTTGGTCAACCTTGACATGAAAGAGCGATCAAAGGACAATAACAACGGGAAATTAAACAGGTGCTATCAAATTGTTATTATTATTATTATTATTATTATTATTATTATTATTACATTCTTGACTTTTCAAATGGCTGTGACAAAATTAAAGCATTAAAATATAACGTGTCTAAGGCACTCTTAAGCCGTGAATTTTGTTGTTATTTGGGTTTCAAGTGGACGGAACAAGAATCGCATGTGCAGAAAATCCTCTTATTTTGAAAATCCTCAGACCGGCCGACCTGTCACAGGTGAGTGAGACTCAGAGCTAATTATAAACGCCACTCCAGTAGGTCCAGAGGAGCTGCTGCGTTTAAATGTAACAGAAAGTTGATTGTGTAAAGGATAACTCACACAGGTGGGGAAACACATACCGGTTCACCTTCAACATCAAAAAATTAACCAGTTTTGCTCATCATGAGGGAAGATGCGGCTGTGAGTATTAAAGAATTTCAAATAAATAGCGAATATTTATGCAAGCTATGCAAGCTAATTAGAATGTGCAGGCTGACGCTTTGAGGAGGTTTAAAACTTCCCATTGTCAGAAACTGCAGCTTCATTGTTGGTAATCAGTTACTTTGATTTGTTTGAATATTGTAGGAAAATATCGAGGGAGGGGACGAACACGGAGAGGCGACAACATCAGAAGCTGCATCTGGAGAGAGACGACGTGTGAGTACTTAAAAGTGCACTACTCAATGAACCACTCAAAAGATATTACAGTTTTCACATTATGTCCTCAGACTGGTAAACACTCTCTCTTCATGGTTTCATGTGTCATCGCCAGTTTCCCTGTACTGCTGCTGGCATGTTGTGTTGTTTTTGTTGAGGCAAACGAACTAGATTGACATACCCAGAATATCAAGATGCCTCCTGTCATGCGTGCCTTTTGCACAGCAAAGCTAATTTTTGTGCTATCACTGCTGTTGGACTCTTCTCAATCACAAACATACATTGATTCATTTAATTCCTAAACACGAGATTCTACAGGAGGAGTAGGCTTACAGGATTTCATTTTAAAGTAGATGTTGCGTAACTTCTTTATGTCATGCAACAGTCTAGTCTAAAAGTAAAGCTGCTTTTAAGCCTCTACATACTGTATGTACTGTGAATTAAAAGTAAAAGAAGAACTTTCTGCAGGAATACATCCTTAAGTCTCAGAAAGTTACATGTAGCTATTTTGTTTAGATAATCGTCATCATTTTAACTGCAATCTGAAAATACTCCATTGATACCAAACTATCACTGGTATTGTACTCGCTGGCTCACAACAAAGAAAAGCGGACCATAATCCATGCATGTTATCTTTACAGAGTATTGCGGAACTGCAGAATATGCTGAAAAGAGTTCCCCAGAGTCCTTTCCATAATCGGTACAAGGTGAGCAGACACACAAATGCACGCTCTTGCTTTCTATCTACAATCCATACTTTCTTTGGAGGAAGAAGCGAGGGGGGTGTCAGAATTTCAGGTTGTCTAAAAATTTTGACGTAATAACTAAAGTTTGGTGTGTTTTTTTTTTTGTTTGTTTGTTTGTTTGTTTGTTTGTTTTGTTTTGTTTTTTTGTTATTTTCTCCAAAGTTTAAATGAGAAAATAACAATTTGTGACAACCTGAAATTCTGACTAATTAATGGCAAAAAAACCCACAAAAAAACACAGAGGGTAGAAAGCAGTTTTTCACTTACACGGAACTGCAGGTTATGTAAAATTTTTGGATGTGCCTCTGTCATACTTGTGAGTTATGGTTTAAACGGCACCAAAATATGAGTTTGTGTTTAATGGACAGGTGTGGAAGTGCATGTCGCATGCCTGGAAAAGTGTATTTACTGATTAGCATGTCAGGCAACAAACACATGATACGTCCTGATAAGGTCATTATGTAAACACTTTCCTCTGGAAATCCTTTTTTTTAGTGTCAGTGACTTTTTGCCCACAGGGTGGTGAGTGGTCAGATGTGACTGACAACGTTGAACCACAGGTGAGTTTGTGTTAATTCAAACTCATCTTTGTGTTTTTATAAGTCCTCCTCTTCTGTCTGTGTCACAGGTTAAAGCTGCACCCTTTGTCTAATCACACTGTTGTCAAGAGATCTTGTCTGACTGGACTTTTCTATTAATAAAGTGCCTTGTCAGCATGTTGTAGCGTTTAATCTTAGACTGTCATTAAAAGAAGCATTTCTTAGCGATGCTTTCCAAATAACTTTTTACGAGAGGCACTATTCTGGTTTAGTCCATTGAAATATTAAGAAAAGATCACTTATGGGCAATACTGAAGCAACTAAAGTTAAACTTGGCATAAATACTACCCTGTCACCATGAAACAATCTGTGTAAATGTTTGAGGAACATTTCCTGTTAAGCCCTGAGATGTTTTTGCATGACATGACTAAAATCACTTTCTTTTCTCTCCTTTTAAAAGAGGAATGGAGTCAATGGGAGTTCTTCCAGGATGAACCCTTTCTATGCATATTACTTGGTATGTATATTACACTGATTTCATGCTTTTAAACCCAGATGACAACATCACGTTTTTGTTTTATAGTTTTTTTTTTTTTTTTAAAGAATAATCTTGTGCTCCACTATCAGGAAAACAAAGGTGACATAACAGAGGACAAAAGAAAGAAAACTTCGGAGAGCGTCGACTGTGATTCCCTTTTTGTGTCTCCACCTGACTTTCAGAGCTCTCCTCCGGATCTTCCCTCTGAAAATAGGACTGAGGAAAATGGAGGCATGTTTTCTAAACCCAAGAACAACCTGTTCAAAAGCCAAAATGACAACAATAACCAAGACCTCTTCCACAGATCAGCACCAAGTCATAATGCAACTGTTAATGGTTTTCATGATGTGACCCTGAACTCTCCAAACTTATTTAAAGCAACTCCGGCTCAGGCGCAGAACCTCTCTAAGAGTTTTCCGTCCAGAAGCTCTGACCTCTTTAAAGGCGAAGAGGACGATCTTTTCCAGGCTGATAAAAAGGAAGATTTATTCGAAACTGCATGGGCTAAGAAGGCAGACCCTTTTGATAAACCTGCCAGTACATTTGTAGACCCATTCACATCTCCTTTAAATAAGGAGGATGATTTGTTCCAGACTCCAAAATCTACTGTGGCAAATCCATTTTATACTGCCACTGAGAAGGCAGATGATCTGTTTCAGTCACCACAGCCATTTTACACGGCCCCAACCAAAGAAATGGATTTATTTCAGGCAGATTCAACAAAGAAAGACAAACAAGATACTAAAGAGAAGGAACTTGTTGGCTTGTCTTTTAAAGAAAATTTGAGTGCGTTTTCCACTTCATCGACGAATTCAGTTGATCCATTCGCAAGCCCAATCGCAAAGGATTTATTCCAAGATGTCTCCAGTTTGGATGACCCATTTGGTTCCACTCCCTTTACAAAATATGACCCTTTCCAGGATGTTTTTAGTGGGACCCCAGACATTTTTCAGCGACTTCCATCACAGAGAAGGGCCTCCAAAAATATTGCCTCAGATTCTTCATACTCTTCTCTTAACAGTCCTTCAGAATTGAAATTGGATGTGCCAGACGCATCATCTTCACATGTATTTAAAAAATCAAAAGCTCCGCCACCAGTTCCACCAAAGCCTTTCCAAAAGCCACAAGAGATTACCTTGACAACTCCTCGGGGAACCAAGCATGACATTCTTCAGCCGACCCCCATCATTCAGGCCGGGGATCTGTCTGACTCACCCGGCCAATCTCCAAGTAGAATGAGCAACGTATGTAACAACCATCATTCATTATCTGTACATTCAAGTGTGCTGTGATGAAGTTCCCTTTGTGCAGTAGGTTGTATATCAGCAGCAAAGTTTAACTCTGATTTATACGACATGCGCCTGATAGCTTCTTTTATAATCAATTTCGCAGATGCAGTCTTTTAAACGTCCGCCGAAGCCGCTTCCTCGAACTCGACATCGAAGGCCAGAACGGCCACCACAGCCAGAAAAGCCACTAAAACCAGAAATGGCACCACAGTTGGAATCCCCTGTAGGCTAAAAACTAAGTTTCCTCTTGTTGAGCTGACAAATATGTTGGATTTACTTTGCTTTTAACTGCCTTCTTTGTCTCCTCGCTGCTGTGTTTAGAGTGAACCTGAACCAAGCGTACCGAAGGTCTCTCCCAAACCATCCTTCAAAAATCTAAAACCGATTACTCGCCGTAAACAAAAAACTCCGGTACGCCATGGGGTTCAAATTTCAAATTTATGTGGCTAATTGGTTTGCACATAAGAAGAGCTTAAAACAGTAGTTTTTTTTTTTTATGATGCTCTGAATAGGAAATATTATTTTTATAAATATTTATTTATTATAATTGTGCAGGAAATGAAACCAGTGGAGCCTGAGAACTATGTTGTCTTTGAAGACATCCTGTTTATTGGGCAGGTAAGTTTCATTAATCAAATATGAGACTTTGATCACAAATTTTCCAGAGATTGCGATAAAGATGAGGACTTTCTACAGAAAGACTGAGGCGACACTGTTTATGAGATCCTATGGAAATGTTGGATGGAATGAACATTAAGACACTTTTACTACTGGATAATGTCAATTGGCTTAATATGCATTACATATAAAGATACAAGACGAGTGAGGTCAAATTTTACCTTTATGACTACCAATCGATCACATTCAAGGCAGTTTGTCTATTGGAAAATGTTGTTATGGAATGATGAACTGATGCTGTATATTGACCTGATGGTAAAGAGAGACCATCTGAAATGGAAGCCAAACCTCACTGGGTGCACGAATGTACTCTGTTTAGGGTGGATATGCATACTAAAACTAAATGGCACCACCACCACATAAGCTCTTCTGCTGTTGTTGCACAAACACATATTGTAACATGAATTATTACAAGAGGGTGGGCAACTGGCAATATAAAGATCTGTTTTATTAACATCTTAAAACAGGAAAGGTGTGTGGAAGACTGGCCTGATGACAGTCCTCAGCTAGACCCAAACTTCAAACCTGTAAGAACACATTTCTTAAAATTGACCTTGGAGAACATCATGGACTCATGTCTATGCAAAATTATGCTAAAAACATTCAAGCTACTAAACCTGTGATATTTTTTCCCCTAGTCAGGAACACTGAGACTGCGAAGGGAGTCGCTGAAGGTCAGACACATTCGTTATTTGACTAGCTTTTATTTATTTTATTTTTTTAATCGTTATTTTAAACCAAAAAGTAGCTAAAAGTCCAAAATATTTTCTTTAGGCAATGGCCGATTCTGATGGAGGAAGTAGTGAAGATGGGAGTCACAGCAAGAGCAAGGTATCATCGATCTCATTTTATTCATTGTTACACATTCCCGGCCGTTCTACATCCATATGTCTTGCATGTAGCTTCACATCCAGTATTTCTTATAGAAAAAGAACAAGGCATTCAGAATGTCCCACTTGTCCAGGAGAGGGTCAAAGGTACGCTACCAAAAACAGTTTCCCTGCTTCTTTCTGTGTGACTGTTTGTCATTTTAATGCCAAGGATTCTCACTTTTTAGAGCAAGTCTCCTGATGACATAAATAATGGGAAGAGCAACACGCTCACGACTAAATCGTCCAAGGTAACACTAGATTGTCCAAATTCTCTGTGGTTGTGCAATATTAAAGGATAAAACTGGAAAAAAATGGGAAAACATAATTCTAGGAAGAACAAATAAAATGATCAATGCTTTGAGAAATGGTTCAAGTGGGAAACATTCCTGTGTCTCGGGTGATCTGTAAACCACTACATTCCCAATAGTTTAGAATTTCCTTAAAGTTTTATAGTTAAAGTAATAAATATTAATAAAACCTGGGCATGCCATTTCGCTTCACCATAAAGTTGGTCATTATTAGATTCCTAGCGAACACACTAATTTAAAAGTGTCGTTCTTATTTTCAGGAACAGTTTTCAGAGCTGCACATGTCTGCAGAAGAGCTTGAAGATAACAAGGAGATGGACTACAAAGTATAGATTATGTTCCTCCCTCTTCTAACATTTCAGTAGAATTCATAACTTTGTTCATTAACAGTATGTTTTTATTACCAGAAGAAAATTGTGAAGCCAAAGGTTGGTCACCTGTTTAGGAGACCATCTGCCAATTCCCCTGTGCAGGAGGAAAAGGACTTGAATGGACATTCACCTTATGCATCAAAGGTAGGTTGTGTGAATGTGTAGTTGGTATGGATACATGAATTTCAACCAATTTTTGTGTAAATGTTTTGAGTTGCTGCCATGTGATTGGGGCCTGATATTTGCATTAACAATGGATAATGTGCATTTTACAGGGGGCAGCTTTGGAGCAAAGTAGTGGTGAAGAGGGGGAAGAAGGGGAAACTCACGGAGAGGTTCATGCTCTGAAATTTGTTTGCTTTTGTTATGCTTATGATAAATAACAGAGTCTGCAGACTGCTGTGCATTTTAAAAAATATAGTCTTTTCTCTCTCCAGAAAACCAAAAAGTTATTGAAAGTGAAGTTTGTGCCACGCAGAGGATTCGTCATTGCTCCAGTTAAGGTATTACACACACAGAGCACTATTTAAATTTCAGCTTTTACTGCTTTGTAAGTAAAAATCATATAATTTGCAAAAAAACAGTTTAAAAAAATGCAAAAATGTTTTAAACCATTTTCTCTTCAGACAAACGATGATTCAAAGAGAGCTCATGGTTATACACCTCATAAAGGCTCAAAGGTAGGAGCGTGTAAACTAGGACTCCTGTAGTTTGGACATTGCATGTGATGTTGCTCAAATGTGGTATTTGTGGTATGAAGGCATATCACATTCTTGAAATTGTTGTTTTTCCATGTAGGAGAAATCACATGACGGAGCTTTTGGTGCACATGGCTACACACCTGATAAGAAGGTAACAGTCAGATTTGGCTTGCATAAACCTGTCTTCTATAACTCGGTTCCTGTTTATAACCAGTTTGCTAACCCTTTAAAAAGGGCGAAGCAACAGAGTTAGCATGGTTTTGTTTTTAAGCACTTTTTATAGTAGAATGAAAATAAGTAAATAGGTACATAAAAAAAGATGTATTCTTAACTGACCTAATTGTGATTATTTATAATATGTTTAGTTTTTGTAATGAATTATTATTATTGATTACATTCCATATTAATTACTATTTAGAAACCTTGTAGTTTGAAATGGTATTTGATGTAAGCCTTGTAATCACTCTGCCCACCAATATTGTCATATTGTGACATTAACATCAGAACTGATAAATTAAATTATCACATGGATGGGAAATTCAAATTGCAAGCTTACCAGGAGTTGTACCAATGAAAGGGGAAATATTTTCTTCTATCTTACTATAATACATGGAATCTGTTTGCCTGCAATTAAGAGTTGCGCAATAAAATTTGACAAACACATTTTGGCTCCTTGAAAATGATCTCCATCACATTATGTCTTCATGTTGCCAAGCAACCACCTCCCTACCAACGGGCTTAAACTGTACTCTTTATAGCATTGTATGATATTAAATTTCACAACGCTAAGATGTTGTTTATAGCCACAAAATTAGGACGATGCCTCCTATGACACGTGTTGTTGCCTAGCAACCATCTGACAATGGACTAAAATCACAGACCAAATAATACTGCGCCATGAGCATGTACTAGTGTTATTGAATGCATGAGTTAAATGTGACTCAAGGAACCCACCTTAAATCTTAATAGGACAAGTTTGCTTTGTTTTGATTGGCCGTCTTTCATTTCATACTTTAGAGATGATTGTGTCCTCGAAAGTTTAAAAAGATTATTGGATTATGCAAACTTACGTTATTGGTTTCCTCTGAAGGGGAAAAGTACGCCTTCTGTATCGCCTTTAGTAGCTTTTTGTATGCTTTGTGAATGACTTGTCCTCAGCAGGATTTAGTTACAGCTTTAAGGGTGAATTCATAACAGATTGAATATTCAGGAATTTTATTATAATATTTTTGCTCTGAGTAATACTATCTGGATTCAGGATGGTGAGTAATGAGTTTTTGATTTCTGATTTTCATAAAGTTTCTTCTTTTCTTAATCTGATAAAGACCAGCTGGTGTGCAGAGGAGCTAGAAAGTGAAGAGCTAAATGAAATGGAGGACTGCAAACCGGTATTTTAGACTTAGATTTTTTTAATTTAAAATTTCTCAAATTTGTGTTTTATAACATTACCATTAAAATCTTTGAAACAAGGTACGATGCAACAAAAAGACACTTGGACACTTTTTTATTTATTTTTTGCCGAGTGACTTGGAAATTGATTCTGATCTATTCGTGCTGTTAAATACATCTTTTTGCCGTCACCATGACAAATAAAACTGTTTTTTCCCTGCTAGAAAAAATCGAAACCTAAAGCTCCCCTTCCTGTGCCACGAAAAGCTAAAACAGCCAATGGACAGAGTGAACTAATTGGATTCAGCTACCACACACCCCAGCATGCATCAAGTGTATGTTTATCTTACAACCATTAGCATAACACACTATTGCTAACACTTATTGAGCTTTGGGTTTCATTTATTTACTTCCTGCTTCTGCAGAATGTGTTTGCTGAGGACTACACGACAGACAGAGATTTCACGAGTCCCGGAGAGATGTATGATGAAGATAAACAGGATGAAGTGGACTTCTACAAACCGGTACTCATTTCACTTCGATTTACTTCTACTGCTTTCTTTTGCCATCATGTAATATATGTCTGAAAAATACTTGTGGTTTTTTTTTCTCCCCTGCCAACAGAAAAAGACCTCAAAACTTCAAAAGTCGCCCAAAAAAGTCCCCAAAAAACTGAAACATAAGGTTTGCTAAACTTTGCAGGAGTTTTTCTTATTGCCGTCTGGTCTTCAGGTACAAGACCGCATCATTACTCTGTCTGTTTTTATAGAACAAAGCCACACATGCAGAGAGTGAAGATCCACCAGGAGCTAGCGACTACCTATCAGAGGCTGCAAGGGTGAGTTTACGGCTTTTAACATGAAACAAAACTAAATGTTTCAAAAGTACTTTGACTTATACAGCAATGAATAGTCTGTCCATAATCCTTATCTAATCACACCAGTATTGATGTCCTAATAAGAAGCATTTACTTCCTCTCAGGTTATTCTGGAATGTGATACACATTCTTGACTTGGCTTTGAGTTTGATAACTTTAGGCTCAGTTAAAACATTTTCCATTGAATCATCTTCATGGAGAATTTTACCTTTAAATAATCTTTAAATTAACAATGCTGTCATGATAAACTTTGAACACACATATGGGTACAGCATTGTTACCAGTTTCACTATTTTACACTAATAACTCTGTTCTAAGCTTGATTTAGTAAATGAAGAGTGTGCTGTGACAGAACCGAAGCCTAAAACAGGATCAAACAAACTGTTCTGAGTGATTTCCTTTCCTTTCCTTAAGGACATTTTGTCGTTATTCATACATGGCAAACTTTCGTTTTTCAGTCGTCGGCTGCTTTTTGACAATGAAATGTTTTGTTCCTCACTGCTGCCTTCGTTCTGTTTCTCTCTGAACCACATTCCTTTGACATGCAGCCAGACTGGTTTAGTTGCATAGTCTGACACACCAACTACAACTTGATATGTGCAAGGGCTCAGCTAATGCTATGTTTTGATAAGTCATGTGTGCTGCAGAGACTTGTTGACGCATTCACTGGTTTGTTTTTGGTCATGTCCACCCCTCCTTTCCAATTTAGGCAGAGTGGCGGGCTGCTCAGATGGATGAGCAGGCTTTGGTAGATAATGAGAATGAAGATGAGGATGGGGTCAGTTTTTGTTTTTTGTTCTTTTTTTTAAACACTGCAGATACTATTTTAAACAGGTTTGTTTACTGATCTTTCAAGTAAACTGTCACGCTTCATTTTCACAGGACACTGATAGTTTGATGGAGTGGTGGAACACAGTGGAGCGTGAGTCACAATCAGACTTGTTCACATTCAAATAAAGGAAGCTAACACTTTGACATATCTTCAAAGCTTAAATAACACCTATTGCTTGTTTTCCATTACAGAATGGGACGAGGTGGCATCAGACGATGAGGAGATAGTCATGAAAGATGACTCAAAGTACGTGCAGTAATTTGCAGCTTGATACCAGAAGTTAATGTTGTGGTAATCTGTCATTCAGTAAATAAGTAGTAACCCCTCCTTTTTAAAATATTTTTTTCTAGGCAAATGGGAAATGGGTGCAGTGCTTATTTTGGGTTTTTTCTTTGTTTTTTTTTTGAAATGTTCAAAAACGTGTGGAAATACAGTAGATAAGGTGACCTAGTTTCTAATGTGATTGAAAGTTAATTATCAGGTATGGGCCACCTTTATTCCTTATAATAGACTGAACTCTCATAATGAAGCTTTCTTATAAAAGTGCTTCTTTGCCCTGTTGGCTGCCTTCTGCTCTGTTCCCTGTCATTTTGATCCCATTGATGTCATTTTGATTTTAAGGACACATTACATGCCATGCAGATGGAATTCTTTTATAAGTTGTTCTGAATCATTTTGGTGGTGCAAAATTATGTCTGGAAAAAAATAGCATTGCCTGTCAAATCTATGATATTGGTTCACTTACATTCTGGCTAAACTGGAAGCCAGGAAAATTGGCCTCTTCAGGCAGGGTCAGCAGACAAGCTGATGGGATCCCAGATGTTATTTTATCAAGAATCCTATTTTAACTCGCTGCTTCCAATTCTCTGCTTTGGCTCTCAATTACTTCCCAGGTCGTTCACCATATTGGCAGACAAGGTTCATAGAGGCCTGCGTGTATTCAACAAGGTCTTCACAGAGCAAGCCGAGGTCCTTTGGCAGGACATCATCAAGCTCCACGCCATTGCTGACAACATCAACGAGTTCCACCAGAAAGCCAAGATTGCTGGCATCACTGGTGGCACCACCACAGCTGTGGGCGGTGTGACAGCTATTGCTGGTTTAGCTCTGGCACCCTTCACTTTTGGCGTCTCTCTGATAATTACAGCTGTAGGTGTGGGTGTGGCGACAGCTGGAGGAATAACTTCGGCCTCTGCAGCCATCTCGGACAATGTTAACAACATGCAGGACCAGAAGAAGGTAAGCTGCAGTTTTATAAAGGGCAGTGCTGTAGATTCTCAGAGCAGTGTTTTTACTTTTCATTTGAGGATTTAATGCATCTTTTTTTGTAAAAGTTAAAACTGAATATCACGTTTCATCTCGTGCTTGAACCTGCCTTTGTCTTTTCTGACTCTCTTTAGGTTGAGATAGTGCTGCAAGAGTATGAGACTCACCTGCTGGACATCAACAAAATCCTCCACTTTGTCAATGAGGGCTTGTACAAACTGCGAGGCCATCCGTTTCTCAGGTCTGGCACCCAGCATTACTCAGAGGACTGGGAGATCCGCAGGGCTGTCCAAATAATAAGCTTGGTCGACTCCCCCGTGATGCGAGCGACGGAAATAACTGACGGAGCGGTGGCCTCAGTGCAAGGACTCTTTGAAGGCATGGATAAGTACTTCACCAAGGACTCCAGAGAGCTGAAGAAAAGCTGCAAGAAGGAGATGGTAGCTAGACTAAAAGAAGTTGCAGCCGTGCTCAATGACACAATAGTGGAACTTAACACCTTCAGAGAGGAGCTTCAGGAGGCCACTGGAAGTATTTGAGCAACTCCAGCACATTACTACTCATTTATAAAAGATTACCAACACCCTCTCCTGGCTCACTGATGGAACTGTTGATTCATTTTGCACCGGCCATTAAATATGAAGTTTCAGATTGGTTTATTCTATTCGAGGTACTTCGAGTAAATTACTACTGTGCTGCAAGGAATGCAACACATGTGACGTTTGTAATGGTCACTTTGGCTGCAGACAGTACATTGCAGTTTCATGATTGACATTCCTGCCACACGTATTAAAATGTTTGCAGTGGAAGTATTAGTAGTATTGTTTGGTAAATTTTACTCTCGCAACTATTATTTTTTTTTAATTATCTGTAAGAAAAACTTTAGAAGAGCTGAACTCATTTTAGATGTTTATAGAGAAAATGTGACAGTGCTTCAAATTCACAATCAAAGAAATGTTTGGGTAATTGTAATTTATTGAATATGTTAATTTATTTTTAATATATCATTGTACTGCTCTCCTAAAAACAAGCCTAAAATTTATGAAGAGAAATAACCCATTTGCATGCGCATTATGATTATTATTTTTTTTATTATAATTTTTTTATACTGGTGATGTGTCACTATAATGCAGCTTTTTACTGGTATTTTTTTTTTTTTTTGTTTGTTGTTGAATTATATTACATGGCATGGATTTGAGATGCTCTGTGCTGCTAGATATATTATAGATCCATATAGATTTTACTTTGTTACTTTAACATTTTCCTTTTCTGATGAGTTATTCTGACTCTGTACATAAAGCAACCCTTTTTCTTCCTTTTTTTGGTAATCTGAATGAGCCTCTATATTAACTGCTATATTGAACCTAACTATGAATCAAGGAAGGCTTTAGTTTGTGAATCTTCCTGCATTAGTTTTAACCTGAGTAAGATGTTTGTCAAGACAGTGAAATAAAGAAATATGCTCATGTAACACTGAACCTGTGTCCTGTTTGGCAGATTCCTGCACTTCTGGTTGCATAAACTGAAAAGAGGTGATTGTATTGTACTGTAGACTACGCACAAACAAACTGTCATTTGTGTACTAGTTCAACAGCTAAATAATCATAAAATGTAATGTAACTAGGTCTTTAACGTAAATATTTACTTCTATAATTTGACTTGGCAAACCTAACAAATAGACATGAAATTAGCATTAGAGCTCAGTAAGTATATATTATGGTAGAATTAAAGACTGGGCCCACACTTTGACGCTAGTTTCTTCATTTTGTGTTTTGACTGTCAAAAGCAAGTTGTTGTAAATCTATGGAAAATATGCTTTAATTGCTTTAAAAATGAAGTCATGAATAGAAAAAATACCAAAACAAATCAAAAAAATGAACAGGCTGTTATGTTAGTAAATTGGTTTGTAGGGGAGAGATGTGTATTGGTGAGAAGCTAGAATAAAAAGTTTGTTTGTAACATTGTATCTGTGAGTATTTACTGTCATAAATAAAATGCTAGAATCAATAGTTTGGTTTACAGAACTGTGATTCCAAAAAAAAAAAAAAAAAAGACAGTGGAGGCACTCATTTTTCACCTCGTATAATCTATCCAATATCCTAAGACTCTCCTTCACAGGACAGCTAGTTTATTCCATCTTGTCTAGCTGACTGCTAATGCACACACTGAGTCATGTCTTTGTCCAAAAATGAAAAATCAAAAAAGCATTAAAAGATTCTGCTGTTAAGAAATATCATTTAAAAGAAAGGTGAGAAGAGCACACCTTACAGGTTAAGAATGTTTTAGCCATTAGCAGCTAACAATAAGGCAACTTTAAGCTGTGAAAATCATGATTCTTAATATTTCTTAATTTCTTAAAAAAAAAAAAACAACCACAGAGAGTAAAATATCAGAAAGTCCCTATCCAACGGATGTGACACAAAAGTGAGTTCATATACTGGAAACTAAAAACAATCATTTGTGTTTCAGCTGAAAGCTTCGCAACACTGACATTAAGTGGCATTAGACACACTAAACCAGTGTGCCATTGGGTAGGTAAGGTATTTTAGAATAGAATAGAATAGAATTCAACTTTATTGTCATTGCACATGTCACAAGTACAAGGCAACGAGGAATCGAAACAGTCAGAGGCTGATAAAAGAGCATTTTAAAGTACCACAGTGACACTGCTTAATAATTGAAAAATAAAAATAAATCTCTAATGCACTTTGGGTCAACTTTTCTTGTTTAAATGTTCTATAAAAAAGGAGACGTCCACACAAAAAGGTTCAGACAGTTTTCATGGTGCATGTTTGAGCTGTGTTTTTTTGTTTTTTATTAAAAAAGAAACATTGATAGAAACAAATTACTTTCAATTCAATTCCATGCTATTCTATTCAATTCATATAGCTCCAAATAACAACACTGTCGCCTAAACCTTCTTTATATATAAGAAAACACAGAAAAAATCAGGACAGTCCCCCTGTGAGCAAGCACTTTTGGTGACAGTGGGAAGGAGAAAAAAAACTTTTAACAGGAAGAAACCTGCAGCAAAACAAGGCTCAAGTAGGAGCAGCCATCTGCCCCGACCGGTTATTAGACAATCGCACTACCATCGATTCTGTACCAACATCAGTGTTGGCAGTGATACTGTAGATATCGGATACTTCCCCCACATCTATTTGAAGATGGTGGGAAGGATAGTAGAAAGGAGAATTGGAGCCACATAAAGAAAAACAAATTATTGAGCATTTTGAGAAAAGAAAAAGTCAAAATGTGGACATTACAGTTGTTGCTATACTGCCACAGTTGCTATGACCTCTGAGTTAGTAAAATTGTACTTCAGAATCAGTTTAAGTGACAACAAAGGACATTATTTTCCTTTTATCCCATAAACATAAACTTGGAAAAATGCATTTGTACAAAATAAACGATGATTAGACATTAGAAGAGGATGTACCATTGTCACAAAATGTGCGTCGCTGGCCTAGCAGTTTATCTTGAAACAAGAAATGTAATCTACTCAGTTTGATTTTTTTCTCTCAAAGTAAAATTCTGAAGATAAAATTCAGAACAGGATTTTTTCTACAATTAAAATTAGAACTTTAATCTCAAAATTTTGAATTTATTCTCAAAACTATCAATATTTTTCTTAATGTGGTGCAAATACTTTTTTAACAGAGAATGTTAAAAAAAGTCTTAGAAAACTAAGACTGCCTTTAAAAAAAAACAAAAAAACCCTTTAATCTAATCCTTTTTAATCCTGTGGCAATTGAAATGAAGAAAACTGCACAGTCTTAAGTTTGATGCTCCAGGCAAAACCAAGTTAACCATGAGTAGGCTACAGTATGTTGAGAAATAAGGGCTGAAGATTGTTGTGTAATCCTGTGGGATGAATTATGTGTTAATTAAAAAATAGGTATGACAAATGAAGAAAGGCCCACAAAGGGTGTTTATATCCAGGCCAAACAGTTTAGTGTTGCCTCTGTGGATGTTTAATGCTCAGTCAGCTCCACATTTCTGGGCACACATTCAAAACAAGCCCCAGGGAATGGGTAAACGCAAAGCCACGCCCCTTATAGGTAACACGGTGCGGCAGGTAAAAACTGGTAGGATTAATGAAAGCATGGCGTGTCACGTTCTGCCTTTTCACAGCTGTCAGGGTGTGGAGCAGTGACGCCAAGTAGCTGTTGTTCTCCTATGTGCAGCAACACTGTGCTGAAATCAGAGCACGGTGTGACTGCCTTGACGCCCCTCCCTTAATTCTGAAGAGGAAGCGCACCACTCTGCGGTGTACACGTCTGAAAACTCGTTTGTGTTGTTAGGTTAAACACAGGTCCATTTACTGGGGTCAAGCTAGCGTCCAGTTTGACAAGTACAGACGAGCGAGTCCCCACTTTGTTGTGTGTTTTGTGTGTATACTGAGTATTATGGTAAGTGACGTCGAGACCTGATTTCAAAATAAAAGCCACCTTCGATTGATTAACCTTCAACATTAACAAATACATCTGCCCATAATAACAATAATCAATCCACTCTCTAACGTTAGATCCACAGGACACACCCTGGTACTCTAGTAGTACCTCGTCAATATCAAAGCTGTCTTCTTTGGGATTTCAAAGTCCTCTGAATTGAACTTTTTGAGGTATTCTTTTAATAACTTTAGTTAAATAGAAAATTCCAGTTTCTGCATATTAATTGCAGTCTATATTAACAGTACCCTTACACTGGTACCATGTTAATATCAAATCAATCTGATTTTACATTTCAAGTAAAAGCCATTTGAATTTGCCTGTATATGAGCTACTCTTTGAGTAACTTCAGGATGCTGTTAAAAGTAAAATTCCTGTTTCCACAGACTATTTGCAGTCCATATCATCAGTAGACATTCTCATGCTGGTATAACGTCGATCTCAAGTCAGCCTGGTTTTAAAAGTAAAAGCTCTTTGAAATAACCTGTATATAAGATACGTTTTATAATTAATGGACGATGCTATCAAAAGAAAATTCCTGTTTCCATTGACTAATTGCAGTCCATATCATCAATACATGCCCTTACAGTGTATCATGTCAACATCAAGTCCATCTGATTTTGGATTTCAGAGTAGCCCTCAGAATTTACCTATTCTTTTAGTAACTTCAGAATGCTGTTAAAAGGAAAATTTCTGTTTCCATGGACTACAGTTCATGTCAACATATATCACATATAATCTAACAGTGGAGTCTGTAAAGGTTTTTATAACCAAAGGTGGTCCACTGTGGAGCAGTTTGCCAGACAATTGCTTAGGAACAATAATAAGAATAAGAAAAAAATATATTGATCCTAGAGGGTAATTCATAGTTAATCTGATATTTGTATGAGAATTGAAAAGCCTGATACTGTGAGTGCAAATAAGGTCTTTAGTGTCCATCTTTCCACTACCATTTCCATCGTAGTTCCAGTTACAGAGCCAGTTTTTCCCACTAGCTTGTTGGAAACAAGGATGCTTCCCCAGCAGAGTGCAGCATAGAACAGCAGACTTTCCACCACAGACTGGTAGAATACTTTCTGTGTGTTACTGCAGAGAGAGCTTAGCGTTCTGAAATAAAGAGGCAGCGTTGCACCTTTTTGTAAAGTTTGTCTGTATTCAGGGACCAGTCTAGTTTGTTATCTAAGTGTAAAAGTATATATTTATATATTGTCACCACCTCTATGACCACCCCACAAACTTTGACAGGCTGGAGGGGGGCATGAATCGTCAGAAATCTATTTATTTCCTTTGTCTTAGAGGTGTTCACTATGAGGTAATTTTTGTGACTCCAATTTGTGAAGGCTTTTACAAGACCCCTGTATTCAGATTCAGACACCCACTGCAATAGCAGTGTCATCTGAGTATTTCTGGATTTGGCAAGAAAAAGAATGTGAAAAAGAATGAGGCCAGGACGGTCCCCTGTTGAGTCCTCGTGCTGCTCAATAATGTCCCAGTAACGAATTTCCCAGATCTGACAAAGAGTGGCCTTTCTGTCAAGTCGTCTATCATCCGGGAAACAAAAGAGATTCTACTCCAATCTCTGTGAGCTTGGTTGGATGGTACTGAAAGCAAATCAACACAAATCGATTAGCTAAACTACAAGCGTAATGCCAGGTTGACCTGTAACAGTTGTTTTCTAAATTCAAAAATAATACAATTACCAAAGACCTTAGAAACACATACTTTCTGAAGATGACCTTACCTTGGCCACGGTATTACTGTCAGGAACGTGGTTGTTTTTGGTCAGTATATGTATATGGACTCCCCATGATGTACTGATAACTTGTTCTCCTCTACTCTCTCTTTGATTTACATGTACAGGTCACTATTAACTTTCATTACAGTATAAATGAGTATATAGTATAAATCTGAAGAAGTGTAGGAAGTGTATCAATGTTTTCACATTTCGGCACGGACAACACAATAATTCTAAAACAACATATTATAGCGCTGAAGATCAACATCCTGTTTTTATATATTTTTACTATGTTGGTCTTCCATTTCATCCAGTAATCGAGGACACCCTCTCCCCTCACATGCCACGTGAGGAGTAACCAGATCAGTAAGGTGAAACCACACCCATTGTGACAATTTCCTGAAGGTGTACTGAAGGTCTGAGATGTAGAAGGTGAAAGGGTTGGAGAGATCACTGTCTCCTGTGGAGCTCCTGTACTACACACCATCAAATCAAACTGAGCTCTGCCCAGTCTCACATACTGTGGCCTGTCTGACAGCTGTCCAGCAGTCCATGAGATAGTGGATGTGCTTGCTGGCATTTTGTGTACTGTCTCCCTCAGTAGAATGATTGTGTTAAATTCACTTTAGAAATCAAACAAGGTGATGTTGACTTCAGAAGTTCTCACTGTGTGGCCACTATTATCAGGCTAGGAGGACACTCTTAAACTGTGACGGTGTTGATCCATCAGGAACTGGGCAAAATATGTACAACATAAAATGTGTGTAACATCAGTATCTTCTCCTGCTTCAGAAACATTTTGTAAATGTTGCTCAAGATCATAGACAGCTGGGAGAGTGCTCAGAACCCTGGGGCTAATACCAACCATAACCTGTCCTTCCTTACCCTAGTGTAGTTTCTCCAACAGTCTGCAACATAACCAGGACCGAAGTCATAGTCAAGCAAAGGATGTTTGTCAGGTTTAAAGCAACAAAGTTTACTCGGGGATAAGAACAGGAGGAGCAGTAAAGAATCATAGGCATTAGTGATGTTTGGAGGCCAGAGTGTGCGGTGCAAGAGGCAGTAGAGAGCTGTAAACTGAACCCCATGAAAAAATTGTTCACCTCATTTGCTCTCTACAGGCTGCTGACTGGTTGCCTGTCATCAAAACAAGAATATTCCTTTTAACAGTGTCCTTAATACGTTCAAAAACTAGTTCATACATAGGTAAATTCATATGGCTCCTACTAGCATCATGAAGTTCTTGAAAGTGTACCTCATATACAAAGAATTTCAAAGGACCTTTACTTTGAAATGCAAAATCAGATTGATTTGATATTGACATGGTACCTGTGCGAGGGTGTGTACTGTTGATATAGGCTGCATTTAGTATGTGGAAACTGGAATTTTCCTTTTAACGGGATTCTAAAGTCATTGAAAGATAGCTCAAAAAGGTAAAAATCTGGGCTTTTACTTTGAAATCCAAAAGAAGAGTGCCTTGATACTGACAGGGTACGACTAGAGTACTAATCTATCTAACTATCGTTAGAGTGTGGAAAGGAGACTAATTAACTATTGTCATAATGGACAGATATGTTAGTTAATGTTGAACCTAAATTCACTTGAAGGGGCTTTTATTTTGAAATCAGGTCTCGACGTCTCTTACCATAATACTCAGTATACACACAAAACACAAAAAAGTGGGGACTCGCTCGTCTGTACTTCTCGAACTGGACGCTGGCTTGACAACAGTACCTCACTTTTCCCACTTTGTGTCGTGTGTTTGTGTGTGTGAGTGTTGGCTGCCTTGTTTTCCAGACTCGACACCGAGGTAGGATCCGTGCTCTTTTCGCCGTGCTGTTTGTGGCTCTGCTGCTGTCAAACATTCCTCCGGACAAAACGCCCACAGTGCACAGAGCTTTGAACGTGGCTTTGCTTTGTGCATCTCACGCGGGGCTGTGTTTAAACCCTGACACTTTCGGGCTGTGCCGCCTTTCTTGTTTATGTCGTCTAAAGCGACTCAATAAGCAAAAAGTTGTTTCGCAACTCTGCCTCAAGTTGGGCAGAGTTGCGCAAGTTGACGCAATAATAACAGTCAAGAGCACGACTGTAACTGTTATTATTAATGTCGTTTTAACTAACATTTTTAGAATTGGTGTTTGGCTTATAACGCAGGCATGGCGCTATAACTTGCTAAGTATGTTGTTGTTTAGCTTTGCCGTGAAAACAGTGAAAGTGCTTTAACGCACTAAAACAGCTCCTTAACAGAATACAATAGAGCAGAATTGTCCTTTATTGTCATTGTATGTGTACAACGAAATTATGAAAACTTAATGTGTTTCAGAATGAATATATTCAAACGAGACAAAGGCTCAGCGGCTGCTACTCAGGTAGTCCCACCTATATCCACTAGAGAAGTACAGGAAGTGTGATAACGTCCTGATTTATTTATTTTTTTAATACTACATGTCTCCCTGCCATTCAAACAAGCTTTCCTTTATCATCAGGAGCTCGGCAGTGCCGTCAGACACAGCCAGAACAAGCAGGATGATGGGGATGGCTCACAGGTGAATGTTCACACTGGGACATTAAAACACAGTTTTTCATATAGGAAGACACCACTGAGGACGCTATTAAACTTAAACCAAAGACAAAACTGAGAGTTTGTTTTTAGTTGGCACAATTCAATTTGAATTTTGCATTTATTTCCCTTTTTGTAATAAACGTGTTGCTTTGCATAGACACGAGAGGGTGGGTGTGATGGGGGCATGCAGAAAGTTAATCACTTCACATTGACCTATTAGGTAAAAATGCACCATGAAGATACTGTTGCCTTTCCTGACATAGTTGTGCAAGCAAATCTTCTTTTGAGACAGAAAAAAGGTATACCTGAATATGATCACAGGGAAAATTATTATGTTTGATAATAGTGAAAAACTCTTCTGTGGAAAAGCTGAGTACACACTTGGCAACTATTATGCAAATTGTACAGTATGCAAAGTGACTTCTGCATCAGTTGCTACAAACGTCTGTCACTCTTCCAAAATAATTTCAATTTAAATCAGTGTTTTTATTTAAATATCTATTTTTCAATTTGAGTTAATTGTCTTATGAATTTAGTTTCAACTACTTCCTACAGTGTGTTTGTTCATTTCAGTCGGATCCCGATGGTTTGCCTGTTTGTTTGTAGCAGTCCCATGTTGAGCTCATTTAATTTAGGTGAAAATCAGGTCAAGGTCACAACAAATTTGTAAATCAGTTGAAACTTAAGACTTAACTGACTCTTCATCAGTATACTAGGCTGTGGGAGACACGAGTACCTTGGTTAGCTAAGCATTAGATCTCTCCCTTAACGGTTAGCAGCCAATGTGAGCTGGAAAAAAAATTCGGAAAAAATGAGTAATATATCATATGAAAGGGCATAGAGAGAGCTGTACAAACACTTTTAAATTTTTTTTATACAACACCACACGACATCACAATGATCCCATAACAGGCTGACGTCACAATATTGTAATAAAAACATCATAAAACAAACTTTTACTACAGCCCTGGCCCTTTCCACGCTGAGTGTATCATAGTTTTTTTTGAAAATGTTACAACTATGACTTTTTTTTGTTCCTCTTAAGATTCTGTGTTAGTTTCATGTTTTAAAATTTCAGTGTTCTTTGTCAGGGACCGATTTAAGAAACTCAAAATGGCTATTGCAGAACAAACACTTGATTCACAAGCATTTACAGTTGTGTGCAGAAGCTTACATGACATGCCTCGTGGGCATGAATGTCACGGGACGTTTGGGCTTATAATGAGTTCTTTGAACTGTTCTTTTTCCAGGGTGGAATGATTGCGCATGACTTAAAAAACAAAAGCAAAACAAAAATAATTGGGTGGAACAGGTTTGAATTTATTTTGGAGTTTAATTAATCCACACAGGGTCAAATGCAAACATATATTTCAATCTTTTATTAAGTGATGATGACCCCTCCAGGATGTTTTTTTTTAATTTGACAAGGCCAAAGCCCATTCATTTCTTGTTGGTGAATAAGATCGACTTTAACTGGATGCAGAAAGAATTTTGCTTTTTTTCATAATAAATGTGTTGTTATCATAAACATCAGAGGACGGGGGTGATGGGTGTCATGCAGATGGTCAATCCCTTCAAATCCACTGCTCAGGTAAAAATGCATGGACAACCTGACACACAAGAGCTTCTTTGTTTGGTACCTCATTGAAAATGACAGAACGTTAACTCTCCATGCAGGCCTCCTTCACGGTTCATACAACTTCCTCCTCAGATTCACTGGAACAACCAGCAGACACAGCTCAGGTGAGGTGTAAAGTACTGCTAATATGTGATATTCTTCTGTGTAAAAAGTACACCATGGACAATAATTTTGCCAGTTGTACAGTTATGCAAAGTCACTTTTGAAAACAACTACCACTCCTCCAAAGTTATCCATCCATCCTCTTTTGCTTATCAAGGTTGCAGTGGGGCTGGAGCATGTCCTCACTACTATAGGGCACAAGTACTCCCTGGGCAGGTCTCCAGTCTGTCACAGGGCTGACACAGAGAGTCAGACAACCGCTCACAATTAACCTATCCCCACTAACTCCATGTCTTTAAACTGTGTGGGGCAGCCACCTGGAGAGAACCCACACAAACTCCACACAGAAAGGCCCGGTTTAGATGGTGGAGTCAAAATTTGGGACCTCGTTGCTGTGAGGCACCAGTGCTAATCACTGCACCACCTTGCTGCCTATCTTCCCAAAATATTTCACTTGAAACCTGCTTTCTATGCTAAGAATTAATTTTCTTATCAGTGTAGTTCCAAATATATAGATAGCGTGAGTAAACAAGACATTGTGATACCACAACAGTGTAAAATTAGTGAGTGCTGTATGGTTTTATCTTAAAACTGGATGCAGAAAGACGCAGCTTATTTGAGCAATTCAAAACTCTTGAATAAAGCCTTGTATTGGATGAAATCTACTGCGTTTTACTGCGCTGTATTCATCTGTTGATTTAAATTTAAATTATAGACATTTTATATAAAAGAGTCTATGGTACAACTTGTAGATGGAGAGATGGAAGGGATGCATAGCTGCTCTAAAAGTATGAACCCCCCCAACAATGACCATTGTCAATGAAAAGAGAAAGCTCTAGCTCCAGCACCCTAAAAGGTTGGTTCTGTTCATCTGGACGCAGCATTTTCAGTGGAAGAAATGTTTCATCACTCATCCAAGTGACTTCTTCAGTCTCAGCTGACTGCAGGCTTCTGCAACCTTATAAACAGTACATTGCACGAAAACTAGTTCCAGTAATTTATTTATAAAGTTATTCCCATGTTTAAACAAATAAAGAAGACTTATAAAACAAAAAAGATATGACCTCTAAATTGTACAGCTGCTGCTTGTAAATGGTGGATGCAGATGGAGTAAAGCCAGATTTACCAAACACAGAGTTAAAGAAAACAAACAGTTAGTCATCACTGGTCCCCCATGTGATCCTCAACTGCCAACATAGAAGGAAACAAAGAACCCAAAATGGAGCAAACAGCACCACCATCAGTCAAGGAAGGAAGGAAGGAAGGAAGGAAGGAAAAACTAAATATAATTTCCAACTCAAGGTCACAAAAATAGCTTCTTTTTATTCCTAGAAACTCACAGCTGCTTTAAGAAGCTAAGAGAAAGCTAAGAAAAAAAGTAAACACAAATAACGACAACATTTTAAAGTTCTGTCCTGATTATGAGAATATTCTTAATGTGGTGTCGCTAATTTCATTTAAGTAACGGGGTCTCAGCAGGGATTTCCTACAAGAAATGTGTGTTTTGAAGACTTAACCTCAGTACTGCTGTTTCTTGTTTTCTCTCAGCGAGGTCGAGTCAAGGTGATTAGTTGCCTTCAGTTAGCATATTAAATGTGCATTCCTCTAGTCATGGTTTGGTGCACAGTGGCTCAGTGTTTGCTCACTTTCAGAACCCTGGTATGCTGAAAGGGGTCATGCAGAAGGTCAACCCATTCAAGCCTACCTCACAGGTAATAGGATTGTTTCAATGTTACCAAGAAAATAGTGGCAGTAATAATAGGTTGTCCACTCAGCTGGGTTTCTCACACAGGTCTCTAAAGCACCATATTCAGAGTTGCCGGAGCGGGGAAAGGAAGACTCTACTCAGGTAGGAAAAAGTTGAGAATCTGCATGAATTTGATGTCAGAAATCTGATGGTAGAAAAAAAAATTACTTGATCATAGGTTCCTTCAAGTCGCACGCATTTCTTGAAACTGGATTTCCTAACATTTGAGATGACACTGCTGAAAAGCCCCTACAGATTTTCACAAGACAAAAAAGGTCAAAATGGGGACAAAATACCATATTACCTTTAACATCTGATCATCATGTCACACAAAAATTCACACGGATGTGGAAGGAAAAACCCCCAAAGTCTGATAGTTATGCTGTTGTTTCAGAACTCTGGAGTGTTGAAAGCAATGATGCAGAAAGTCAACCCCTTCAAGTCTTCTGCACAGGTACGCAACTCTACGTTTGATGTCTGTTCTCAGCATGCGGCCTCGGAGGTCAAATCATCTTTATATGAACTATGTTTGAAGACACCACAGTTTCAAAATTGAAAAGCTTTGTATCTTTGTCAGACGCCAATATCTAGTCTATGGACGACTGAATGAAATTTTCGAATTCTGCCTGTTGAATTCTTATTTTAATACAAAGTTTGGGAGTTGTGCCAATTGGCGTGTTCAGACTGATTACAAAGTTAGATACAAAGTCAATGCAAAGACACAGCAGGTGTACGCAAGTAGAAGCAAATACTATGATGGATCGTCCTAAAGCCACTGGCAATGGGAAAACAAGGTCAAGCCTATTGTCACTATTTGCATTCATCTGGAGCTCCTGTGGCGACACGCAAAGCAAAAAACATTAACCTGAAAATGTTTTCATAATAACTTTGTAAGGAAGTGGTTGTTTTGTTCATTGGAACAAACATTTGTGGGCTGGCAACATTTCACTTCCAGTTTGGTCCGACTCCAATCTAACAGTTAAAGTACAAACTGAATCTGTAACATCTACATTTTAGTTGCTCACTTTGAGACCTTTTTCTGCAAAAAACAAAAACAAATAAAGATAAAAACAGATTTTGAGCTTGACACTTCCTCTCATCTCCTTTGACTTTAGAGTGATCCTCCAAAAGATTCTGCAAATCATCAAGAGACTGGGAAAGAACTTCAAGGCAAACAAGTACTGCACCAAGTTCTGCATAATCTACTACCCTCTGTGTTAATTTGTGGCTTGTTCTTGCAGTGCTGAGCCTCCTTATTTATTGACTTATTTTTAAATAATAATTTAGAATCCAGGAATGATTCAGAAAGTCAACCCATTCAGATCCTCGCAGCCAAAGGTTTCATTTTTAATAATGATTACTGATAATTTAATTGTTGAACGCGAACAGAAAACTGTGCTCGGTTTATCCTTTTGGAAAGTCCTCTTCTTGCATCTTATGTTTTCAGGATGTTGAGCCTCAACACAATGACCTCACATCCAGCGCTGGAAGCCTGACAGGCAAAAGCAACTTGCCAGAGAAGCAGGTCGATCTCTGTCTGTGTCATACCATTACATACACGTTTATTTTTCCTACCCACATTTAGTATTTTAACAGTTTAAGAAAGTCAGCTGTGTAATTTGGAGTAGAGAAAATATTCCAGTACGCTCTCAGTGTTGTTCTTTCCACGACCACAAGATGTTGCCAAAGCAAAAACAATAGAGTCTCCACAGAGCAAATACTTCCTGACCATTTTTTTTTCTTTTCTATTTTAATTTTGAATCCACTTCATGAACAGTGCTTACATTGATTGTTTACAGCTTTTAAAAGACACATAGATTTAAAGAAGTAATGTCTGTTGCTCTTTTCTACTTTTTGTTTTTAGAACCCTGGAATGTTCAAAGAGACGATGCAGAAAGTAAATCCCTTTAAGTCGCACACACAGGTATGATGTCGATGATCAATTCAGATCTGTCAGTTTTAGAGTTTCCCACTGACCTAGCTGGAGTATCTACTTAATGTGAGTATGTTTGCCACTGTTTGTTTGCAATTTAGATTCAGGATCAATGTCAGAGAGATTTGACGGTTACCTCTGTCAAGACACTGGTAAGGCCTAAGATGGAAATAAAAAGATGCACATGTCTGGTATTTCTTATGGTTAAGGACTTTTAACATAACACATTTGACAGATTTTATCATAACAGAAGTGTACTTGGTTCTGTCTGTGATTTCCTGCGTTTTTCTCTCAACAATTATCAGGAAAACCAAGCAGATATTCACAGTGACAACTCCACCAGCTCTGAAAGCCTGGATGACAGCACAATAGAGAGACATGTAAGGCAATAACCACATCTCCTTGTCTTTAAAATGAACCCAGCCCTCAAAGCTCATAGTTATTTCTTATTCACCTGTTACGCACAGAAATGTATGACTTCATTTAGTACATCACTTTTACAAGGAAGCAGCCTTTTGTTAACCTAATTGCATTTCATGTAATGGTTGTTTTATCTTACCGTCTTCTCGCACTTGGTGATTTCCAGAACCTATTGTTCAATGAAAAATACTAGCATGTTGTCAGTCTGCAAAAATGCAAAGCATGTGACCAGGTTGAAGCAGTGCTTACTTAAATGATCAGCATTTTCGTCATGATGTTTGTTGATGTCTTAACTGCAGCCATAACAAGGAAAATGGCACTCATATTTCCCGGACTGGTGAAGTTTGATAACAACAGTGTACGGGAATGTGTTCAGAGACTATGCTAATAAAGCCAAATGCACTGGAGAAAAAGTGAAGAAAACCAGACAAACAAACAAGAAACTTTGTACCTACTGAAAATCTTTGTCAGGTGCATAAGTGTAACATTTACACAGTATTAAGCTCTAAGCACTCAGTTCACTCCCTTTCCAAAGTCTGTTTGGTATATAGATGCTGACACCAGCTGTGATGTAAAAACCCAGCCAACACAGGCCCAAAGGAGAAGAACCAGGGTATGTTATGCAGAGTATTGGGTCCTTATGAATTCAGAATAAACTAATTTAATATTCACCTTTGTTTTACATGTTGCCTGGTTCTTTTCATGTTGATAATGATGGTTTGATGTCACTGTTTTCATGTGGGTGGCTGAAAAAAATCAAGAAAAACATATTTGTAATGACTTTTTTTCCTCTTTCCTGAAGACTTTTAAACTATTTTCCAGATTTCACAGGAATACTGAAACACCACCGGCAATTTCTTCTCAAACATATCGAGTTCTTATTTGCTTTGTTTTTGACTCCACAGGACTCTGCAAATGCATTTTCTGACACTCAAGCCCCGCCCCAGGTTAGTAATGAAGTAAATGTATATAGCACCTTTCTAACTTACATGCTATCTTTACATTAAGCAATAAAGATAAATGTAATCAAATGCCTAAGGAGCTTGAAAGAAAAGCATCTGGACTTCTTAGGTGTCTTGAAGATGTTTCACCTCTCATCCGAGAAGCTTCTTCAGTTCTAATAGGTCAAATGGCCCAGGATGTGAGTGGGCGTTAAGGCGGGGATTTAGCTCTTAGAACTCGTGAAGCTTCTCCAATGAGAGGTGAAATGTCTTCAAGAAAATTATAGAAGTCCAGACGCTTTTCTTCCCAAGCTCCCTAGACTACGATGACCTGGATGGCTGAGAACCTTGACACACAACTTAATCAAATGTTTATCAGTGGTTTTATTTTCAAAATACAATTGGGGGGTGAGCATGCTAATAGGTTTGCACAGTGCTATTATGTCACTGTGTAAATAAAACTACACACGGACATTTCAGTGAGAATTCGGTCTTTATTTACTCATGTAATGTGTAAGTAAATATGACAGCCACATATACATAAGAAGATAAAGCCTGCTCTACATTTGACCCATTGAGTAACGACAAACAATGCGAGGATTCTACAGTCCAATTGTAGCTGTGAGAAAAAGGGTGGTTTAAACTGCTATGTTTAAATACTAAACATATAAAGATGTTGAGGTAGGAATATTATACTAGGATGACGTGGCATTTCACAAGTTACCAGAAAACAGTTGGTGATTTAAAAGAGAGATGTTATTTGCTTTTCCATGTTTGGTTAGCTTGTGACTTTGAAGTTGTCATTCCAGTTTTTGGTCCCCATGCTTGACATATTTTACTCTAAACACCTGGTAAACAACGCTGCAGTAACCTTTCAATTTGGGACTATTTCTTTTCACCAAAACTAGATCATCTATCATCTCATGAAGATAAATGAACTAAAAATGCATTATTAGTCTAATGCATGGGTTCTTTGGCTCACTTGATCTTGTCCTCTCTTTATCGAGTCCTCTTGAGTACAACATGATTTCATTTTTGCAGTTCACGGGTTTCTGCCTTTCATTTAACAAAACATTAAGAATTAATCTATTGCTGTCAACGTCATTAAATTTCTATAAACACAACATCAAAAACTCTTTTTTTCTTGTTCGCTAACAGAAATTTCTAAGAAGTAATTATAGTGTTTATATAGTTTATAGATTTACATTTTTGCTGTTCCGGATATGATTACGTGACAGTTTAAATGAAAAAAAAGAAAGGTGAAACTAGGTGGTTAGTCAGGTCTGTCGAGGTTGGCATAAAGTTTTGGAGAGTAATAAAATTGAAGCATGTAAATACAGTTATAGTAAAGCTAAGGCGGCAGTGTACAGATGTTTTAAAGAGAAAGAAAAACTTACACAGTAACATTTTTTTGTTTGTTAATGCCTAGTTGTAGGCAGTTTTGTGAAGCTGTTATTTACAGCTTACATTAATATTTCACAACAGGAAGCGTCACTGTGTTAAACCTCAGATGATTTATAAGCTTTGCTGAAATCGCAACACAAACGCAGACGAGATTTTAGGCTCATTTAGAAATTCTGCCTAGTGTTCCATGTGTCACCTCTTGTTCCAGGAGGTAGTTGAAGTTCAGACATTGCAATTGGCTGAAGTACCAGTGCGCAGTGAAGGAACGGACCTGGACCCTCTAGACGTATGTTTATCTTATTTTTTCTGGTGTATGTTCTGTGTATTTTAAATTTCTTTCTCCATACAGTCACAAAGCAGTAAGTTAAAAGACTGTTTATTTCCAGGATGACGAAGGCCTTTTGTCATGGTGGAGAACAGTCGAAGGTATCACTGATTTACTGTTAACCTTATTTATTGTTGTTGAAAGTTGCACCTCATAACGTCTTTCTGTGCCTTAGGTTGGGATGAGTGGAATGAGGCAAACCAGAATGATGAAACTGAAGAGTAAGTAGAACATTTACTGAAATCAGTTTATTACACTCACTGACCACTTCACCTCTTAAACTGCACATTAGTGCAAATAGTTGGCCAATCATATGGCGGCAACTGAGGCATTTAGACATGATCAAGACAATCAGCTGATGTTCAAGCCAAGCAAATGTGATTTCACTGAAATTGATACTGATTTTAAACAAGGCCTGGTTGTTGGTCCGAGTGTTTCAGAAACTGCTAATCTGCTGAGATCTTCCCACACAACCATCTACAGTTTACAGAGAATGATCCAAGAAAGAGAAAATCTCCAGCCAGCAGCATTTCTTTGGGCAAGAATCCCTTTTTGAGGACCGGGTAGAATGGTCAGACTACAGTAACTCAATTAATTCTTTGAACCTTGAAACAGATCGGATACGGTTCATATGGATGCTCCAAAATTGGACAGTAGAAGACTGAAAAATTGTTACTTGGTATGGATGAGTTAGGATAACATACCATGTCACAAAGCTAAATCATCTCAAACTGGTTTATTGATCATGACAATGAGTTCACTCTACTTAGATGCCCTCCACAGTCAGGAGATCTCAGTTCAATAGAGCACCATTTTGGATGTCGTAAAACAGGAGATTCTTATCAAGCAGCCAAGAAATCTGCAGCAACTGTGTGATGCTGTCATGTCAATATGGACCATAATCCCTGAGGGATGTTTCTAGCACCTTGTTGCATCCATGTTACGGAGAATTAAAATAGTAGCTGGTGAGTGTATAGCACACTTAACACAACTAACTTTAACCAAAGTGTTTCCCACCAACAACTGACTCACCCATAGCCACAGAAACAACTTCTCTATTAAAGACTATTGCGTTATTTAGGATTTAGCAGATTCACAAATACAGGACTACAAAACCTTCAGGGAAGTCTGAAGCAGAAACAAACAACAGGCAGAACTATTCACCAACACAAACTCTGAAGAACCTGCCTGAAAGTTACAAACCGTAAAAAAACAAGGGTTTACTTCCCTAGACCAACAAAACAGGCAAAATAGTTATAAAATGAACAAACGCCAGCTCACACCTGAAAAAACTGCAACTTACAAAAAATTACTGCTGTAGCTGGTTGGATGAAAGGGAAATCAAATTATTCTCTGCAGATTGTTGACATCTTCACTCCTTACAGAGGGTGTGGTCCTCAGGCTGCAGCCAGTCACCTGTAAGCTGTAGCATTGCTAAACCAACTGCAGGTTCCTGACTCAGGATGTGTAATCCTGGTTTCTGGAATACTGGAACAACAACATTGATGTCTCCCTATCTTCATTCTCAGCATTCTCCTGCCCACACATCTTGTATTTTCTTGGTAGCCAGAACAAGACGGTCTCTTGTTTTGCATGTCTATCAGGTTTTTGTGAGACACCCTTAGCTTTAAGCCCATAATGGAGAGACCTGAGGCACTGATGGGTGGATCAGATTACTGTACTAACACACGGGATATATGGCCGTCCACCGCCCTTCTTGTGAACACACGAATAACTGGTCATTGTGCTTTCCTTTCTTTCTCTTAAAGACAGTTTCCATTCCTTTATCCCATTATATAGTCCACCAGCCATAAAGAGTCATCCAGGAAGTAGTTAGGGAGTGCTGAAACACACCCTCTCCATGTTAACCAGCAGCAAAGTAGCTGGTTAACATGGAGAGGGTGTGGTCTCAAGTTCTCAAATATCACATTTCTTTGATGCTCTTTGAGCCACATCTGAGATGCTGATCCCATTTAAAATCACACATTTGCGTTAAGAAAATAAGTCTTAAGCTCTGTTGCAGTACACTGCCTAAAACCTCAGACTATTTTGCCATGACAGTGAAGTATTTACCATTCCGTCATTTCTTGCTGCACGGTAGACATGTTCTTTATTGTTCACAGAATATCTTTTCCCATAGGAAGCTTTGCAATGTTGAGCTACAGTTTTAATATAAAAACATGTCTCTTGGTTGAAGTTCACTCATTGCTTTCCCCGTGAAACCCTTCCCCTGTGCCTTTTTCTCAGAGTGGTGGAGCAAGCAGCTGATCGCGTCTTCATGGCCGCTCGACTTTTTGTTCGTTTTTTTAACCAACGTGGCGCCTCACTGCAGCAGCGCATCCTTGAGCTCCTTGCCTTGGCTGATGCAGCAGACAATTTTCACAAAAAAACGGTCACGGCCAGTGTCGGCGGTGGATTGGCCAGTGTCGCCGGGTCTATCACCACCATCACCGGCCTCATTCTGGCTCCCTTCACAGCTGGAACATCGCTGATTGTCACAGCTGTAGGCATTGGCATAGCTACAGCTGGTGGCGTGACATCTGCTTCGGCCAATATCACTGACACTGTCCATTCAAAGACGGACCGCAAGAAGGTGGAGAAGATGATTCAAGATTACCAGGGGGAGATCAAGGACATCAAAGAGTGCCTGGACTTTTTACAGGTAAGAACGCACCAAGAAGGGAACACACACGATGGCTGGCTTACAAGTAAGGCTGGGTATCGTCACGTATTTCTACAACTGATTCAATTCTGATCACAAGGTCCCGATTTGATCCCCGATTTTAATTTTGACTCAGACAGTCAGAAATATTATAATTCTGATCATTTATCTTGGATATGTCCTGTCCAAAGAACCCTCTAAACATTTTAAATTGAAAATATGTAATTCTAAATTATTTGCCTATTTCTCTGCTATTAAAAACTCAGTGTAAACTATCTCAGTATAAAAAGAAAGCCGACACTTGTGAGACTTCATCAGAGGTGCAAACATCACAGCAGACGCCTTTGTGTCAAAGTGACTGAAATAAAAATATTCAGCAGTAGATGAAAAACTAAAGAAAACCATGAATGAACCTATGAACATTATGTGATACTGCTGATACTGTATAAACAAGACGAAACAGTAGGCAGCCAAACGATTTTTGATTGGAAACTGGTCTTACAGCATACTAAAAAAGAGCTGTGCAGGAAGTGCAATTTTATCATGGTGGAAGCAAGAACACAAAAGTAAGAGGAAATTCATGACATTGTTTTTCAAAGGCGAAACGTAATTTTGCTTTTTTGTTGTTGGATCAGTGACTTTAGGTTGGAGAGTAATAAAACCTGCAGTTTTAGAATCTCTGAGATGTCGACTTTCAGCACCCAACAGCGTGTGAATTGAGAAATCTATTTTTTAAACCCACCCTACTTGCAAACTGAATTCACTGATTGGGTTTGTTAGTCCTTTATGTAAAACCTGTAAGATGTTGGTGAAGAGCTGGCAACATATAATTTATTTCTTAGCTCAAGAATTTGTCATGGGGCATAGGAGTGCATTGAATACTTTCAACATACCACGTTTGAAAGGCATCCATTTACTCAACATATAAAGAAAAATCTGTTAATCTGAATGTTTGGCTCGAGGTCGTTGAAGCATCATTTAGCACTGTGGTTAAACCACATCAACTACAGTGTTTACAGAAGCATTGACAGTTCAGCTGCCTTGTTCCTGTTGATGCATGGTTTGAATTGAACTTTCACGATAACCATTTACCGGAGTGAATTCTCGAGAAAGAAACAAGAAACACATAAACAATCATTCTGTCAATGAGATGCTGTCATGCAGCATTATTTTGTCAGTTGTCTGTCAGTTGACTGTCAGATACGACTGTTGTTTTTTTTAACCAACTGACTGCAATAATAATGCAAGGAAATATAGTAAGTATACATAAAGAGCCAAGTAAGCTTTAACTTTAGATGAGTCTAAGTTTTATGTTGGCCCTTAAAGGTAAAATACATTCCAATTTGAGAAAACAGCAAATGGAAAAATGCAGCAAAACATACAAAACAATACTGATGTTGGAAAAAAAAAACACAGTAGAAGTTCAATAAAACACAATGAAACTGAAAAAAAAAATGCTGACAAAACAATGAGGAAGTGTTTTTAGGGAGACAAGAATGTGACAGAAGAGTTGTGGAAGGCCTTTAGAAAAAACATACCTACAGTACTATATTAATCATGTGACATAACCTTGCATTTTTTTCTCTCATCTCATCTTTTTATCTCAGTACAATCAGTTTCAAGGGCAAAAAAAGTCTCTCAGCTAATCTACATTTAGAAATAAATTCTAGTGTTGGTATGGCCACAGCTGCTAATGTAAAATTTTCATCTCACGTATACCTGACAGGAAGGGATGGAGACACTCCAGCAGTGGGACTTTGAGAAGTATGCAGAGAGCATCGCAAAAAACCACTTAAACCAGGACGTCAAGCATGTAATCAAGGAGGGTGGTCGAGCTGGCAAAGCTCTGGTGGTCAACACAGACAGTCTGATCAATACTGTTCAAGTCCTGAATGTTGCTGGTGGTGCTGCCAAAGCTGCCCAGGTGATGAGTGTCACTACCGGAGTAATGTCAGGCCTCTTCCTGGCTCTTGATGTGTTTTTCCTGGCAAAGGACTCTATGGAACTGAAAAAGGGGGCAAAAACAGAGTTTGCTGTCAAGATCCGAGAAGTTTGCAAGGACCTACAGAATGGCCTGCTGGAGCTGAACAGAATCAAGGAACAGCTTCAGAAAACTATGGATGGGATAGAAGTGGAGGTAGAGGAGGTGGAGAATGAAGAGCAGTTGAAATCTGATCTGAAGAAACTCACTGACCTTGAAGACTGAAGGGCAGTGTTTAGAAAACAAAACAAGGTCCTCATTGTCTTGTGTTGATACCAAAAACATTTATTGCTGGTTTGCTGCAATTTTGAGTTGATCTGACTTACACAATACTTTTATTAGTGGACAAGGTGAGATGACCTTTTACTCAAACGGGTGGGGTCAAAGGCCAGAAATAAAAGAATGTTAAAGGTCGAGTCTGCCTATCTCATTCCTAAAGCTATAATCATAAATTCCTAGTCTATCTCAGTTCTTCATCTGTCCAGGAGTTAGGGTGCTCCTGGCCATCAATCTTATGCTGACATGTGGCACATGCATGCTGAAGAAACACAGTTTAAATGACAGCCTTTGAGTCCCGACAGTGAGGGTTTCATATTACTTGGATTTACTTTGGGGATCTTTGCAGGGTGCTGTTCCATATTCAGATGGGTTTGGAGGGTTCAACTTTTATCTTACATGATAAAATGATGATAATAACTTTATTTGTATAGCACTTTTTAAAGTGCTTCACAGTTTAAATAAAATACACACATAAGTCGATAAGTACACATGTGAAAACAGAAACACATAAACAGACACATAAGGAACCACATGGTCATACATTCATTCTAACACACACATATACACACAAGTATTTTCACTATGGCTATATGGATATATGAAAGATTAAGGGAAACGTAACCTATGAAAATGAGTTTTCAGTAGTTGTCTAAAGCAAATAACAGAATCAGCTGACCTGGAAATACATGATCACTTCTGGCTTTAAACATCAGAGTAAGGGACAGTCAGGGGAACCTGGCTGGATGACTGTAGAGGTCAGCTGTAGTAATAAGGTTTTAGAAGCTCAGATACATAAGCAAAGGACTGGAATAGGTGCAGGAATAGGTGTCATATGTGACCACCGGCTAGTTTTTTTTTTTAGCAGCCTTGCTACTGCAATCTGCACAAAACAGGAGTGAGCTATGGAGGTCTCTGAGATTTCTGAGGTGAAATTTTTAAAAAGGTTGTTAGCCCGCCAGTTAGTGGAGGTGGACAGTTTGAGTTTCATATTACTCGCATAATCCACCCTGTGCCCCTTTCCTTACCTAAAAATATAGCACCAACATAACACTTTGATTAGCCTTCCAGCCACTGACATTTTGTGACATCTATACCAAATACAGCCTGTTTGGTTATTTTAATTAGCCTTATTTGATTGCCAACAGGCAACAAAATGGAAAATCCAAGACTGGTAAAGTAGCAAAGCAGAAATATTGACCGTGCAATGAACAATAGGCAGTAATTGTAACAGCTTCCATTGTATAGTACTGTGCAAAATTCTTGAGCATGTGTGTGTCGAAGTAGAGGCTAATGGTATTTAATTTGAGCTGATGTAATGAGGTGTAGAAGCATAAGCCACATCCCACAGAAAAGTTGAAATTTTCTAAAAATAACCTTGCTGTCAGAGTGTGTGCTCTTTTCGGAAAGTCCAACTAATCCTGGGGATAAAGCTGGTGACGCAGACTGGTCATCAATCTTACGCACACAGAGCATGACAGAAGAGCATAAAGAAGCCTGGTAATTATAACGTTATTGGTCAACGTCAGTTGCCATGACTAATGTCGTACGGTGTGTATTTTAAGGGCGTATGCCGCTTTCCGAGTATCATGTGCACTATGTAAATTTGCACTCTCGTACTCTGTATGAGAGCTTATCATAACCACAAAAGTTGACCATCAAAACCCTACTGGAACAGTGGTGACAGTCGTGTGCAGGTGCTGCAGGATGGCTGCACCGTCACTGCCAGAAAACTGTAATGTTGCCTGGAAATGTAAAGACACACTGCTTTGCACTGACACAATACTGTGGAATGTGAGTGTTTAGAGGGCGTGAAACATGGACGCCAAACACGAACACCAAGTACAACATTTGAACAGCTATCATTCTGAAAGTAATGCATATGTCGACATTTGCTGATTTAAAGTAGAACCTTATCGTCACTTAACACACTCTCAAACATCATTCAACAAAGAACCTGAATGAAACACAGCTCTCTTAACCTTCAATTGCCCGTAGATTTAGATGTGCACTTGTGATTTTTCGTTTATCACAAGAAAAATCGCATTCAGTGGCCCAATCACATTCGTTTTAGATTTGTTTTTTGAACACTGTCACGGGTTGCCAGGGCAAGCCGTGTGTGAATGATTTAGGACCCAGGAAGCACAGAGGTAAAAAAAAAACAAAAAAACAAAACAAAACAGGAGCATCTGAAGGTCCCAAAACAAAACACAAGTCCAAAATAAAAAAACAAAACAAAAAACACTGGAGCCCAAGAAAAAACAGTTCAAAGAGCCGACCAGGAGGTCAGCACAGATGTCCAAAACAGAAAGCTCAGAGGCCGACAGCACAGGAGTCTGAACAGTTCAAGGGGCCGGCCGTGCGGAGGGCAGCGGCGGCGACGCAGGCGAAGGAGACAACAGAGCTGGTCCGGAGGCCGACTGTGCGGAAGGCAATGGCAACGACTCAGGCAAAGGGGGTCTGTAGGCTGGCTGCGCGGAAGGCAGCAGCGGCGATGACAGCACTGGTCCGGGGGGCCAACTATGCGGCAATGACGCCCGACCAGAAGCCTGGAAAGTGTGGACGAGGAAGTGGCAAGTTAACCGCAGAACCAGACGAGGCAGGACCAGGCGACGCTGAAGGCGAAGACACGGAGGCTGGACCAGCGACGCTGAAGGCGAAGACACGGAGGCTGGACCAGGCGAGGGTGATGAGGCTGGACCAGATGACTCTGAGTCTGGATCAGACAAGGCTGAAGACTCTGAGGCTGGACCAGATGAAAATGGCGCTGCAGGCGATGGCGTGGAAGCCGGAGATGGTGGCGCTGCAGGTGACTGCGTGGAAGCCGGAGGTGGTGGCGCTGCAGACTGGACGGATCCCTTGGACCCTCCAGCGGAGACACGAGACGAAGGCCGGACGGGCCCCTTGGACCCTTCAGCAGAGGGTCCTATCACAAAGCCAGCAGGCACGGAGTCTTCTGGCAGACACGAAGGCAATGGGTGCTGTGGTGAGCACTGGCTCTGCCCAGACAGCGCTGACATGGTGTAGTTCTCTGGGGGCTGCTTAACCTTTGGGGATCCAGAATTAGCTGGGGACTGAAACCTAGCCTCTGGGGAGGCCCTGGAGTGCATAACTGTGCCCAAAGCAGCTAAAATGTGAGAAACACCCTGGGTGGAAATAAGATTTTCTCCCTGCATAGAAGAAACGAGCGAGACTGGGGTCAGAACGAGTGACGGAGCTAGCAGGGACGCTGGAGCCTGAGCTACGGGTAGCGGGGACGCTGGAGCCTGAGCTACGGGTAGCGGGGACGCTGGAGCCTGAGCTACGGGTAGCGGGGCTAGGGACACTGGAAGCTGAACTACGGGAGACACTAGAGGCACTGGAGACTGAACTACAGGAGACACTGGAGGCAGAGGACTGAACTGAAGGTGGCTGCTGGGCAGCTAACTGAGCTGAAGGTGGCTGCGCAGGTGAATAGCTGTTCACATTAGTATCTCCCACACCAAACACAGCCCCGGAATAAACAGTTCCATAGTCCAAAACAGAAAAAGAGTCCTCACTCACCACAGCCGACAATTCAGAAGTCCCAATGTCCGGCTGTGGGGTGATGTGCCGGTGGCACAATCGTCGTTTCCTCCCCGCGGACGGCTCCGACGGGCCGGGCAAAACCACATCCGGCGGGTCGGGCAGCGAGGTAGTAGTGGCTGGGAGAAGGTGTGGTGTGTGCTGGAGAAAGGCCTGCATGGTCGGGGGAAGCGATTTCAATAACCATGGAAGGCCAGAAAAGAGCCGTTGTAGCCGGCTTTCAACGGCGCGGCGAAGCTCTTCCGGAGGGCCTTCCAACCACAGCCCGAGGAGAATCTCCACATTGTAGGTAATGTCGTCCCGGAGCTCCACGGACGAGTTTAATGCCGCTGGGTCCATGCTGGCTGGTTCGTACTGTCACGGGTTGCCAGGGCAAGCCGTGTGTGAATGATTTAGGACCCAGGAAGCGGCAGCTCTGGTGCAAGTGAGTTTAATAAACAAAAGTAGATACAAAAAGAAATGGCGAGGGTGAACATGAAACTAAGAAAACCTAAACTGGGCAAAACTAACAAAACTAACCAGAAACCAAGATGCAGGGAGGCACAGGGAAATACACGGGATGACGACGGAGAGAAGCAGATGAACCAGCAACGAGGACGAGGGAACACACACCATAAATACACACACCAGTAATCAGGGGATGGGAAACAGGAGGGAAACACACCTGGGAGACATAACAGCTGACGAGGCAGGGGAAACGTAAAGAGAACACAGACATTACAAATCAGACAAAGACCTTCAAAATAAAACAGGAAACCCACCGACTGAACACAAAACACACCAACTAAACACAGACTGGGGGACACAGACATAGGAACATGAAACGTGAAACAGGAGAGTACAAAAACCCAAGATAACCAAACCACAGAATAATAATAAACTTAACATAAACACGGAGTCACAGACTCCGGACCATGACAAACACCTTCATTTAGAAACTGCATTTTGTTTTATTTCTATCTTCTTTGTCTGATATTTACATTTGTTTGATGATCTGAAACGTGTGACAAGCATATAAACAACAAAATTAAGAAATCAGGAAGGGGGCAAACATTTTTTTGCAGCACTGTATGTCATAAATACAGGAAACAGTACAGCTATGGTAAAACGTGACCTTTAAAAGTATTCTTGTTTAAAGTACAATGCAGACCATTCTGGCCTTTTAGTTGACAAAAAAAGCTTTGTTGCGTGGTTGCTTCCATCTTTATTATTAGTTATAGCGTATTCATAACATACCTTCATACCAATTCTTCTGGTGCCTCAATGCAGCTACTGGTCAAACTTGTTTGACGCTATAGCTGCCACCTGTTATTCAATCCATAGTTTCACTTGTATTTTACTTTTAGTTTCATGGACACATGAAGTAATGATAAGTCAAACTACTTTATGTTTTTGCACTAATTACTTTAAACACAACATGAAGCATAACTTTAAACATGGCTGAAGATGCAGTCACTGGTGTTAAAGCCTAAATTCACAAACTTCAGAATACAAAACAGTTAACTTAAATATTCTCTGCCTTGACTTTGTGTCAGTTTTGACAGGGCCAATACTTCTGACCTACAAATCGAATCAAGTACAAAAACTGGCACGCACACACACACACACACTTACACACACACAATGATTTCATTTTTATTTTATATTAACATATCTTAGGAATAAATAACTAACATTAACCCTGCATTTTATGAATCCTTCACTATAGCTTTGGGGACATTATCAATAAATAACTTCTGGTATCTTTAATGATGTACTGCCTAAAAAGTCATGGGCTATCTCTCATATCTTTACATTTAGCTTCCGAAGCACCAGACCTGACCCTGTGATAGAAATTCTCCAGACTTTCTGAAGGTCGGAAAAACTTTTTCTTTGGACATTGAATAATTTTTTTGTAAAACTTATTTTCAATCCATTTCTAGTACTTGACCATTTTCAGAAAAAATGTTGAAATCTCTGAAAACAGAGATTTTTAAAAACTCCTGCCAAAAACTTTGCTTTGCTTTTACGTATGGACGAGGAAAACTGAGATTTAGTCACGCAACGTCAAAGGTGTGCTTCTTTTTTGATGTGATGCTGTGCGCCGCGTTGTTGTTTACATGAGATAAATCTCTACAATGGCGGATATAGACAAAATATTGTTGCAGTTAATCTGACTATCTGCAGTTTTTACACGCTTACATATACACACAAAGTTCCCTCCATTTAGAAAGACAAAGTCGTCAGAGTGAACTTTTCCATTCATCTATTCAAGACGCTCTCACAACCTAAATCCGTTGTCGTTTTGAATAAACTTAATTAAAAATAATAATAATAATGTATGCATGCTGTATGCTTTTTGTTCATTCTTAAGTTGTGAGTCTACACCAGGTAAAATACTGTTTTTGGTTATTAACATTTGAAATGGTGAAGGCACTTGAAAAGTAACACAAAATTAACTTTTAAAAAAATATTAATATGTTTCAGGGATTAAATGTGTAATTACACTTTACACTGACAGAACAGGGAGTATCAGTAGTCCAGCCAACAAATGGCTCACAATGTAAAATGAGTTTGACATCCCTGTTGTAGAGGTTTCTTCTAATCTGGCATGGCATATTTAGCCTTACTTTGTAACAGTTAATTTACTGTAACAGTTAATATATTTATGTAACATGCAGTGTCCACCTCCTGCATAAATATTATTTTGTAACCCTAATCCAGGAATGGTGAACTTTTTTTTTTTTTGTTCAAACAGGAAAAATGACCATGTTTAAAGCTTTTACGGTAAAAGAAGCACTGGGAACACAGATATGGGGAAGTTTAGATATTCTATCTTAGTTTCTCGTTGTCAGTGGTGATTATCACGCATGATAATGCTTGATAATCTCAGCAAGAAACCAAAACCATCAGTGACAAATGGAAGAATCACAACTGTTACCAAGAAATGTAGAAAGAAACCTAAAGGTGCCATTACAGAAACTCTGAAGCCAGACTGCACATTAAAGACAATTTATTTTAAAGTATGCATACAGAGCCATCAAAAAAATCCTGTGAATGGAGGAAATAAATAGAACAACACAATTCATTAATTTTGGAGCAGATGTTTTATTTTTGCTCGAGTGTGAACTGTTTTATTTAGTCTTAATGACAAAATCATTCTCTCTCGCTCTCTGTTTGGAAAACTCAAATAATTGTGGAATTTATGTGTTATTTATGCTTCACTTTCTTTCTTTTTTTATGCTCCAATTTGAATGACGACAGCTCCGAAACCTTTCGTACGTCTTATGTTCCATAAACAAACACCGTCATTATCAGCATGGATGTGGTGACGTTGGTTTTTTGTCTTCTCGTCAACTAACAGAATAGAGTAGAATAGCCCTGTATTGTCATTATACATTTACAACAAATGTAATGCTGAATAACATGTGACAAGAACTAAAGTCAGGCTGTCTGAAGATGAAATTCAGTCTACTTGTTTTTACTCTTCTGTGGGGTAGTCAGCGAAAAATAAAATAGTTCAAGAACAAGGTGTGTACTGTCTGGCAGATTAGAAATGAAACTGGGGCAATTCATAAGCGGCTAAAGGTCTGTTTCACAGCTAACAACCCTTAAAACAATGTAGTTCTACCAAGGATGAAGAAAGAATAAATTTGCAAGATTGACGTTGAAAATAATTTGTCAGTAAATAGATAACCTTGTTCAGTACTTTAATATAATGTGCTTACATTTATTCTATTTTTTTTTTTTTTTTTAGATTTCTTTAGATTTCTAGATTTTCTCCTACCTACTACTTCATTCTCTCATCTGTAAACAAATTTCAGAAATGTGTTGTGAATGTTTTTTGAACTAAAGGAAAACATACAACATTTTTGTGGTTTTGTTTTGCGTCAACAGCAGGCTTGCCCAGTTTTGCAAAACACCAGCTTTGTTAGTTAGAATATCCTCTGGTCTAACAAAAACAGGTAGATTACATTGGATAAAGGAAGATACATACAGGGTATGCCTGCGTGTTAAATGCAACCTACAAAGCATCTTGCACAGTTGCAATGAGTATGGTGAAGTGCTTTTCAAGATTCCTTTGTGGCAGGTCAAGCACTAGATTCTATAAAGCAGTTTTATGATACTATATTTGCTGCTTGAAAACTCAACACATGGTGCCATCAAGTGCCTTGAGGCAACTGTTGTTGTAATTTGCCTTTACAGGAATAAGAATAAAATTAATTAAAGTATTATTGCAGTTGAACAAGCAGAAGTGTCACGGTCCCCGTGTCTCTCTGGTTGGCTCACGCTGGCTACAGGTGTTGTTGTTGTTCGTTTTTGTTTTCTTTGTCTCTCCTCCTCCTCTCTGCCTGGGTGGAGCTCGTTATGGGCTCTCGCTCTTGGCCCACGCACCTGTGTGATTGTGTCCACCTGCTGCTGATCTGGCTGATTTCCCCAGCTGCTATTTAAGGCAGTGGCACAGAGCAACTCACCGCTGGAACATTGAACCTCCTGAGTTCGTGCTCTCGGCATTATCGAAAGAATCCCCTGTATGTATTTTGCTGTGGAACTAACGTTAAATTCTGTGTGTAGATATCCCTCTTCTGGACCAAATCACGGGACCTACCCGGGTTTGGCAGCGTGTGTGGAATTTTGGAGCAAGTGCGGCTGAAGAGGAGTGCGTGTGTGAGGAGGAGCTGTGGCGGTGACTGTGTGGAAGAGGAAGCGTGTGTGTGGATTTCCCCCCTTCTCTCCCTGGAGCCCTGGACCCCCCTCCCAACTCACTGTACATATATATTGCACTGAGGTGATCCCTGTTGTAAATAAATCTCCTTTTGTTCTCAAAGAAAGAACTGTCTGCGCGTGGGTCCGTCCAGTAGCCATGACAAGAAGAAGCAATAAACTGTTACAAACAAACCCTGTTTTCCCAGTCAGGCCACAATCCAGAGCCATGGTCACACAATAAAGTTGTTCAGTAAAGTTTTGATTGAGCAACATGCTCTTTGTAACTCCGAATAGCCTGCTGACAAGTTCAGAAATGCCGTATGTGTTAAACACATACTTAGACCAACCAAAACCAGATCATGAATGACTCTTTTTATTTTTCTGTTGCTGTGAAAGCAGAAAAATGAATTTACAACCGAAACGTCAATAATAAAGTAAGAAGCAAAAAACATTAATCATTTACTGATCACCTTAACCGAAAAACCAGCTCACTCTGAACGTCCACATGTTTCATATTAACTTTTTCTTTGTTTATAGTATCGCCAAAGGTATTCCATTCACTTCTACTGCCACATGTGTGTACAATCAAGCACTTAGGCCGGCAGACTGCTTGCACAAACATTTGTGAAAAAATGCATCGTTATCAGGAGTGCGACCACACTGCAATCAGTGAATTGCAGCGTGGTGGGATTCCCGCTGTGCAACAAAAACAATGCAAAATGTCGAAAGCAGTGGTGTATAGCACTTCGCCACTGGACTTTACAGGTAAACCTTGTGGAAAGCCTTCTCAGAAGAGCTGAAGCTGTTACAGCAGCAAGAGCTGACATCATATAAAATAATTACGACTAGGATGTCACTCAAGTTCACATGCATGTATATTGATTATTGCACTGTAGAGGCTGGTGAGAAACAGTAATTCATTTCAGCCTGGGTATTTCTTGAAATACCACATAAAATGACAATGAACTTCTTTTTGAACTCTTCTTGAACTTAAGCCCTTGACCTTGTGAAGGTAGATGAGTAAATACTTTGGACACTGTAGTATATTTTTATACAGACAGATCAAATGTTAAAAACAAACAAAACAAAAACCCAGTTACACAGGTTATGAAAGCAAAGACTTTTTTTAATTTTTACTGTTTTGAAAAACTGAAATTTTACTTTCAGATGTTAGTTAACGTCAAAATTGTAGAATTCAAATAATATCAGATTATGTTAATATGCTAATATATGTCAGATATCAGGCAATGCTGCTGCTGCAAGTGGGGCTGTTAAAGCATAGCCAAACTAATTAAGTAAGAACAAACAGCTCACTCAGAATTATCCATATTTCTCTCTCTACCAACATGCAACACCAATGTTTGCTTCAATTTGTCAAAACGTAGAAGAAGTTCTTTGAAATTCAAGACACACCTCTGCAGACTTGCTTTTAGTTTTATCTCTTTATGCTATTTTAATTTAGTGTATACCTACTTCTGTATTGTAAAACCCTTTGTGAATTTTGTTCTTGTAAAGCGATATATAAATAAACATTACTTACTTACAAAAGTCAAGAGTAGATATTTGTGAGATCTTTGCACACAGCCTTAGAGCCAGAAATGTAAGTGAAGCATTACAGTTCGTCTGAGTGTAAGAAAAGTATACGAGCTGTGTTGGGAAACACATTAGTGACATTTGTACATTTTTGTTTTGCCTGCCTCTGAAGACTACCACATTGGATTTGATATAGAGCAATTAAGATAGGATTGAAATGAAGATATTAGTATAAACATAATTTTAAATATAGACCCCATAGTTATCCCCAGATGTTGTCTTTTCTCCTTTGCGATGCTCTGTCAGACCTTTACTGTAGCTGGTCTTCAGTTTGTTTCTGGGTCACTTTGTTTTCAGTTTTGCTCTGTTGAGTTGAGACCAGGTGACTTACTTGGCCATTGAGAAGTATTTTAATTTCCTTTCCTTGGGAAACTGTTAAGTTGCTTCTGCAATATTCTTTGAGTTAATATCCTTATGTTCATTAAAGGTTTGTCAGATTAGTTATGCAGCATTTGATTTAATCAAGCAGAGAGTACAGCCACATAAACCTCACATTTCAATCTGCTGCTTCTATCAGCAGTCACATAATGAATAAAAACTAGTGACCTGGTTCCACTGGTAGCCATAATGCCGCCTCCACCATGTCTGGCAGATAATGTGATGTGCTTTAGCTCATTAGCTCTTCTCACCTTCTTTATATTTATGGTATAATCACTCCGGTACAAGTTAACCTTTGTTCATCTGCTTGATGAAATCTATTTTTATCTTCTCTTCAACAGCGTGAGCTAATGCTGCATGACGTGTGGCAAACGTCCACAGTCAGGCTGTTTGAACATCAAGAAAATTCTGTCTACGTATTTGTACTCTTCAAGGGAGTGGCCATCGAAAAGGAAAATACTTCTAAAACAAGGTGTGTATTGTTTTTACTATTTGGTTGGAAAATGCAGTGATTGATAAGCAACCAAAGGTCTATGTCACAGGTAACAACCCTCAAAACAAAGTAGTTCTATCTTAAATGAGTTTTGACTGGCCAAGTTAGACCTGAGGCAGGTAATAGGGCTGGGCCATATCATACCGTTCACGGTAATACCGGTATAATGTTGGGCAACGATAAGAAAATGAAATATCGCAATAGAATATGGATAAAACGCACATGCGCAGTGCCTTTGTTTTCATATGCACATGGCGGAAAAAGCATGGCGGTGACGGAGAATGAGAAGAGCGAAAGTGGATCGTTAAATGAATCGGATGAACCAGAATTGGTTTGTAAAAATGCTGCAACTTCAGTGGGGTGGAACTGGTTTAGCTTTCGTCCGTCAGATACAAAGCACTAATTTTGGTAGAGCATGCTAGCGGGCCGTCGTTATTACCGTGTTTTTTGGAAAATACTTTCCAGCACACTTAAAATCAATCCTTTGATTTTTCTGAAAATCAACAGTGCCCCTTATAATCCCGTGTGCCTTATGCATGAATTCTGGTTGTGTTTACTGACCTTAAAACGATTTTATGTGGTACACTCCACAAAAGGCATTTCCAGTGGAAACTGATTAATGCCAAACATATACACTGACTGACGTGGAAGAGTTCCACCCTCATTCTTTCTCAGAAATTCTGAAGTGGAAGTTAAGTAGCAACAATGAAGATTTGATCTGCAATTGCAAAAACCTTGATGCACCGAATAAAACTTAAGTGGACACAGATATCAGAACTTTAGTGTCTGTGTACTTAAACACAATAAGGGAAAAGGAAACAGTGTATTTCGAAGAGCTGTGTTTATAATAAAGTTTAAAAAATTGAACAAGTCAGATTATTTATTAGTTAATAGTAAGAAAGTGCACGACAGAAGTGTTGCTGGATTTTAGTAGACATCCAAAAATTCTTTTACAGTCAATACACTACACAATAAACAGAATAACATAAAGATCATATCCACAAGAAGCAACTACCCTGCTGAAAAAAAAAAATGAAAGGAACACTTTGAAAGCACTGTGACAAAGTGGCTAGGAGAGAAGTCATTTGCCATTTGTCACTTGTGTATGTTGTTATTCTGTGTTCTGTTATCTTATAGTCTTTCATAATGCTTTAATGTAAACACAGCACATGTAGCCTTGGCTCTACATACTATCCCGGGTCTGTTTGTGGTAGCATTGGTTATATTCATTTCATCTGTGCAAATGTACTTAAAGCTAAATGTCACTTCATCATTAATTGATTTGAATCTTTCATTTGTTTATGTAGTTTGGTTATACTTACTATTGTGTGTTCCTCTGGACAGGTCCTATGTGTAAAACGGGTATGTGGGAATGGCCGCCCCAGTACTTCCTGGTTTTATAGGATATGATGTCACTGATCATGTCAATTGGGTGTAACCAAATGAAGGGGTGTTTCTTTTGTGTAAAATTGTTTATTTCATTTAAAATAACCTCATGAGTCAGTAAGTGAAGAGATTGACTTTTCAAACTGTTTAGTTGGGTGAATGAGTTTGTTAAGTGGAAAAATTATTTTATTTCTGTTTCTTTGGACTAGACTGTGTTATTTAGTCTACCCTGTTTTCCCAATGGTGGAGGTTAATGAGATCCAGGTGTGAGTAGAATTTTATATAAAGCAGGTGAGATTTTGACTGAGAGGTTCTTATGTTTTGTGAAATAATTGTTGAAAGGCGACGCCAGAAAATAAAGAATACTTAAAAGAAACTTTAACAGTCTGCAGATGCTGTCTTCCTATCACCTTCCATGCTGCTTATGTCACGCTACTTCACAAGCACTCAGATCATATAGGCGATGGTGTCCTGATGGATCTCCTCCCAGATCTGGACCTTGATCTTAAGTCAAATCTTTTAAGTGGCCTTCTTCTCAGGAGGACACTTAAAACCCACTTTAGACAATGGAACATATTACGTTTACACAAATGGCCAAAAGGAACAAACCGAGCTTTGTGCCTTGTGGCCATTTGTTGAGAGATGCCTTGTGCATTTGAGGCAGATCAATTTTCTTTCACTTTAAAAGTTTCAGAATTGGTTTAAACAGTCAGTAACAATATTTTGATGTTTGAAAAAAAAGCCCAACCAGTTCAGTCCAAGTATGTATAAACCAGAATGCCTCTGTGACCTGTTCAATCATTCTTTCTTTCTTGTACATTTTCAGAGTTAATAAAAATATTTGGTAATTAGTCTCATTGCTGTTCGATGGAAATATACACATTAAACATTGAAGTAGATCTCCTGTTTTTACTGCAATATCCATGTAAGTTGCATGCATTGTCAAGGAAGTGGTGCATTTAGAAACAAAACTCTCTAAAACAAAGAGGTGAAAAGACAAAATTCAGGTTTGTTTCAACGCAACACACCCTTATTCCTCGCCCCACCCTGATGACTAGAGTGATGGCAGAGTTTCACATGTAATGCTCTTGTAATGCTTGCAACTTTCTCCCCTCCCCTCTGCTTATTTAACGGTGACAGAAAGTGAACAGGTGTCACTTGCCACTGGATACATCAGAAGCGGTCCACCTCCAAGCCCTACCTGAGACTAAAACTACGTAGTCAAAATCTGAGGAACGATATATCTTTAATTCAATTTCTTTCATTATTTGCACTGGAAATAAGAAAACTTACAGGTAGGTAAAAACAATACATATGCAACATCATATCAGTTTTTAAATTAGTTTTTTTTTTGTTCAATATCTGTTTAAGTTTGACATTCACTATCTAATAGTGAAGAGTAGTAATTTATAATTGTAACAATAAATAAATTAGTTTTCAATAGTGTGTGTGTGTATATATATATATATATATATATATATATATATATATATATATATATAGTCAGCATATATAGCCACCACCATATATTGTTTTTCCATATATATAAAAATCCCAGCACGGTTTATCCTTCAAGCTCGGGTCCTCTACCAGAGGCCTGGGCGCTTGAGGGTCCTGCGCAGTATCTTAGCTGTTCCCAGGACTGCACTCTTCTGGACAGAGATCTCCAATGTTGTTCCTGGGATCTGCTGGAGCCACTCGCCTGGCTTGGGAGTCACCGCACCTAGTGCTCCGATTACCACGGGGACCACTGTTACCTTCACCCCCTCCACATCCTCTCGAGCTCTTCTCTGAGCCCTTGGTATTTCTCCAGCTTCTCGTGTTCCTTCTTCCTGATATTGCTGTCATTCGGAACCGCTACATCGATCACTACGGCCGTCTTCTTCTGTTTGTCTACCACCACTATGTCCGGTCTGTTAGCCACCACCATTTTGTCCGTCTGTATCTGGAAGTCCCACAGGATCTTAGCTCGGTTATTCTCCATCACCCTTGGGGGCATCTCCCATTTTGACTTCGGGACTTCCAGGTTATACTCGGCACAGATGTTCCTGTACACTATGCTGGCCACTTGGTTATGGCGTTCCATGTATGCCTTGCCTGCTAGCATCTTGCACCCTGCTGTTATGTGCTGAATTGTCTCTGGGGCATCTTTACACAGCCTGCACCTGGGGTCTTGCCTGGTGTGATAGACCCCAGCCTCTATGGATCTTGTGCTCAGCGCCTGTTCTTGTGCTGCCATGTTTAGTGCCTCTGTGCTGTCTTTCAGTCCAGCTTTGTCCAGCCACTGGCAGCCACTGGTAGGATTTCTGGATATCAGCCACCTCCTCTATCTGCCGGTGGTACATACCGTGCAGGGGCCTGTCCTTCCATGATGGTTCCTCGTCTCCCTCCTCTTTCTTGGGTTTCTGCTGCCTGAGGTATTCACTGAGCACTCGGTCAGTTGGGGCCATCTTCCCAATGTATTCTTGGATGTTCGTTGTCTCATCCTGGACTGTGGTGCTGACACTCACCAGTCACCGGCCCCCTTCCTTCCGCTTAGCGTACAGCCTCAGGGTGCTGGACTTGGGGTGAAACCCTCCATGCATGGTAAGGAGCTTTCTTGTCTTTATGTCAGTGGCTTCTATCTCCTCCTTTGGCCAGCCTATTACCCCAGCAGGGTACCTGATCACGGGCAGGGCGTAGGTAATGATGGCCCGGATCTTGTTCTTACCATTCAGCTGACTCCTCAGGACTTGCCTGACCCTCTGCAGGTACTTGGTGGTTGCAGCTTTTCTAGCGGCCTCTTCATGGTTACCATTCGCCTGCGGGATCCCCAGGTACTTGTAACTGTCCTCTATGTCTGCAATGTTACCTTCTGGTAGTTCAATCCCCTCAGTTCTGACACCTTCCCTCTCTTTGTTACCATCTGACTACACTTCTCCAGTCCGAACGACATTCCAATGTCATTGCTGTATAGCCTGGTAGTGTGGATCAGTGAATCGATGTCTCATTCACTCTTGGCATACAGCTTGATGTCATCCATGTACAGGAGGTGACAACTGCTCCGTTCCGTAGTCGGTATCCGTAGCCAGTCTTGTTGATGATCTCACTGAGGGGGTTCAGGCCTATGCAGAACAGCAGTGGGGACAGAGCATCTCCTTGGTAGATCCCGCACTTGATGGTGACTTGTGCTATGGGCTTGGAGTTGGCCTCTAGTGTTGTACGCCACTGATGAAGGCTCTTAGGGTCCCGTTGATCTTGTACAATTTTAGGCATTCCAGTATCCAGCTGTGGGGCATTGAGTCATAGGCCTTCTTGTAATCAATCCAGGCAGTGCACAGGTTGGTCAGTCTGGTCTTGCAGTCTCGGCTGACTGTTCTGTCTACCAGTAGCGGGTGTTTTGCGCCTCTGGTATTCTTGCCAATTCTTTTCTGTGTCCCGCTCATGTATTGACCCATGTGCCTGTTCATCTTAGCCGATATGATGCCTGACAGGAGCTTCCATGTAGTACTGAGGCAGGTTATTGGTCGGTAGTTGGAGGGGACTGGTCCCTTCTTGGGGTCCTTGGGGATCAGGACCGTCCGACCTTCGGTTAGCCATTCCGGGTGTCCCTCGTTAACTAGCAGGTGGTTCATTTGTGCTGCCAGACGCTCGTGGAGTGCAGTCAGCTTCTTTAGCAGGTAGGTGTGAACCATGTCGGACCCTGGTGCTGTCCAACTCTTCATACTGGAGACCCTTTCTTGGATATCTGCCACTGTGATGGTTACTGGACCCTGTTCAGGGAGGTTGCTATGGTCTGCCCTCAGATCCACTAGCCACTGAGCATTGCCGTTATGGGTTGCGTCCTTCTCCCATATGCTCTTCCAGTATTGCTCCGTCTCCAGCCTTGGTGGTGCTGTTCTCTTATTGTTCCCTTGCCACTGAGAGTACACCTTTGCTGGTTCTATGGAGAACAGCTGGTTTATTCTCCTGCCTTCTATCTCTCTGGTGTACCTCCTCAAGCGGCTAGCCAAGGCTGTGAGTCTTTGCTTGGCAGTTTCCATGGCATCAGGTATGGACAGCTTGCTGTATTTCTTATGCACCTTCTTTGTCGCACCTTTCTGGCTAACCTCCCTCCGTGCTACTTTAATCTTGCCCCCGTGCTACTTTAATCTTTCCCTCTAGCCTCCTTCTCCATGGAGGGTACTGCCCCTTGTGGCTGTTCAACCACCGATGCCTTCTTGTTCCAGTAGCCCACTTCCAGGGTGCCCTGGTTCCTCAACACCTGACGTGGACCTTGTTGATCCGGGCGACGTCCGGACGTTGCCCGGATCCTTGACGTTGCCCGGATCCTTGACGTTGCCCGGATATATATATGTGTGTGTATATATATATATATATATATATATGTGTGTATGTGTGTGTGTGTGTGTGTGTGTGTGTGTGTGTGTGTGTGTGTGTATGTATATATATATATATATGTATATATATATATATATATATATATATATATATATGTATATATATATATGTATATGTGTGTGTGTGTATATATATATATATACAATATATTAATCATAAAAAAATATTAATCATTTAAAAACATAAATGAATTTATTACTTTCATTACTTTTTATTAATCTTAATGTTTCATTGCATTTATGGCACAGTTGCCAGTTTGGTTTGATTGTTTTTCTTATTTATTTGAGCAACTTTTCGTGTGATATTTGGTGGTGGGATTTATTAGTGTTTTATTTTGTGGTTTAAAGTTTCGCTTTTTTGTTATTTAACTCCATACTTATATCATCTGTAAAAACAAATTATGTGTTTTCTTGCTGCACTTAATTCTAGAGCCTGTACTGTAAGTGCTACTGATTATTTTGTAAAAGTCCTCACCGTTGTTATAGAAGCCAGTATTCGCTATGTTATGTTTGAATGGTATACACAGATGATGAGGTTGATTTTTAATTCCAAACAAACTCACAACTCACCTTCTGCTTGTTTAGCTTTGATGTGTACACTGATGCTTGCACTGGCCTGGGTGCTAAAGATATTGTAAAATGTGAGTCAGAGTGCACTCTGGTGGATAAATGATATGATGAAAAAAACACAGAGTGAGAGAGAGAGAGAGAGAGAGTAGCTGTAGTGACAGTAAATGTTATTAAATACAGTGCTGTAATAAACTTCACTTACAGTTAATAGTTAGAGTTTACTCAATCTCTGTTATTCCCTCTGTTTTAGGCATGGACAGCAGACTAGTCCTCACTCTCCTGTTTGTGATGCTGACTGGGTGTTTCATGGGCACTTATGCTCAAAACGCTATGGCAGCACCCAACAACACAACGAGTGTAATTCCAGCAACCAGCACAAATGCTACCAGCACAAACACCAGCTCCACAACACCATCCAGCAACAACACCACTTCCAACACCAGCACCCCAATACCATCCAGCAACAACACCACTTCCAACACCAGCACCCCAATACCATCCAGCAACAACACCACTTCCAACACCAGCTCCACAACACCATCCAGCAAAAACACCACCTCCAACACCAGCTCCACAACACCATCCAGCAACAACACCACCACTTCCAACACCAGCACCCCAATACCATCCAGCAACAACACCACTTCCAACACCAGCACCCCAATACCATCCAGCAACAACACCACTTCCAACACCAGCTCCACAACACCATCCAGCAACAACACTACTTCCAACACCAGCTCCACAACACCATCCAGCAACAGCACCACTTCCAACACCAGCACCCCAACACCATCCAGCAACAACACCACTTCCAACACCAGCACCCCAATACCATCCAGCAACAACACCACTTCCAACACCAGCTCCACAACACCATCCAGCAACAACACTACTTCCAACACCAGCTCCACAACACCATCCAGCAACAACACCACTTCCAACACCAGCACCCCAACACCATCCAGCAACAACACCACTTCCAACACCAGCACCCCAATACCATCCAGCAACAACACCACTTCCAACGCCAGCACCCCAATACCATCCAGCAACAACACCACTTCCAACACCAGCTCCACAACACCATCCAGCAACAACACCACTTCCAACACCAGCTCCACAACACCATCCAGCAACAACACCACCTCCAACACCAGCTCCACAACACCATCCAGCAACAACACCACTTCCAACACCAGCACCCCAACACCGTCCAGCAACAGCACCACTTCCAACACGACTGCAGCTCCAACACCTGCCCCACTAGTGCCTGACAGCAATGTGACAACTCTTAATGTGAGTAATGTAGAAAAAATTTAAAAAATATATGTTTTAAAAATAAATTAAATTATTTGTTAATTACTATAGCAGAAGACTGACAAAAAGAAGTTGCAGTTGCATTGATCAGTACCTATTAATGTATACAACTAAACCACTCTCTAACATGGATCTTATTTATCCTTGCAGACCTCTTTTACTAGAGATAATTGTAGCAAGACACAGCTGTGCGTTTCTCAGCCCTCTGGCTGCGACCCCTCCAGTGGGACATGTTTCTTCCTTGGTAGCCAACCGCTGGGAGGTCAAAATTTTAAGTTTTCACTGTCAGGACAATCAGACGGCTACGTTGCTCTCACCCTGTCACGGAACACCACACTGGTATGTCAAATGTAATCCTTTTAGCACAGATGAAAATACAGTAAAGTTTAACAATGACACAGTCTAGTATTTTGTTAGTCGTCATCTTTATAGAGAGGTAACATTTACAATTTCTGGTTCTTCACCACAGGGAGTCAATGACACAACCTACATCTGTGCAAATAACAACAATTCAGTCAAATACATAGGTGCTCTTCACAACAATGGCACGCTGTATCCCACAACGGTGAGTTCTACTAGCAGACTTTTGAAAAACACTTTAGTAATACTTTTATTTTAGGGTTGGAGTGTGTGACAAATGCTCATTATGCCTATCACTGCTTATGCCTTTGTGTTGTCTTCACTTACATTGAAGTTTAATAATGAAGAAATTATTATCCTAATAAAAACTAAGCTCTTCTCTTTGTGATCTGTTTTCTTCCGCAGCTTAAAGTCAACAATGTGAAGGGCGAAATCAATGGAAAGAACATCCAGTGTCAATTTGATGCCACAGTACCAGACTCTACTAGCGCCCAAACTAAAGCAGCCACAGACAGTACAAGTTTCTCAATGTCAGTCTCCACTGGAACTTACAATGCCAGTAAGCTAACACATCAACATCACATCAATTGCGCCTTTAACAGACCTCTTTTAATGATGGTTACACGGATCATCACTGACAATATATCAATATGTTGTTATGCACTTTAAACACATCACTGATCTTTTTTTCTCTGCTTGTTCTTTCAGCTTCAGGGGATCTGGGTAGCCCTGCTTTCCAAATAAGAACTAATGTAGTAGACCTGAGAAATGTTACTGCCACCGTCACCAATTTGGTTAGTTCCAACTCCACCAACTCCACCACCACCACCACCAAACCCCCCACCACCTCTGCGGCTAATGCAATTACAATCCAGCAATCAATGATGCAAGGTAAAAGTACCAGATAAGTTTTCTTCTTTCTTTTGGTTTAATACTTACCTGAGAAAATAATATGTTCTTCAAACATGAAACACGTAGAGTACTTAATACTTGTTCTTCTGTTCTTCCTTCCTCGCCTCTAGCTTTGCTGATCACTGTGGGCATCCTGACTCTGAGCTGGCTATAAGGAAACTGAAACCTGCCCTACATAACAGATTAAAACTTCCCTATCCAACCATGCTACTATTTTTAAACTCACAGGTTTACTATCAACAGTATGTCCCAGACTGCTATGATTAATTTTGTGGGAAAAGGTCACATTACAAATCAGAAGGACTGGCGGAGGGCAATCACTTTCGAGAAGCTTTTTTTATATTGCTTTTACATGCAGTTAGAGATTTTGTTGGAATCATTTGTAGAACTCTTTAAAACGGTGTGGTAAGATGGGGCACAACTGAATTATTAAGAGTAACCGAACACATAGTTTGAATTAAGTGAACCAGAATCATGGCTTTTACCAGTGTGTGCAATTTATGCAAATTTTGGGTAAAGGGTCTGGTACCCTTTAAAGCCCACATTTTTATTGCTAAGCAAAAACATTCGGTAAGTTTATGGTTACTTTGATTATTAAACTGCTAAACTGTGTAAACAGAAACTGCTGGTAAACCATTGTTTGCTTTTGTCTACCCTTAGAACACCAAAAGCAAAATTCATTTGCTGATAATGACAATGATGCCAGCAAATGGCAGAGGTGCATTTAAAAACAATTATGTTCTGATAGTACATTTCTGTTATATGTTGTTTATATGAATGGCGTTCAGTGGCTGATGTTCACATGTGTTGCTTGCTTTTTAGCAGGTGTTCACAAATAATGCTATATGTGGTACTCCTGAAGATGCTTGTGTAATGATTTTGTATTAAATGGTTATAATTAAATATTTATCAAAAAATGATTTTGTGTGATTCTGATGGATGTTGCTAGATTTGAATTGGAACTTTTAACGTTTAGTCAATTTTGGTTATGGGTGTTTTCAAATGAAATTACTTAAAACTACAATATTTTCACTACATGCACTTTTCATGCGGTGCAGTTGTGTCTTGCCATATAGAGTCAGCCAGATAAGTCACTGCCCAGAGCTTGTGACCATAAGGATACGAATGCTGATCAATATGAAGTGACACCTTCACTATCAAGCTCAGATCTCTCTCTACCCAAACAGAGCAGCACAGCAGCCACATCAGTGTCAGGAGCCTGAGATCCTCAACATATTCTAGAAACTTGCTCCCAACCTGGAGCAGGTGAAAACCATGACATTGAACTTGAGGATGTTAATTCTTATCCCAACACTTACCTGGGAAAACCCCCAGTGCGAGTTAGAGATCACGGTCTGATGAAGTCAGGAGAAAAACATCATCTGAAAAGTGCAGAAACGAGATCCTGAGACCACCACCTTGAATGCAACTAAAAATTCTGTCCATAAATATAGTGAACAAAATCTGTGACAAAGGGCAGCTGTGTAGTCCAACAGCAAACAAGTGCATACAAACATGTATGACATGTCAACTGATCCAACATCTCCATATTTTGATTACTTTCAGCTTGGGAAGATCCTCATCCAGATGATTATTACAGCAGTGGAGTCATTCTTCTTCAACGTGACCTAAAGAGCGTTCATTTCCACCTTGAATCCTATGTGATTTTTTAAATTTAAGACCCATGTCAAACATTTACTAAATAAATAATTCCATTTATTAAAACTGGGTGGAACTGGGTGCTTTTGACTGGTGTTCGCTGAAACCACAAAACATTTGTAAAGCACTAATAAAAGTACACACAGAAAAAATTATGTGACATCACCAGGAGCAAATTTTCTAGAAAATGAAAGAATAGCAAAAAAACACAAAACCAAACCCTGTGCGAGACCTGTGGGGTCTGTTCAGGTGTTACACATGTCAGTGTGTAATTTTTTATTTCTTGCTTATTAATAACCTTGTAAATTGTGTTGGGCAATATTGCTCAAGCACATTTCTTATTACTGAGTATATTTAGAGTCCATAATGAGCTGTTTGACCAAGAGTTTTGGATACAAAGAAAAACTTGGTGTGTGGAACATAAATGTGTAATGAGAAAAGGGGAACGAAACAGAGAAAAGTCTATAACAACGATGTGGACAAAACATAAGAAAACTTATGAAAACTTCAAAAGCAAGATTTGTTTAGAAGAAGCAAATGCAATATGTGGGTGTGTTGTCCTTCATGCAAACAGCACTGAATAAAAATTTACATGTTTGTTTGCACCAGAATAAATGAGGTAGAAAGGTTTGTGATTTGTTATGCTCTGAAGAAACCACAGTGGCAGCAAAGTGACAATAGCTGTGATTATTTTCCAAAGCCATGAGTGGGAGAAATTATATTTGCATCTTCATTGGTAAGTCAATTTACAGTATCTTCAGTTACACTTGATTTAATTCATTTTAAACCTTGGAAAAACCCCTCAAAATCATTATCATATACAAAAATGATGATAATACTTTGAGTAGTAGCTTAGTGTTCTTTTACTTAAATCTTGGTTACGCAAAGTCTTGAGGCAACATTTTGGACAGAGGTGATATGAAAATATATACAAGTCTTAAAAACAACAGTGAGATACTTGAGAACTTGTTGTCAGATCTGGAATAATAGCTATTCAAGCGAGGATTAATCGGAATTATCAATCAGTGTAGCTTCAGGTGTCTTTCAGACACATTTAGACACAACATGTTTCTGGTTTTGATGATTCCTTGTTTTTATATCCACTCCGTTAATCTAATGAAGTTTTATTGCTTGTTACATCAATAGTCACTCAGCAGAGATGTTGTTGAGTATGCTGTTCCCTTTAAAATTCTCATTTTTACACAATTTCAAACACTACAGTTAAAAATGAATATGATATAAATTATATTTTATATTTTTTAAGTCAAATTCTTTACATTAACAGGGATTTCCTTCATGATGATATCTAGAGCGCTGACAGGTAAACTTTTTCCTCACTTCCCTCAAAACAATCTTTTAAAAAAAAATAGAGAATAATTCATAATATTAACTATTTTTTTTATATTAAGGTTATCTTTTCCATAACCTGGCACTGAACCAAAAGGCTATCCAGTCCTCGGTTGGTGACAGCGTGGGTATTGCTGGCAAAGCAGTTGATGGGAGAAGAGAATCAAGATATCAGTTAGGGTCCTGTACACTCACCAAGTCAGAATCTGATCCCTGGTGGAGGGTAGACCTGGTAAATCTGTATCCAATTGGTGCTGTAATAATAACCAATAGAGCTGAACTGGAAAATGGACTGGATGGTGCTGAAATCTGGATTGGAAAGTCAGCAGCGATCAATGACATTGAAAGCATGAGGTGAAACAGCTTGATGCAGACAGATAAAATACATGAGTAATCATTATTTGAGTAGCATATTGTCCCTTCTTATTTTTTTCTTCTTTTTGGCTTTCTCATACACAGATGTGCAGTCATCTCTCATATTCCCAGTGGACAGACATACTACTTTCCATGTAGCTCCATGGAGGGACGCTACGTCACCGTGTTTCTACCAGGAAGTGAAAATGTTCTTAGCGTCTGCGAGGTTGAAGTTTACTATGGTAATCACATTTCAGCCTGATGCTGATACACAAGTCTGAGGCCTTGATTGTTCAAGTTGTTGTTAATTTTCCAAATGGCCCACCTCCCAACACAAATTAATCATTCTTGTTGTTTTGTATAGTTAAAGGTCTTTGAGCCAGAATGACAGCCAAGTGTGGTCTTCAAACTTACTGCACTCTGCACCTTCTGCAACAAATATAGTTAACTATTGACAATGATGTAATGTCTCTTTGGTTTTCCTTCAAGGATACCCATTACCCAATGTGGCACTCAAAGGAGAAGCTACCCAGTCATCTACACTCTCCTTTGCCACTGCGTCCAAAGCCATCGATGGCAGACGGAACTCGTTCTATAGCAATGGGTTCTGTAGCCACAAGACGTGGGTTATTCATATGCTACATTTGTTACAGATATCATTCAACCCCTTCATTCAAGGGGTTATTCATGTTGTACCCACACTTGGACACAGCAGAATCCCTGGCGAGAGTAGACTTATTGGCTGTCTATAAAGTCACTGCTGTCACCATCATCAACAGACAAGACTGTTGTTCTGAAAGACTTCTTTGGGCACAGATCCTGATTGGAGACTCACTGGAGCAGAATGGCAACACAAATTCCAGGTGAGACACGAGACTGATATTAGAAAGGATTCAAAGGATCCAAACACACATGTAGAGGATGATGTTAACCAGAACTTGAAGATATTAAATAAACAACTACAGGATATAAACTGAAAACAGTCCCAATGTGCGACTTCTGTTATTTCCACCTGAAATATACATGTCATGCATATGACTGTAAAATAGCTGTAAAATAGCATAACTATTCAATATACAAAACCAAAGAAAGTGGCTGTAAATGTAACTGCTGGATCAGCAGCACCCAAAATCCTAGTGAAAAAGGTCTAGAGGGAAAAAATGATGATGATGATTTCACTTTGATGTTTGTGTAACACCATCAGGTGTGGCGTTATGGAATCATTAGCGCGTACACCAACATATACATTCCAGTGTAATGAAATGGAAGGTCGCTACATCAGTGTGATCATACCAGGATCTCCGAAAGTTCTAACGCTGTGTGAAGTGGAGGTGTTTGCTTCTCTGCCTGGTAAGGCCATAAGATTTCTTTCTAGCAGATCTGTTGTGGTCATGTGTGGATGTATGACTGTTGGAAAATTACTTCCAAAAGTAGAAACAGCTTTAACCCTTTAGTGTTTAGTGTTTATTCATTTTCAACTACACAGTGGACAAATTGAACTTGTTTCCGGTTTTCAGTCTTCCCTTTTTAATTGGGTGCATAATAACGATACAGTTTAACCTGTTAAAAAAATTAAAAAAAGAGTCAAACATAGAACAAATCTATTTCTCTCCAGCACCAGAAGCTGTCATTCCTTCACCGACACCTCCACCTAGCCCTCCTCCCACTGTGAGCCTGCAGCTTGGTGGCAGGAACGTGACGGTGGTGGGAGAGAGGCTCTGCTGGTCTGATGCTCTGATGTACTGTAGACGTTATTACTGGGACCTGCTCAGCCTTCACAGCCAACAGGAGCAAAGCGAGTTGGAGCAGCTGCTGGGCCTCGTTCCTTTCTCCCTCACAGACCACGTCTGGCTGGGACTGCGCAGGTACTGATGAAATGAGAAAATTAGTGCTTTTAACAACCAAATTAATTAGCAAGAAATAATATAAATTAGCTGATTCTGTTTTCCAGTTACATAGTGCACCTTTGCTGACAACTGTCTTAATGTCAAGTAATAAGTAATCCACAGCTTATGTAGGATTCTCAGGTCAGAGCAAAATGACCACAAAAGAGCCACCACTAAAAAACAAACAAACAGTGATTAACAGAAATTATTGAACATCACCAAAAGAAAAAAAAAAACAGAATTACTCAAAATGAACAGGCAAACAAAATAAGAAGCAACCAGGAGAACATGAAATTAAGAAGATGAAGAAATGGTAGAAATGGTGGAAAGAAATGGCATAACATTAGGAACACTGACAGGTGTTCTTCATCATGGCACCTGTTAGTGGGTAGGATACCTTTTAAATATATATATTTTTTATATTTTTTCTTGTGTACTAGCATCCCAGTGTTAAATACCACAACAAACCTTCAGTGAAGTAATCCAACAGCCACCAAAACTTTAATATTAAACAAGAACCAGAACCGAGATACTACCACTACTATACTTTTGATATCAAAACAGGAATTGAAAACACAAACAACTGCAAGCTCACTCACAGAAACACAGAATGCATCGATCCAATCTGCTCTATTACTCAGATCTAAGCTTTCTGCAAAATATTTCAAGGATTCAAGGAGCTTTATTGTCATTCGCATCACATGTTAACATGATTTGGAATGAAATTATGTACACACAGTCCCGGAGTGAAAAGAAACAAAATAATGAAGAAACAGATTTTTTTTTGTAAGTAATAAATATTTTATTTATTTATTAATTTATTTTTAACAAACAGGAATGACAAGTAATAAAAAAATACAATAAATAATACTTTGTACTCTACTGTACTCTACTCTCTTGGTGGCGCTGTCACTTGGTGTTCGCTCGCTCTGTGGTAGAGTATTACTTCCTGTTCCTGCTCAAACACAGTGGTGTTTCTGAGTAGCTTAACTGCTTAGCAATTTAATTAACAACTTTTAAATACATTCTTTTTTCATAGTATAATCTTCACGTGCTTCATCCGAAGCACACTTTCTGTGTACTCACTACCTAATTTATAGCCAAAGTATTCACTCACTGTCTCTGTAATGTTTCGCTAGCTTAGCTTAGCTCGTAGCCGACTCGTTAGCACCATGGCTACTTCACCTGTCTCTCCTGCACTTTCTTGCTCATTGTGTCAGATGTTTAGTTACTCCTCGGCCTCCTTTAGCAGTAATGATATCTGTAACAAATGTAGCATATTTGCAGCTCTGGAGGCCTGCATGCATATTCAAACTCATCCCCATATTATATTCTTCAAGTTGATTAGTAATTATTAGTAAAATGTTCTTGATCTCTGTAATGAGAAGTAGAGCTGGGCGATAGAACGATAACGATATGTATTGCAAAATAACTTCTTCTCGATAGAAAAATACAACTATCGCGATAGACCTCATCTCTCTCTCTTCCTCTTTAAAAAAAAAAGAAAAAAAAAAGGAACAGCCAATCCAAATTAACGTCACGTGACTTGTTACATACAGCACAAGTGCCAAGCAGCACGTGCGTATTTGTTTGCGAAGCAGCTAACCACCGTGTCGACCGGGTAATGGAGAAAATGAATGTGCCAAGTAGAGAAAAATCAACCGAGAGCTTGGGTGACTACGTTACCGAAGAGAACACAGATGACGGTTTGAATGCCGAAGAGATTGTCGAAAAGAAGGGCCAGAAAAGTTCCGTAGTGTGGAGATGTTTCGGTTATTTCAAGTCTGACAAAAAACAGAGTAGCACGCACTGTAAGTTGTGCCGAAAGCATGTTCCCACAAAGTCTGGAAACACAACAAACCTTTTTTATCACCTGAAACAGTGCCACCCACTAGAACACGCTCAATCTCTGACTGAAAGTGCTAATTCGTCATCGAAAACAACCAGGGGAATCCCTGCGAAGCAGCAACAGTCAATTGAGTCGGCTTTCTCCAGCGTCTTACCATATGACAAAAAAGCTAAGAGACATAGCGACATAACGAATGCCATAGCCTACTGTCTTGCTAAAGACATGCTACCAATAAACACGAAAATGAAGGATTCAAGCAGCTAATTAAGGTACTGGATCCTCGTTACCAACTCCCTGGACGTAAACATTTTTCTCAGACAGCGCTTCCAAAGCTATATAGAGAGTGCCGTGAGGCTCTTGAGAAGGAGCTACAAACTGTATCGTTCTTCGCTACTACATCCGACATGTGGTCAAGTCACACATCAGAACCTTACCTTAGCCTTACTGCCCACTATATCGACCAAGACTGGAATCTGAAAAGCAAATGTCTTCAAACTGCCTACCTTCCCGACGACCACACGGGTGAAGTAATTGCATTAGGACTGTCAGAAGCGCTTGCATCCTGGGGACTGAGTGAAGACAAACAAGTCTGCATCACAACTGATAGTGGGACAAATATAGTGAAGGCCACATCCCTGAATAACTGGACCCGGCTGCAGTGCTTCGGACATCGACTTCAATCAGCTATCGGTAAGTTGGGAAGCAGAATAAAATTAAAAATGCCTCTTTTAATTGGGTTTTTGAGCCCATGTAAATATATTAAAAGCTAGAGATCTAAATCACCTCCATGGTTATTGTTAAAAAATAAACATCAGAAAGAATATTCTTCATGTCAGCCTATTTATTTGAGGCAATAGTTGCTGTTGGCATGCATAATAGGCAAATATTCAGTCACTCTTCAGTGTAAATCAAGTTGACAAAATGTGCCAAATAAAATTTAGAATTTTGGGGTTCTATCAGGATCCCAATTGGCTAATACAGAACCTCAGCTCTTTTTCCTATAAAGAACATTAAATTATGATTCCACCAAATGGGGCAATTCAAGACAAAAAAAACAAGTGATGAAAACGTCAAATATAACAATGATGTTGATAATACCAGCCTCTGTCACCTTTTTAAATATAAGAAAAAAATTTTTGGTCAGTCTGTCAGCAAAATTTAAAAAAGTAAAAGTACAATAAAAAAAAAGTACAATCATAACAAGTAAGTGGGTTTTCAGGCAGTGAATTTTATTTGTGACTGAAAAAAAAAATTGAAAATCTTAAATTAGTTTCTGAGGTTAATATGTGCTATTATTTACCTTTTTATCCACAGAAAAAGCCGGCAAAGACAAGAGGGTGGAGCGAGCTGTGGCCGTGTGTAAGAGAGTGGTGGCCGCCTTCAGTTTTTCTTGGAAGAAGAAAAGGGAATTGGCTGCTGCTCAGGAGGAGCTTCACCTACCCCAGCACAAGTTAGTGACAGAGTCGCCTACCAGGTGGGGCTCACGCCAAAAAATGGTTGGGTGGGTTCTGGAGCAACATAAAGCTATCTCTCAGGTCCTCAGTGCAAATAAGAAGACCAGGCACTTAGTTCCCTCCTGGCAAGATCTAGATGTTCTGGAGTCTGTGCATGTGGCCCTGAACCCACTACTGGAATTCACAGATTCACTTTCTGGAGAGTGTTACGTGAGTGTGTCCTACCTCAAGCCGATGCTTCACCTTTTCAGAACACAGATTTTGAAACCATCTGAGGATGAAACACAACTTACAAAAGACCTTAAGATGACAGTCATGACATACCTTGATGAAAAGTACAATGACCAGATTACAAATGAACTGCTTGATGTTGCAACCCTGGTAGATCCGCGCTTAAAAGTACAATACATTAATGCAGAACACGTTGATGCCATCAAAATGAGAGCAGTGTCTGAGATGTTGGGGCAAATTGAGCACCCGTCCACTTCAGCAGGAACGGAGGAAACAGAAGTTGGTATAGCTGCTGCAGTACTACCAACCCAGAAGAAACAGAGAAAGTCACTGGGCAGTTTCTTTAAGAAATCCCACCCCACCAGCACAGGGCTCACTGAGAAAGAGACAGTTGAAAAGGAGCTTGAAAAGTACTTGCTGGCACCTGATGCAGACAGTGAAATGGACCCACTTGAGTGGTGGAAAATCAACGAAAAAGCTTCCCAAGAGTTAGCTGCCTGGCAAAGCGCTACCTGTGCATCCCCGCAACCAGCAGCCCCTCTGAGAGGGTATTTAGTACAGGGGGTAATATTGTGACTTGCCACAGGGCCGCTTTAAAGCATGAAGCAGTGGATAGACTTGTCTTCCTGTCCCACAACCTGTAGGCTTTTGTCAGACTAAAGTTATTTATATATAAATATATATATATATATATATATATATATATACATATATATATATATATATTATTGCACCTTGGGTGTGTACCTAGGATTTAAAGAATGTTCTGTTAGCATCTTTATTTTAAAACTGTTTGAAAAGCTAAGCTATACAACAAGGAGAGTGAGAATTTCCTTTTAGTTCTCAGTTTATCTGATATTGACAAAAGTTAGTCAATTTTGTCTGTTCTTCTGTAAAACAAACTAAGATTTATTTTTAGAATTAATATTTTGTTTCTAAGTGGAATTGACAATTTAGTAGTCTGTTTTGTTTGTTCTATTTCCAAACTTAAACGCTTTAGCGGCTACCTTTTGTGTAGTTTGCAATATTTGCCTCTATTTATCTGAAACTGAAGTCTCATGTTCCTTAAGTACATCTGCCCTGTTTAACTTATTATGGGAAATAAATATTCAAATCAAAACAAGCTGCTGATTATTTCACATTTTGCTTGTGAGCAACGGCACATTTAAATCTTACAAATTTAGTTATTTGGCTTATATCGTGATATATATCATTATCACCTGAAATGAAAAAAAAAAAAAACATATCGTGATATGAAAAAATCTTATATCGCCCAGCTCCAATGAGAAGTAATCCTGGTTAGGATTTTTGTTAAAGTCAAGCTCTTTAAAAAAAAGAAAAAAAGCAATCACTAAGTGCTCCCAACATAACCTGAACTAAATTGTTTGCTAAAACATTTAAGTCAAAGTTTTTCTTATGGGTTACAACTGTCAGGGTTCTGGGTCTGAGCAACCCAGGATCCCTGAGCAGCTATGGACTGGTTGTATTATATGTATATTTGGTGTTGCTGTCTCTCTTCTTCCTGTTTGCGGATGTGTGTGTTTCCACTTCAGGCCGGGTGGGTGTGGCCCTGCTGGTGGACTGGCCACACACCTGCTCCTGATCAGGCCTCGTCGGGGGAGCTACTTAAGAGAGTCTTGGAGCTCCCACCGACGCGGGATCATTTCGTGAGACTTCCCGTCAGTTCTCCAGTTGGTCTGTTTGTGAGTGTGAGCTTACCTAGGGTACTAACTACTGCCTCTATTTTCCCAGGAAGGATTGCTGGACGAGAGGGCAGCAGACACAGAGTGCATTGGCACGAGGGAGCGGACACACGAGCACAAACACTGGGAGAAGACACGGAGTGGAAGTCGGGAGCACACGGGGATGTATTGTTGTGTGTACAGTTTTCACTGTAAATAAACGCACTGCTTGTACATAGAGCACCGCGCCTGGGTCCTCCTTCCCCACACCCCCCACGGTTTGCCACGCCAAACCGTGACAGAATGATCCCGCCAGGCATGGACCCAGCGGTCTCTGAGGAGAGGCTCAGGAGGGAGGTGATGGACAAGGTTTACCGCCTATGCGAGTTGTGGGGGGAGAAGCCCGCGGAAGGTTTGCGTCACGCCGTGGAGAGGCGGCTGCAAGAGACGCTGTTCAAATTCCCCTGGCTGGTGGACTCCCTCAATTCAGTAGTCCTGGACTTCCTGCTCTCAACTCTCCACCTTCACTCTCCTACTCAGGCTGCTCGCCAGCCCGGTCAGCTGGTGGATGCACAGCCTGACACGCCGGCCCCGACGTCTACCCGGAAACGACGTGCGCGCCGCCGGCGTTCCTCACCGCAGCCGACTTCCCGGACATCTCAAGAGCCGGCTGTGGTGAGTAATAAGGACACTTTTTCATTTCTCACCCCATTTGCTTCTTTGTTTTTAGTGGATGGTGACACCGCCGACGCTGCTGTAAGCCAGCCAACAGTGCAGCTAGCGTCTCCTCGTTCAGCGATCTCCACACCACTCAGCTCTTCACCATCTGTAACAGTGCCATCTGCTACGACGCCGCAGCCGGTGGAGCTCAGCGAGCGGGAGGAGCCCGCGCCGCAGCCGGTGGAGCTCAGCGAGCCGGTGGAGCCAGCGCCGCTGCCGGAGGAGCTCAGCGAGCCGGTGGAGCCAGCGCCGCTGCCGGAGGAGCTCAGCGAGCCGGTGGAGCCAGCGCCGCTGCCAGCCGAGGTGGAGCTCAGCGAGCCGGTGGAGCCAGCGCCGCTGCCAGCCGAGGTGCAGCTCAGCGAGCCGGTGGAGCCAGCGCCGCTGCCAGCCGAGGTGCAGCTCAGCGAGCCGGTGGAGCCAGCGCCGCTGCCAGCCGAGGTGCAGCTCAGCGAGCCGGTGGAGCCAGCGCCGCTGCCAGCCGAGGTGCAGCTCAGCGAGCCGGTGGAGCCAGCGCCGCTGCCAGCCGAGGTGCAGCTCAGCGAGCCGGTGGAGCCAGCGCCGCTGCCAGCCGAGGTGCAGCTCAGCGAGCCGGTGGAGCCAGCGCCGCTGCCAGCCGAGGTGCAGCTCAGCGAGCCGGTGGAGCCAGCGCCGCTGCCAGCCGAGGTGCAGCTCAGCGAGCCGGTGGAGCCAGCGCCGCTGCCAGCCGAGGTGCAGCTCAGCGAGCCGGTGGAGCCAGCGCCGCTGCCAGCCGAGGTGCAGCTCAGCGAGCCGGTGGAGCCAGCGCCGCTGCCGGAGGGACCTTCACGTCTAGCGCGCCCTCCACGCCGTCCACATCCAGCGCGTCCACGTCAGCGACCAGCGCGTCATCGGCCATGTACCACATCTCGCCGTTGCCGCCACCGGACCCGGGGCAGGCCGCCGGAGGAGCAGCGCCGTTGCCGCCACCGGACCCGGGGCAGGCCGCCGCTGCTGCCACGCCGCCACTACCGGACCCGTGGCCGCCACCGGACCCGGGGCAGGCCGCCGCTGCTGCCACGCCGCCACTACCGGACCCGTGGCCGCCCGTCGCTGCTGCCACGCCGCCGCTACCGGACCCGTGGCCGCCCGTCGCTGCTGCCACGCCACCGGACCCGTGGAAGCCCACCGCAGCTGCCACGCTGTCGTTACCAGACCCGTGGAAGCCCACCGCAGCTGACACGCTGTCGTCACCGGACCCGTGGCCGCCTGCCGAGACCGTTTCACAGCGGCTGCCAGACGCATAGCCGCCTGCCGCAGCAGCAACGCCACCGCCGGACCCGTGGCAGCCCGCTGGAGTTGCAGCGCCGCCGCCGCCAGATCCGTGGCAGGCCACCAGAACCGTTTCGCCGCCGCCACCGGACCCGTGGCAGGCCGCCGGAGCTGCTGCGTTTCCATCAAGGGGTTAGAGGTAGGCCACCTGAACTGTTTTACCGCCACTGCCTAACCCACAGCAGGTCCCGCGTGTTTTGCCGTCCTGCGGGTCGGCCGCCAGAACTGTGTTTGCTGCCACTGGACCGGGGGATTGGACTGTTGAACTGTGTTTTTCTTTTGTTGCTTTGTGGTGGCTGTTTGGCGGAGAGGTTTTGGGGCCCTCCGTCCTGGGCCCCCCACCGCCCGCCCTGGGTTGGTTGTACTGTGGTTTTGTTTTTGCTTTTGGGTCGTCGGGTGCCGACCCTTAGAGGGGGGGTACTGTCAGGGTTCTGGGTCTGAGCAACCCAGGATCCCTGAGCAGCTATGGACTGGTTGTATTATATGTATATTTGGTGTTGCTGTCTCTCTTCTTCCTGTTTGCGGATGTGTGTGTTTCCACTTCAGGCCGGGTGGGTGTGGCCCTGCTGGTGGACTGGCCACACACCTGCTCCTGATCAGGCCTCGTCGGGGGAGCTACTTAAGAGAGTCTTGGAGCTCCCACCGACGCGGGATCATTTCGTGAGACTTCCCGTCAGTTCTCCAGTTGGTCTGTTTGTGAGTGTGAGCTTACCTAGGGTACTAACTACTGCCTCTATTTTCCCAGGAAGGATTGCTGGACGAGAGGGCAGCAGACACAGAGTGCACTGGCACGAGGGAGCGGACACACGAGCACAAACACTGGGAGAAGACACGGAGTGGAAGTCGGGAGCACACGGGGATGTATTGTTGTGTGTACAGTTTTCACTGTAAATAAACGCACTGCTTGTACATAGAGCACCGCGCCTGGGTCCTCCTTCCCCACACCCCCCACGGTTTGCCACGCCAAACCGTGACAACAACAACCCATCAAATCTCTCAATGCAACCAGGCCCCGCACAGTTTACTCGCACCTTGTAGAAGAGGTTACAAAGAACCCAGAACAACATCTAACAGACGGCAGGCCTAAGTTGAGATCAGAATTCATGATTCAACAATAAGAAAGAGACTGGGCAAAATGACGTCCGTGGCAGAGTTCAAGGAGAAAAACGCTGCTGACCAAAAAACAAGTACAAAAGCTTGTCACATATTTATCAAATAACATCCTGATGATCCCCAAGAGTTCATGAAAATATTCTGTGGACTGACGAGAAACAAGTTGAACTTTTTGGAAGGAGTCCTGTCACATCTACAAAAAAACTAACACAGCATTTCATAAATCTACATAGTGGTGGTAGTGCAACAACCGGGGTTTTTTGCTGCTTCAGAACAACTTACCAAAATTGTTTGAATTCTGTTCTCTAACTGAAAATCCTGGAGACTGTCCAGTCATCAGTTTGTGCCCTAAAATTTGTTTGATGAGCTGAAACATTTAAGTGTGACAAATACATAAAAGTCTAAGAAGAGGAAAGTGAGCAAATTATTTTTATTGCCAATGTCATGATGCGCTGTGTGGCAGCCAGGAGTGAGAACCCAATCGCAGGCGAGAGAACACACAGCAAAGTGAGGGTACGATGCGACACAGAGCAAGGAAAACACGGGGCTTAAATACACACTGGAGCAATCAGGGAATGGGAAACGAGGGAAACACAGCTGGGAGAAATCAGAGCTAACAGGCACAGCCTAGACACTAAACAGAAGGGACATGGAATCTAAACCTAAGAACTAAACTCTTAACCAGAATTAAACTGAAACATAGGATAATAATAATCAAAACAGCACAATTAGACAATCAGAACATAAACCATAGTACAGAATGATACTAAAACACAAGAAACTGAAAATGCTCGGTCAAAATGACTCAGAGCCGTGACATGTTTTATTTTTGCTCGAGTGTGAACTGTTTTGTTTAGTCTTAATGACAAAGAAATAATAGATCAACAGTTTTGGCATTGATGGATTTAATGGAAGAAATAACAGAATGTATGGATAACAAGAAGTATGCACTTGCTTGTAATTTTTGCAGATGATACAAATATACTTTGTTCAGGTGCGGAATTTCAACAGGTTTTGGAGGTGATCACACAGGAGTTAAAGATATTAAAGAAGTGGTTTGATAGAAACAAATTGTCCTTAAATTTAAAAAAAAAATAAAATTATGTTATTCGGAAACTATAAGAAAAACATTAACACTGAAATTTGTGTTGATAATATATATCTAGAAAGGGTTAATGCCATAAAATTTCTTGGTGTGATCATTGATCATAAGGCCTGTTGGAAATCACACATCACTTATGTGAGGGGAAAGTTAGCACGAGGCATTGCTGTCTTGGGGAAAGTAAAACAATTTCTGGATAGGAAAACATTGTATATGTTATATTGTGCTTTGCTATTACCATACATGAGTTATTGTGTAGAGGTTTGGGGAAATACATATAAAAGTAATATTCAGACTATAATCATAATGCAGAAAAGGGCCATTAGACTAATAAATCAGGAGGGGTATAGGACTCACACAAACACACTCCTTTTGAAGTTTGATTCCCACCTGGTATCCAGTAAGGATCCTGGCTTGACTCCCCATGGTAAAAACAAGCCCTGGAATGGCGCGGCTACGTCTGCAGCCTTTCCGCATTTCAGGACACAAGCATTTCACTACATGTTCACTAAATGTTGTACTGTGTATGTGACAAATAAAATTTGTATTAAATGAAATTTGTATTGTATTAATGTGACGTTGACAGTTTACAAAATTTACATTTCTGTTCCTTCACTCGGAACATTCTGTCGGATTCACTACAGATAAATCTGCACCCACCTGACCCCAAAAAACCCAGGGAAGCATATGACCAGTTTCATGTGCAGTAACTCAACCAGCACGACCAGTTTTGCATATTAAAGGTTTGTACTGTCTGGCAGGTTTACCTACCTACTAACATTCAATCTGTCACGCTGAGGGCTCAGAAGATGTTAATGTCAGCTAAGCTGTAATTTACATCTTGAAAATACCGGTTTCTCTTTCCTAGTAAGGTGGGAACATAAAACAAAAACCCTTAGACGGCTGCACATGTACAAAATGCCTCTACATGTGGCAAATTAGGGTGATCATTCACAAACAAAGAACCACAAAAACCAAAAAGCCTTGGTTAATAGCTACTTAGTTTGGGACTTTTTTAATTTTTACTGTTTTGAAAAACTGAAATTTTACTTTCAGATGTTAGTTAACGTCAAAATTGTAGAATTACCATACATGAGTTATTGTGTAGAGGTTTGGGGAAATACATATAAAAGTAATATTCAGACTATAATCATAATGCAGAAAAGGGCCATTAGACTAATAAATCAGGAGGGGTATAGGACTCACACAAACACACTCTTTATTAGGACGCAAGCTATATAATTCCAGGATCTAGTGAAGTTTAAAACAGTGCAAACAATATATAAGGCAAGGAAAGGGATGCTCCCAATCGAAATAAGTAAATGGTTCTTAGAAAGAGAAGGGAGGTATAATTTTAGAGGGAAGTGGAATTTAAAATTACAAAGAGTAAGAACAACATTGAAAAGGATGTCTATTTCAATAGCGGGAGTTAAATTCTGGAATCAGTTAAAAGAAGAAATAAAGGTCAGTAGTGATATAAACCAGTTTAAAATAAAACTCAAAAAAGAAATTTTAAATAAGTATAAGAATGAAGAAAATGCAATTAACCCAAGACACCAGTCAAACTGATGTTTATTTTCTTCTGCAAATTAGCAAATCTAAATATAGTTTAGTTGAACATGAGAAAATATTTTTTTGTAATGTTATGTTCTAAGTTGAAGGCGTTGTATATGTTTTTGTTGTTCAAATTTAGATGATGAGGATGTAAACCTGAGGGGGTAGGGCTAAATAAGTATATACTTCTGCCTACTCCTTTTCAAACAACTGCATGGAATGATTTTATGAAACGTCGATGAATGTATATGTTTGAAATAAAAAAGAACTGAACTGAACTGAATTCTCTCTCGCTCTCTGTTTGGAAAACTCGAGTAATCGTGGAATTTATGTGTTATTTATGCTTCACTTTCTTTCTTTTTTTATGCTCCAATTTGAATGACGACAGCTCCGAAACCTTTCGTACGTCTTATGTTGTATAAACAAACACCGTCATTGTCAGCATGGATGTGGTGACGTTTTTTTTTGTCTTCTCGTCAACTAACAGAATAGAGTAGAATAGCCCTGTATTGTCATTATACATTTACAACAAATGTAATGCTGAATAACATGTGACAAGAACTAATCCAAAGTCAGGCTGTCTGAAGATGAAATTCAGTCTACTTGTTTTTACTCTTCTGCGGGGTAGTCAGTGAAAAATAAAATAGTTCAAGAACAAGGTGTGTACTTTCTGGCAGTGTGTACTGTCTACCTACTTCTTCATTCTCCCATCTGTAAACGAATTTCAGAAATGTGTTGTGAATGTTTTGTTGAACTAAAGGAAAACATACAACATTTTTGTGGTTTTGTTTTGCGTCAACAGCAGGCTTGCCCAGTTTTGCAAAACACCAGCTTTGTTAGTTAGAATATCCTCTGGTCTAACAAAAACAGGTAGATTACATTGGATAAAGAAAGATACATACAGGGTATGCCTGCGTGTTAAATGCAACCTACAAAGCATCTTGCACAGTTGCAATGAGTATGGTGAAGTGCTTTTCAAGATTCCTTTGTGGCAGGTCAAGAACTAGATTCTATAAAGCAGTTTTATGATACTATATTTGCTGCTTGAAAACTCAACACATGGTGCCATCAAGTGCCTTGAGGCAACTGTTGTTGTAATTTGCCTTTACAGGAATAAGAATAAAAAAATAATTAAAGTATTATTGCAGTTGAACAAGCAGAAGAAGCGATACACTGTTACAAACAAACCCTGTTTTCCCAGTCAGGCCACAATCCAGAGCCATGGTCACACAATAAAGTTGTTCAGTAAAGTTTTGATTGAGCAACATGCTCTTTGTAACTCCGAATAGCCTGCTGACAAGTTCAGAAATGCCGTATGTGTTAAACACATACTTAGACCAACCAAAACCAGATCATGATTCATGAATGACTCTTTTTATTTTTCTGTTGCTGTGAAAGCAGAAAAATGAATTTACAACCGAAATGTCAATAATAAAGAAAGAAGCAAAAAACATTAATCATTTACTGATCACCTCAACCGAAAAACCAGCTCACTCTGAACGTCCACATGTTTCATTTTAACTTTTTTTTTTGTTTATAGTATCGCCAAAGGTATTCCATTCACTTCTACTGCCACATGTGTGTACAATCAAGCACTTAGGCCGGCAGACTGCTTGCACAAACATTTGTGAAAAAATGCATCGTTATCAGGAGTGCGACCACACTGCAATCAGTGAATTGCAGCGTGGTGGGATTCCCGCTGTGCAACAAAAACAATGCAAAATGTCGAAAGCAGTGGTGTATAGCACTTCGCCACTGGACTTTACAGGTAAACCTTGTGGAAAGCCTTCTCAGAAGAGCTGAAGCTGTTACAGCAGCAAGAGCTGACATCATATAAAATAATTACGACTAGGATGTCACTCAAGTTCACATGCATGTATATTGATTATTGCACTGTAGAGACTGTAGAAACAGTAATTCATTTCAGCCTGGGTATTTCTTGAAATACCACATAAAATGACAATAAACTTCTTTTTGAACTCTTCTTGAACTTAAGCTCTTGACCTTGTGAAGGTAGATGAGTAAATACTTTGGACACTGTAGTATATTTTTATACAGACAGATCAAATGTTAAAAACAAACAAAACAAAAACCCAGTTACACAGGTTATGAAAGCAAACAGGTTAACCTGGGAAACATTCAATCTGTCACGCTGAAGGCTCAGAAGATGTTAATGTCAGCTAAGCTGTAATTTACATCTTGAAAATACCGGTTTCTCTTTCCTAGTAAGGTGGGAACATAAAACAAAAACCCTTAGACGGCTGCACATGTACAAAATGCCTCTACATGTGGCAAATTAGGGTGATCATTCACAAACAAAGAACCACAAAAACCAAAAAGCCTTGGTTAATAGCTACTTAGTTTGGGACTTTTTTAATTTTTACTGTTTTGAAAAACTGAAATTTTACTTTCAGATGTTAGTTAACGTCAAAATTGTAGAATTCAAATAATATGAGATTATGTTAATATGCTAATATATGTCAGATATCAGGCAATGCTGCTGCTGCAAGTGGGGCTGTTAAAGCATAGCCAAACTAATTAAGTAAGAACAAACATAGCTCACTCAGAATTATCCATATTTCTCTCTCTACCAACATGCAACACCAATGTTTGCTTCAATTTGTCAAAACGTAGAAGAAGTTCTTTGAAATTCAAGACACACCTCTGCAGACTTGCTTTTAGTTTTATCTCTTTATGCTATTTTAACTTAGTGTATACCTACTTCTGTATTGTAAAACCCTTTGTGAATTTTGTTCTTGTAAAGCGATATATAAATAAACATTACTTACTTACAAAAGTCAAGAGTAGATATTTGTGAGATCTTTGCACACAGCCTTAGAGCCAGAAATGTAAGTGAAGCATTACAGTTTGTCTGAGTGTAAGAAAAGTATACGAGCTGTGTCGGGAAACACATTAGTGACATTTGTACATTTTTGTTTTGCCTGCCTCTGATGACTACCACATTGGATTTGATATAGAGCAATTAAGATAGGATTGAAATGAAGATATTAGTATAAACACAATTTTAAATATAGACCCCATAGTTATCCCCAGATGTTGTGTTTTGTCCTTTGCGATGCTCTGTCAGACCTTGTAGCTGGTCTTCAGTTTGTTTCTGGGTCACTTTGTTTTCAGTTTTGCTCTGTTGAGTTGAGACCAGGTGACTTACTTGGCCATTGAGAAATATTTTAATTTCCTTTCCTTGGGAAACTGTTAAGTTGCTTCTGCAATATTCTTTGAGTTAATATCCTTATGTTCATTAAAGGTTTGTCAGATTAGTTATGCAGCATTTGATTTAATCAAGCAGAGAGTACAGCCACATAAACCTCACATTTTAATCTGCTGCTTCTATCAGCAGTCACATCATGAATAAACACTAGTGACCTGGTTCCACTGGTAGCCATAATGCCACCTCCACCATGTCTGACAGATAATGTGATGTGCTTTAGCTTGTTAGCTCTTCTCACCTTCTTTATATTTATGGTATAATCACTCTGGTACAAGTTAACCTTTGTTCATCTGCTTGATGAAATCTGTTTTTATCTTCTCTTCAACAGCGTGAGCTAATGCTGCATGACGTGTGGCAAACGTCCAAGTCAGGCTGTTTGAACATCAAGGAAATTCTGTCTACGTATTTGTACTCTTCAAGGGAGTGGCCATCGAAAAGGAAAATACTTCTAAAACAAGGTGTGTATTGTTTTTACTGTTTAGTTGGAAAATGCAGTGATTGATAAGCAACCAAAGGTCTATATCACAGGTAACAACCCTCAAAACAAAGTAGTTCTATCAAAAATGAGTTTTGACTGGCCAAGTTAAAGACCTGACCTTTGTCTAAATAAACTAAAATGACCACTGATGTCATGTACAGGGTAACCAGGGTCATCTTTACTCCATTGCAATTCTTATGATGCACTGCACACCACAAGGGTATAACATCTGTGATGTGATGGAGCTGGGATTGTAAGTTTGATTCCCACCTGGTATCCAGTAAGGATCCTGGCTTGACTCCCCATGGTAAAAACAAGCCCTGGAATGGCGCGGCTACGTCTGCAGCCTTTCCGCAGTTCAGGACACAAGCATTTCACTACATGTTCACTAAATGTTGTACTGTTTATGTGACAAATAAAATTTGTATTAAATGAAATTTGTATTGTATTAATGTGACGTTGACAGTATTCAATTGTTTACAAAATTTACATTTCTGTTCCTTCACTCGGAACATTCTGTCGGATTCACTACAGATAAATCTGCACCCACCTGACCCCAAAAAACCCAGGGAAGCATATGACCAGTTTCATGTGCAGTAACTCAACCAGCACGACCAGTTTTGCATATTAAAGGCATGACGAAGAGATACCTTCACGCCACTGACCCTGATTTTTGCCAAACATATACACTGACTGACGTGTAAGAGTTCCACCCTCATTCTTTCTCGGAAATTCTGAAGTGGAAGTTAAGTAGCAACAATGAAGATTTGATCTGCAATTGCAAAAACCTTGAAGCACCGAATAAAACTTAAGTGAACACAGATATCAGAACTTTAGTGTCTGTGTACTTAAACACAATAAGGGAAAAGGAAACAGTGTATTTCGAAGAGGTGTGTTCATAATAAAGTTAAAAAAATTGAACAAGTCAGATTATTTATTAGTTAATAGTAAGAAAGTGCACGACAGAAGTGTTGCTGGATTTTAGTAGACATCCAAAAATTCTTTTACAGTCAATACACTACACAATAAACAGAATAACATAAAGATCATATCCACAGGAAGCAACTACCCTGCTGAAAAAAAATGAAAGGAACACTTTGAAAGCACTCAGATCATATAGGCGATGATGTCCTGATGAATCTCCTCCCAGATCTGGACCTTGATCTTAAGTCAAATCTTTTAAGTGGCCTTCTTCTCAGGAGGACACTTAAAACCCACTTTAGACAATGGAACATATTACGTTTACACAAATGGCCAAGAGGAACAAACCGAGCTTTGTGCCTTGTGGCCATTTGTTGAGAGGTGCCTTGTGCCTTTGAGGCAGATCAATTTTCTTTCACTTTAAAAGTTTCAGAATTGGTTTAAACAGTCAGTAACAATATTTTGATATTTGAAAAAAAAGCCCAACCAGTTCAGTCCAAGTATGTATAAACCAGAATGCCTCTGTGACCTGTTCAATCATTCTTTCTTTCTTGTACATTTTCAGAGTTAATAAAAATACTTGGTAATTAGTCTCATTGCTGTTCGATGGAAATATACACATTAAAGATTGAAGTAGATCCCCTGTTTTTACTGCAATATCCATGTAAGTTGCATGCATTGTCAAGGAAGTGGTGCATTTAGAAACAAAACTCTCTAAAACAAAGAGGTGAAAAGACAAAATTCAGGTTTGTTTCAACGCAACACACCCTTATTCCTCGCCCCACCCTGATCACTAGAGTGATGGCAGAGTTTCACATGTAATGCTCTTGTAATGCTTGCAATTTTCTCCCCTCCCCTCTGCTTATTTAACAGTGACAGAAAGTGAACAGGTGTCACTTGTTCAACTGGACGCCACTGGATTCATCAGAAGCGGTCCACCTCCAAGCCCTACCTGAGACTAAAACTACGTAGGCTAAATCTGAGGAACGATATATCTTTAATTCAATTTCTTTCATTATTTGCACTGGAAATAAGAAAACTTACAGGTAGGTAAAAACATCAGTTTTTAAATGAGTTTTTTTTTGTTCAATATCTGTTTAAGTTTGACATTCAGTATCTAAAATGTTTTGTGAAGAGTAACTTATTATTGTAACAATAAATAAATTAGGATTGCAATTAGTTTTCAATAGTATTTCATTATATATATATATATATATATATATATATATGGCAGTATAACCTAAATAACTTTTTTAGAGTCTGGAGTACCTTTGTTGTAAACTGAAAGACTGTTAGGCTTACTTTCCAATTACAATATATTAATCATTTAAAAACATAAACGAATTTATTACTTTCATTACTTTATTACTTTTTATTAATCTTAATGTTTCATTGCATTTATGGTACAGTTGCCAGTTTAGTTTGATTGTTTTTCTTATTTATTTGAGCAACTTTTCATGTGATATTTGGTGTTGGGATTTATTAGTGTTTTATTTTGTGGTTTAAAGTTTCGCTTTTTTGTTATTTAACTCCATACTTATATCATCTGTAGAAACAAATTATGTGTTTTCTTGCTGCACTTAATTCTAGAGCCTGTACTGTAAGTGCTACTGATTATTTTGTAAAAGTCCTCACCGTTGTTATATAAGCCAGTATTCCCTATGTTATGTTTGAATGGTATACACAGATGATGAGGTTGATTTTTAATTCCAAACCAACTCACAACTCACCTTCTGCTTGTTTAGCTTTGATGTGTACACTGATGCTTGCACTGGCCTCAGTGCTAAAGATATTGTAAAATGTGAGTCAGAGTGCACTCTGGTGGACAAATGATATGATGAAAAAACCACAGAGTGAGAGAGAGAGAGAGTGAGAGAGAGAGAGAGAGAGAGTAGCTGTAGTGACAGTAGATGTTATTAAATACAGTGCTGTAATAAACTTTACTTCACTTACAGTTAATAGTTAGAGTTTACTCAATCTCTGTTATTCCCTCTGTTTTAGGCATGGACAGCAGACTAGTCCTCACTCTCCTGTTTGTGATGCTGACTGGGTGTTTCATGGGCACTTATGCTCAAAACGCTACGGCAGCACCCAACAACACAATGAGTGTGACTCCAGCAACCAGCACAAATGCTACCAGCACAAACAGCACCTCCAACACCAGCTCCACAACACCATCCAGCAACAACACCACTTCCATCACCAGCACCCCAATACCATCCAGCAACAACACCACTTCCAACACCAGCACCCCAATACCATCCAGCAACAACACCACTTCCAACACCAGCACCCCAATACCATCCAGCAACAACACCACTTCCAACACCAGCTCCACAACACCATCCAGCAACAACTCCACCTCCAACACCAGCTCCACAACACCATCCAGCAACAACTCCACCTCCAACACCAGCTCCACAACACCATCCAGCAACAACACCACTTCCAACACGACTGCAGCTCCAACACCTGCCCCACTAGTGCCTGACAGCAATGTGACAACTCTTAATGTGAGTAATGTAGAAAAAATTAAAAATAAATTAAATTATTTGTTAATTACTATAGCAGAAGACTGACAAAAACAAGTTGCAGTTGCATTGATCAGTACCTATTAATGTATACAACTAAACCACTCTCTAACACGGATCTTATTTATCCTTGCAGACCTCTTTTACTAGAGATAATTGTAGCAAGACACAGCTGTGCGTTTCAGAGCCCTCTGGCTGCGACCCCTCCAGTGGGACATGTTTCTTCCTTGGTAGCCAAGCGCTGGGAGGTCAAAATTTTAAGTTTTCACTGTCAGGACAATCAGACGGCTACGCTGCTCTCACCCTGTCACAGAACACCACACTGGTATGTCAAATTTAATCCTTTTAGCACAGATGAAAATACAGTAAAGTTTAACAATGACACAGTCTAGTATTTTGTTAGTCGTCATCTTTATAGAGAGGTAACATTTACAATTTCTGGTTCTTCACCACAGGGAGTCAATGACACAACCTACATCTGTGCAAATAACAACAATGTAGTCAGATACATAAGTGCTCTTCTCAACAATGGCAAGCTGAATCCCACAACGGTGAGTTCTACTAGCAGACTTTTGAAAAACACTTTAATAATACTTTTTTTTTAGGGTTGGAGTGTGTGACAAATGCTCATTCTGCCTATCACTGCTTATGCCCTTGTGTTGCCTTCACTTACATTGAAGTTTAATAATGAAGAAATTATTATCCTAATAAAAACTAAGCTCTTCTCTTTGTGATCTGTTTTCTTCCACAGCTTAAAGTCAACAATGTGAAGGGCAAAATCAATGGAAAGAACATCCAGTGTCAATTTGATGCCACAGTACCAGACTCTACTAGCGCCCAAACTAAAGCAGCCACAGACAGTACAAGTTTCTCAATGTCAGTCTCCACTGGAACTTACAATGCCAGTAAGCTAACACATCAACATCACATCAATTGCGCCTTTAACAGACCTCTTTTAATGATGGTTACACAGACCATCACTGACAATATATCAATATGTTGTTATGCACTTTAAACACATCAGTGATCTTTTTTCTCTGCTTGTTCTTTCAGCTTCAGGGGATCTGGGTAGCCCTGCTTTCCAAATAAGAACTAATGTGGTAGACCTGAGAAATGTTACTGCCACCGTCACCAATTTGGTTAGTTCCAACTCCACCAACACCACCACCACCAAACCCCCCACCACCTCTGCGGCTAATGCAATTACAATCCAGCAATCAATGATGCAAGGTAAAAGTGCCAGATAAGTTTTCTTCTTTCTTTTGGTTTAATACTTACCTGAGAAAATAATATGTGCTTCAAACATGAAACACGTAGAGTACTTAATACTTGTTCTTCTGTTCTTCCTTCCTCGCCTCTAGCTTTGCTGATCACTGTGGGCATCCTGACTCTGAGCTGGCTATAAGGAAACTGAAACCTGCCCTACATAACAGATTAAAACTTCCCTATCCAACCATGCTACTATTTTTCAACTCACAGGTTTACTATCAACAGTATGTACCAGACTGCTATGATTAATTTTGTGGGAAAAGGTCACATTAAAAATCAGAAGGACTGGTGGAGGGCAATCACTTTCGAGAAGCTTTTTTTATATTGCTTTTACATGCAGTTAGAGATTTTGTTGGAATCATTTGTAGAACTCTTTAAAACGGTGTGGTAAGATGGGGCACAACTGAATTATTAAGAGTAACCGAACACATAGTTTGAATTAAGTGAACCAGAATCATGGCTTTTACCAGTGTGTGCAATTTATGCAAATTTTGGGTAAACGGTCTGGTACCCTTTAAAGCCCACATTTTTATTTCTAAGCAAAAACATTCGGTAAGTTTATGGTTACTTTGATTATTAAACTGCTAAACTGTGTAAACAGAAACTGCTGGTAAACCATTGTTTGCCTTTGTCTACCCTCAGAACACCAAAAGCAAAATTCATTTGCTGATGATGACAATGATGCCAGCAAATGGCAGAGGTGCATTTAAAAAGAATTATGTTCTGATAGTATATTTCTGTTGTATGTTGTTTGTATGAATGGTGTTTGTTCAGCAGTACCTTTACAATGACGCCTTCAGTGGCTGATGTTCACATGTGTTGCTTGCTTTTTAGCAGGTGTTCACAAATAATGCTATATGTGGTACTACTGAAGATGCTTATGTAATGATTTTGTATTAAATGTTTATAATTAAATATTTATCAAAAAATTATTTTGTGTGTTTTCTGATGGATGTTGCTAGATTTGAATTGGAACTTTTAACATTTAGTCAATTTTGGTTATGGGTGTTTTCAAATGAAATTACTTAAAACTACAATATTTTCACTACATGCACTTTTCATGCGGTGCAGTTGTGTCTTGCCGTATATTAAAGAGTCAGCCAAATAAGTCACTGCCCAGAGCTTGTGACCATAAGGATACGAATGCTGATCAATATGAAGTGACACCTTCACTATCAAGCTCAGATCTCTCTCTACCCAAACAGAGCAGCACAGCAGCCACATCAGTGTCAGGAGCCTGATTTCCTCAACATATTCTAGAAACTTGCTCCCAACCTGGAGCAGGTGAAAACCATGACATTGAACTTGAGGATGTTAATTCTTATCCCACCACTTAACTGGGAAAACCCCCAGTGCGAGTCAGAGATCACGGTCTGATGAAGCCAGGAGAAAAACATCATCTGGAAAGTGCAGAAACGAGATCCTGAGACCACCACCTTGAATGCAACTAAAAATTCTGTCCATAAATATAATGAACAAAATCTGTGACAAAGGGCAGCTGTGTAGTCCAACAGCAAACAAGTGCATACAAACATGTATGACATGTCAACTGATCCAACATCTCCATTTTTTGATTACTTTCAGCTTGGGAAGAACCTCATCCAGGTGATTATTACAGCAGTGGAGTCATTCTTCTTCAACGTGACCTAAAGAGCGTTCATTTCCACCTTGAATCCTATGTGATTTTTTAAATTTAAGACCCATGTCAAACATTTACTAAATAAATAATTCCATTTATTAAAACTGGGTGGAACTGGGTGCTTTTGACTGGTGTTCGCTGAAACCACAAAACATTTGTAAAGCACTAATAAAAGTACACACAGAAAAAATTATGTGACATCACCAGGAGCAAATTTTCTAGAAAATGAAAGAATAGCAAAAAAACACAAAACCAAACCCTGTGCGAGACCTGTGGGGTCTGTTCAGGTGTTACACATGTCAGTGTGTAATTTTTTATTTCTTGCTTATTAATAACCTTGTAAATTGTGTTGGGCAATATTGCTCAAACACATTTCTTATTACTGAGTATATTTAGAGTCCATAATGAGCTGTTTGACCAAGAGTTTTGGATACAAAGAAAAATTTGGTGTGTGGAACATAAATGTGTAATGAGAAAAGGGGAACGAAACAGAGAAAAGTCTTTAACAACGATGTGGACAAAACATAAGAAAACTTATGAAAACTTCAGAAGCAAGATTTGTTTAGAAGAAGCAAATGCAATATGTGGGTGTGTTGTCCTTCATGCAAACAGCACTGAATAAAAATTTACATGTTTGTTTGCACCAGAATAAATGAGGTAGAAAGGTTTGTGATTTGTTATGCTCTGAAGAAAACCACAGTCGCAGTAAAGTGACAATAGCTGTGATTATTTTCCAAAGCCATGAGTGGGAGAAATTATGTTTGCATCTTCATTGGTAAGTCAATTTACAGTATCTTCAGTTACACTTGATTTAATTCATTTTAAAACTTGGAAAAACCCCTCAAAATCATTATCATATACAAAAATGATGATAATACTTTGAGTAGTAGCTTAGTGTTCTTTTACTTAAATCTTGGTCTAGGCAAAGTCTTGAGGCAACATTTTGGACAGAGGTGATATGAAAATATATACAAGTCTTAAAAACAACGGTGAGATACTTGAGAACTTGTTGTCAGATCTGGAATAATAGCTATTCAAGCGAGGATTAATCGGAATTATCAATCAGTGTAGCTTCAGGTGTCTTTCAGACACATTTAGACACAACCTGTTTCTGGTTTTGATGATTCCTTGTTTTTATATCCACTCCGTTAATTTAATTAAGTTTTATTGCTTGTTACATCAACAGTCACTCAGCAGAGATGTTGCTGAGTATGCTGTTCCCTTTAAAATTCCCATTTTTACACAATTTCAAACACTACAGTTAAACATGAATATGATATAAATTATATTTTATATTTTTTAAGTCAAATTCTTTACATTAACAGGGATTTCCTTCATGATGATATCTAGAGTGCTGACAGGTAAACTTTTTCCTCACTTCCCTCAAAACAATCTTTAAAAAATTAGAGAATAATTCATAATATTAACTAATTTTTTTATATTAAGGTTATCTTTTCCATAACCTGGCACTGAACCAAAAGGCTATCCAGTCCTCGGTTGGTGACAGCGTGGGTATTGCTGGCAAAGCAGTTGATGGGAGAAGAGAATCAAGATATCAGTTAGGGTCCTGTACACTCACCAAGTCAGAATCTGATCCCTGGTGGAGGGTAGACCTGGTAAATGTGTATCCAATTGGTGCTGTAATAATAACCAATAGAGCTGAACTGGAAAACGGACTGGATGGTGCTGAAATCTGGATTGGAAAGTCAGCAGCGATCAATGACATTGAAAGCATGAGGTGAAACAGCTTGATGCAGACAGATAAAATACATGAGTAATCATTATTTGAGTAGCATATTGTCCCTTCTTATTTTTTTCTTCTTTTTGGCTTTCTCATACACAGATGTGCAGTCATCTCTCATATTCCCAGTGGACAGACATACTACTTTCCATGTAGCTCCAAGGAGGGACGCTATGTCACCGTGTTTCTACCAGGAAGTGAAAATGTTCTTAGCATCTGCGAGGTTGAAGTTTACTATGGTAATCACATTTCAGCCTGATGCTGATACACAAGTCTGAGGCCTTGATTGTTCAAGTTGTTGTTAATTTTCCAAATGGCCCACCTCCCAACACAAATTAATCTTTCTTGTTGTTTTGTATATTTAAAGGTCTTTGAGCCAGAATGACAGCCAAGTGTGGTCTTCAAACTTACTGCACTCTGCACCTTCTGCAACAAATATAATTAACTATTGACAATGATGATGTCTTCTTGGTTTTCCTTCAAGGATACCCATTACCCAATGTGGCACTCAAAGGAGAAGCTACCCAGTCATCTACACTCTCTGTTGCCACTGCGTCCAAAGCCATCGATGGCAGACGGAACTCGTTCTATAGCAATGGGTTCTGTAGCCACACGGCTGAAGACGAGACCAACCCCTGGTGGAGGGTGGACCTGCAGCGAAGCTTTACAATCACTGCTGTAAAAGTCACCAACAGAGGAGACTGCTGTGCTGAAAGACTGGATGGAGCTGAGATCAGAATAGGAAACTCACTGGAGAACAATGGAAACAATAATCCCAGGTAATTACAAGTGTTTCAATGTAAAGTGAGTTTTTAAGTATAACTGAAACAGTGATAAGCCAAAAGTTTACAAGATTCATTTTGTCCACCACATGGTGAACTAACATATAATAAGTGGATTTCCCAACCTTTTAACTGCAGTGCAACAAATTTAGGATTTTTAAGATCGATATAAACATCACAATACAGTGAGCTGCAATGTCTTTAAATTGTTGTCTTTTCTCTCCAATTGTTGGTGTTTTGTCTTATGTCTTCGCTGTCTTCTTTCCTCACCCCCAAACCGGTCTGGCCCATCCCCGGGTCTGATTCTGCTGAAGTTTGCGCCCCACTAAAAGAAAGTTTCCCCCTCTTACCATTGCAAAGTGCTTGCTCACAGGGGGTTACTTGATTGTTAGGGTGATCGCCCAAATACTATAGGGTGCTTTCCTTACAGTATACAGTGGGGCAAAAAAGTATTTAGTCAGCCACCGATTGTGCAAGTTCCCCCACTTAAAATGATGACAGAGGTCAGTAATTTGCACCAGAGGTACACTTCAACTGTGAGAGACAGAATGTGAAAAAAAAAATCCATGAATTCACATGGTAGGATTTGTAAAGAATTTATTCGTAAATCAGGGTGGAAAATAAGTATTTGGTCAATAACAAAAATACAACTCAATACTTTGTAACATAACCTTTGTTGGCAATAACAGAGGTCAAACGTTTACTATAGGTCTTTACCAGGTTTGCACACACAGTAGCTGGTATTTTGGCCCATTCCTCCATGCAGATCTTCTCAAGAGCAGTGATGTTTTGGGGCTGTCGCCGAGCAACACGGACTTTCAACTCCCGCCACAGATTTTCTATGGGGTTGAGGTCTGGAGACTGGCTAGGCCACTCCAGGACTTTCAAATGCTTCTTACGGAGCCACTCCTTTGTTGCCCGGGCGGTGTGTTTTGGATCATTGTCATGTTGGAAGACCCAGCCTCGTTTCATCTTCAAAGTTCTCACTGATGGAAGGAGGTTTTGGCTCAAAATCTCACGATACTTGGCCCCATTCATTCTGTCCTTAACACGGATCAGTCGTCCTGTCCCCTTGGCAGAAAAACAGCCCCATAGCATGATGTTTCCACCCCCATGCTTCACAGTAGGTATAGTGTTCTTGGGATGCAACTCAGTATTCTTCTTCCTCCAAACACGACGAGTTGAGTTTATACCAAAAAGTTCTACTTTGGTTTCATCTGACCACATGACATTCTCCCAATCCTCTGCTGTATCATCCATGTGCTCTCTGGCAAACTTCAGACGGGCCTGGACATGCACTGGCTTCAGCAGCGGAACACGTCTGGCACTGCGGGATTTGATTCCCTGCCGTTGTAGTGTGTTACTGATGGTGACCTTTGTTACTTTGGTCCCAGCTCTCTGCAGGTCATTCACCAGGTCCCCCCGTGTGGTTCTGGGATCTTTGCTCACCGTTCTCATGATCATTTTGACCCCACGGGATGAGATCTTGCGTGGAGCCCCAGATCGAGGGAGATTATCAGTGGTCTTGTATGTCTTCCATTTTCTGATGATTGCTCCCACAGTTGATTTTTTCACACCAAGCTGCTTGCCTATTGTAGATTCACTCTTCCCAGTCTGGTGCAGGTCTACAATTCTTTTCCTGGTGTCCTTCGAAAGCTCTTTGGTCTTGGCCATGGCGGAGTTTGGAGTCTGACTGGTTGAGGCTGTGGACAGGTGTCTTTTATACAGATGATGAGGTCAAACAGGTGCCATTCATACAGGTAACGAGTGGGGGACAGAAAAGCTTCTTACAGAAGACGTTACAGGTCTGTGAGAGCCAGGGATTTTCCTTGTTTGAGGTGACCAAATACTTATTTTCCACCCTGATTTACGAATAAATTCTTTACAAATCCTACCATGTGAATTCATGGATTTTTTTTTCACATTCTGTCTCTCACAGTTGAAGTGTACCTCTGGTGCAAATTACTGACCTCTGTCATCATTTTAAGTGGGGGAACTTGCACAATCGGTGGCTGACTAAATACTTTTTTGCCCCACTGTATATAAATAAACCTGAATGAAATTAAACGTGTATATTTACAGGTTTCAAAATCTGACATTCTAAAAACTCTGATATTCTATATCTTGATATTTGATATTTTAATTTCCTTTTAAAAACACAACACACATTCCCTAACATGTCTTATGTGTAGTTATTTGCTTGTTTGTGCTCTGTTGTTGTGTTTGCACTGTTCCAAATGTGCTGAAACCTTGCGTTACAATAGACTAGAATAGATGGAATACAGTAGCCCTTCATTGTCATTGTACATGTACAGCAGAATAAAATATAAATAGTAGACAGCAGAAATAAATAGCAACAGGAGAAATATATACAGTCAAGAGGGATATATACAAAACCAGATAAACAAAAATAGGAGACACATTAGAGAACAGTTGCAAATTGTTTGGATTAATTAATCACTAATTATGCAATGTGTAACATTCACAATAAGGTTAAAGGGTATTTCTTCACACTTGTCCTTTACTCTTTAAATTGTCATGTATTGGTTCTTATAAATGCCATAGAGATGTAAATAGCTTACATCGGTCATTAATATCAGTTCGTTGATAAGTCATCTACTTGAAACTAGCAAAGGAACCAATAAAAGCTTCTGTGATTTTTTGGGAAAACCTATGAAAACTTTCAAAAGGCTTGAAAATGCACTTTTTTCCTATGTTCTCAGTTACATTCTCTTCTTGAGAAAGTAATTATGTCAACTTAATATTGCCCCCATCCATTGGTGTCAGGTGTGCTTCCATCTCACATATCAAAGCGGGTAAAACCTACACATACCGGTGTGATGGAGGCAGCATGGAGGGTCGTTTTGTGAACGTGTTTCTTCCTGGACAGAAGAAGACTCTCACCCTGTGTGAGGTGGAGGTGTATGCTGCCCCAGCAGGTAGAGCTTTAAGTGACTGGATCTGAACTATTGAAACACATCTGCTTGATACTGATTCATACTTGTTTGTTCCTTTCAACAATTTAGTGGAGCCGCTTCAAAATGTGGCCTTAAACAAAAAAACAGTGCAGTCATCAACAGAGCATGCAGGGATACCCTTTAAAGGTGTCGATGGGTGCAGAACTGAATTCTGGGGTTATTCATGTTGTACCCACACTTGGACACAGCAGAATCCCTGGTGGAGAGTAGACTTATTGGCTGTCTATAAAGTCACTGCTGTCACCATCATCAACAGACAAGACTGTTGTTCTGAAAGACTTCTTGGGGCACAGATCCTGATTGGAGACTCACTGGAGCAGAATGGCAACACAAATTCCAGGTGAGACACGAGACTGATAGTAGAAAGGATTCAAAGGATCCAAACACACATGTAGAGGATGATGTTAACCAGAACTTGGAGATATTAAATAAACAACTACAGGATATAAACTGAAAACACTCCCAATGTGCGACTTCTGTTATTTCCACCTGAAATATACATGTCATGCATATGACTGTAAAATAGCATAACTATTCAATATACAAAACCAAAGAAAGTGGCTGTAAATGTAACTGCTGGATCAGCAACACCCAAAGTCCTAGTGAAAAAGGTCTAGAGCAGGGGTCTGCAACCTTTTACACCCAAAGAGCCACTTGGACCCGGTTTCCACGCAAAAGAAAACACTGGGAGCCGCAAGTACCTTTTGACATCTGAAATGAAGATAACACTGCATATATTGTTTTTTACCTTTATGCTTTGTGTGAACAACTAAGTAAGTAAAGTTTATTTATTAAGTGCTTTTCACAGACAGGCAGTCACAAAGCGCTGTACACAGATATTAAAATAAACAATACAATCAATAGACATTATACACAATGTAAAAGATCAAATGTACATAATGTAAAGAATATAAAATACGTAGATCAACAAAAGGCTTGTTTGAACAGAAAAGTTTTTAACTGCTTTTTAAAAGAATCCACAGAGCAAATAAGGTGTTGCTTATGAACTCCATGAAGTTACAGAGAAAATTACATTTTATTTATGTAATTAAAACATTTTGAACTCTTAAAGAAATATAACAAAAGGAAAGACACCCAGCTGAACAAAAATGATCCATGTAGCAAACAAAAACTGTTGTGAGCCGCCATCCTTATATCGCCTTTGTGCTTTTGGAGCCTTAACCTGACTTTTAAAAAGTCATTGGAAAAAAAGCACTATGCTGCTAAAAAACAAATAGATATTTGCAAAATTCTGCCTAAATATGTATTTTACCTGGTTAATGTGTGTGGGGGGCGTGGTCTGCAGCGCCGCTGCAGGGGAGTCGGACGCACCTGAGCGGCACCCGCAATCATGCCTTGCCACCTTAAAGTCTGTGCTCTCTCTGCTGTTGTGTTGTCGGGCTGTGAGCTGAAAAGCTACAGCCGGCTGTATGCGTACAGCAACCGTGTGTGAAAAGTGGTCGATAAAGAGATGCTGAAAAGCATATTCATGCAAACATCGTCGGGTCTGCCGTGATATGTTTACAATAAGACTTATGGTCCCGAACCTCTGCGCACAGCGTCTGCAAATCGGGGCTTTCATCTTTACGCAGGACTGTAAGCTGCCATCTGTGAGGCGTGAGCTGTGTTTGTTTTTAAGATAGTTCACGGTGGAGAATAGCTGCCGACATAATGTGGATCTGAAGATCCATAACTGGCCTACCTGGGTTTGAAAGTCTCGACAAATGCACGGCGTTTCGGCGGGAACACTGGCTTCCGCGAGTGTGATGCTTATTTTGAACAATGAAAAAATAATAAGATATAATTTTATTTTTATATTTCAAAATCACAATAATCTTCCAATTTAGAACTACAAGGTAAAAAAAGAACTAAACTCAAATAAAATACACTTCAGCTAAATACTTCTAATTTATTTTCCCAAACCACCCAGAGCCGCAGTATAAGGACAAAAGAGCTGCATGCGGCTCCGGAGCCGCAGGTTGCCGACCCCTGGTCTAGAGGGAAAAATGATGATGATGATTTCACTTTGATGTTTGTGTAACACCATCAGGTGTGGCATTCTGGAATCATTAGCGGGTACACCAACATATACATTCCAGTGTAATGAAATGGAAGGTCGCTACATCAGTGTGATCATACCAGGATCTCCGAAAGTTCTAACGCTGTGTGAAGTGGAGGTGTTTGCTTCTCTGCCTGGTAAGGCCATAAGATTTCTTTCTAGCAGATCTGTTGTGGTCATGTGTGGATGTATGACTGTTGGAAAATTACTTCCAAACTTAGAAACAGCTTTAACCCTTTAGTGTTTAATGTTTTTTCATTTTCCACTACACAGTGGAAAAATTGAACTTGTTTTTGGTTTTCAGTCTTCCCTTTTTAATTGGGTGCATGATAATGATACAGTTTAACCTGTTAAAAAAATTAAAGAAGAGCCAAACATAGAACAAATCTATTTCTCTCCAGCACCAGAAGCCGTCATTCCTTCACCGACACCTCCACCTCCTTCCAGCCCTCCTTCCAGCCCTCCTCCCACTGTTAGCATGCAGCTTGGTGGCAGGAACGTGACGGTGGTGGGAGAGAGGCTCTGCTGGTCTGATGCTCTGATGTACTGTAGACGTTATTACTGGGACCTGCTCAGCCTTCACAGCCAACAGGAGCAAAGCGAGTTGGAGCAGCTGCTGGGCCTCGTTCCTTTCTCCCTCACAGACCACGTCTGGATGGGACTGCGCAGGTACTGATGAAATGAGAAAATTAGTGTTTTTAACAACCAAACTAATTAGCAAGAAATAATATAAATTAGCTCATTCTGTTTTCCAGTTACATAGTGCACCTTTGCTGACAACTGTCTTAATGTCAAGTAATAAGTAATCCACAGCTTATGTAGGATTCTCAGCTCAGAGCAAAATGACCACAAAAGAGCCACCACTAAAAAAACAAACAGTGATTAACAGAAATTATTGAACATCACCAAAAGAAAAAAACAGAATTACTCAAAATGAACAGACAATCAACAAAATAAGAAGCAACCAGGAGAACATGAAATTAAGAAGATGAAGAAATGGTAGAAATGGTAGAAAGAAATGGCATAACATTAGGAACACTGACAGGTGTTCTTCATCATGGCACCTGTTAGTGAGTAGGATACCTTTTAAATATATATATTTTTATATTTTGTCTTGTGTACTAGCATCTCAGTGTTAAATACCACAACAAACCTTCAATGAAGTAATCCAACAGCCACCAAAACTTTAATATTAAACAAGAACCAGAACCGAGATACTACCACAAGAACAAGATCTCAACATAAAACGACAGTGATATCAAAACAGGAATTGAAAACACAAACAACTGCAAGCTCACTCACAGAAACACAGAATGCATCGATCCAATCTGCTCTATTACTCAGATCTAAGCTTGCTGTAAAATATTTCAAGGATTCAAGGAGCTTTATTGTCATTCGCATCCCATGTTAACATGATTTGGAATGAAATTATGTACACACAGTCCTGGAGTGAAAAGAAACAAAATAATGAAGAAACAGATTTTTTTGTAAGTAAAATATATATATATATATATATATATATATATATATATATATATATATATATATATATATATATAGATATTAGGGGTGCAACGATACTCGTATCGATATTGATTATATATTATTCAATATCGATACGAGTATCGTTGCACCCCTAATATATATATATATATAGTAATAAAAAAAATACAATAAATAATACTTTGTGCTCTACTGTGCACCGCCATCTTTTCTACTATATATTCAAGAATCATAAATATATGATTAGGAGGTGTGAGATTGATTTGAAAAAGAGCTTGTGTGTATTGTTTTGTTATGTTTTTTGTTGAGAAGTCCTATATAATTGCAATCTATTTATAATAAACTCTCTGTTTGTTGCTCTGTTTCTTTCAGCAAAGCCTTCAATATAAACCTGTTTTTAAAGCTCTAAATTTAAATAGTGTTCGGTGCTCCAATTAAATGTTTGTGTGTGTATTTTACATTTTCTGTGAAATGTGCTTCACCTATTTTGTGTAACACTAGCAATATGCTAATGTAATTTCAAATGACGGATTTGTTTCAGAGTCAGAGTCATGATTCATGTTTAAGCTCATGCAGAATAGCTAGAGGCTTGATGCTCTAACCTGTTCTCTTTTCCTACGCCGTGACAATTTGAATTTTGCAAATTCAGACATTTTTTATAGATGAAGACGTCTCAGGCTGTGCGTCCTTGTATTTGTTTGGATTGAAAAAAACATTTTAACTCATTTCTGATTCATCAGATCCCTCAGAGCAGACGAGTGGTTCTGGATGTCTGGATATTCCATGCATTTCTTAAATTGGCCACAAGATTTTGTTCCTGACAGCTACTCCAGCACCTGTGGAGGTGTGGCCAGCACGGAGCACTTCCTCTGGCAGGACCAGCCCTGTGGAGAGAACCTCAACTTCATCTGCCAATCAGGTTTTACTTACATCACGTTAAAGCTTGTGTGCAATTATCGTACATTGCCTTAATTTAACTGTAACTCATGTTCTTTCAGGTGCTGACGATGCTGTGCAGAGAGTTTATTTCTACAGCACCAAGGATCCTATAAGTCCTTAGTAAAGGAGAACAATGTACTGTCTGATGGAATGGATACAAATACATATATCTGAAACCTTTTTGCACTCCTTTAGTTCTGTAAATTATACTACAGAAAAACTATAAGACGTTTCTGCACACAATACCATGTTTGCCTTTTTTTGACTTTATGATGCACTGCATGTAGCTACTATAGCACTGATTTCTATTTAAAAGGCTGCTGGCTATTTCATACCTCATGCTCATAGCAAATGTACCTATGGAAAATGTGTGGGCTTATTACCCTGTAATGTACTCCTCTGCATTTGCAGGGGTTGTGAATTCAGCCACATAACTCTACACTTTTGTGAAAGCCGTAGTGATGAAATGCAGATGACACCTGAGAAATGTAAAACTACAAATGTCATCAAAGTAATAAAAATTCATTAAAGCAACAGATACAGTTGTATGTTATGAAATTGTCTGATAGAAACGTTTCCAAAATATGCAGATAGTCTCTGTTCAACCATCCTTACTGTTTTGTTTAATCCTAATTATACTTGCTAAAGTTCATTCTGTTCATCTGGACGTAGTGTTTCCAGTAGGAAACATTTCATCACTCATCCAAGTGACTTCTTCAGTCTCAGTTCTTCTGTGTTGTGTGGATGGCACATTACAGGAGAGCTAACTCGACAGGCCAGGACTCCACACCTACAGGCCAGTGGACACGCTTTCAATGATGAGGATGTATCCCGGACAGGGAGGAGGCTGGTTTGAGAAGGGATGCAAGGAGGCCATTTACTTAAAAAGGGAAAGACCATCTCTGAATCGAGGAGGGGGCCTAAGGGTGCATCTTTCACCATCATACAATGCTGTGATTGCAGCCATTCAAGTTCAAGTTCAAGTTCAAATTTTATTCGCCACATGCAGAGGTAGGTTGCCCTGCAGTGGAATGAACCCGCCCCCCGACCTTACATACACAACACAGACATCACATGGGGATACAAGTCAGAGAACGGTTGATACAGAAAAACCACTGAAATGGACATTACAATGGGAAAAAGTACAAGAGGAAAAAAAGAGACCTCTACTCATGCTGGGCTATAGGAGGACAGCATGAGAACAGGAAACAAAAAAACTCCTCTGCACAGAAAAGCACATAAATGTCCAAAGTACAACATTATAGAGCACGTGACCAGCAAAAGGGTTGGGTAGGGGATAAGGAGTAATCCCAGGCAACACAGCAGACATCCTGCCACTGCACCGACTCGCCAGCGCGGGCCCAGACCCGCCTCGTGTTCCCAGGAGGTAACAAGCATCGAAGGCGTTGGAAAGGGAAGGGGAGATGAGTGCTTATCAGTGTAAGTGTGTGTGTGTGCGTGTCCATAGTTCAGCTGAGACAGTGTCCTTCGCCCTATCAGGCTAAGTAAACAGTCCTCCAGCCAATCCAGGTGGCCTTGCATGGGATGGGGAGAATAGTCATCACACAGTCGTTATCAGGGAGTGTTTGTCCGGCTTCAGCCTTGGGCCTACAGCTGGCGCCGTGGTGGTGTCTGCATTTTGATCCCGAATTTGTTGATTTTCTTTCCATACGAGCAGCTCACGAGAATTTTCAAGCTGATCTTTAACACTCTGATGCTGGTCTCTCGATCTCCCGTTGGAGAGCCGCGAGCCTCCCCATGATGGTATCAAACTTCTGTTCCGTGGTGTTGTCATTCTTTTGATTCTGAGACCTCACAACTGCAGTGATCCGTTCTGTGATGTGATCCAACTTTCGCTCAAGGTTGTCATTTTGAGCAGGGCCCTCTCTGATGTATCCCACCATACGCTCAATGGTGTTGTTTTGAGCCTTCACAGCAGCTGTAAGCGTCTCCAAGGTGTTAACCATGCTGCGTTCGTTGTGAGAGGTCGCGACTCGTCCAGTCGCTTCGATTCCAGCGGGCAGCCTTGGGGGGGGTTTGAACAGCCGGTTCCGCTCTCTCAATTCTCCGATAAGTCAGGGCCATGCCAGCTCCGATCAGCAAGAACCCTGTTATCATGGTTCCGAATAGGTAGATATCTTCAGCGTCCTCGATCGACAGTCCCGCCAGGCACATGACTCTCCAGTTCTGCCACCCGTCCATCGTGTATCCGGCAGGGAAAGTCCCTCCAGGGCACTCGGGCTCTCCCGAGCCCAGACTTCTCGTTGAGAAGAGGGTGTCAATAGCATTCAGAGACCAGTTGATCAAATCCATAATTCTCTTTTAGGTTTTAGAGAACGACAGTGAGAGACTGTTCCAGGGAAAAGTAATGCACATGAGACAGACAAGGACACAGAGGCTAAGCAGGGAAGATAAGGGTAAGGAGGAGAGGAGAAAAGTGCGACCGCCTTCACTGAGAGCCAAACGAGAAGGCCAACTCTCTCTGAATGGTACTCATGACCGTTGAGCAATGGTCAATGATCAGCCATCAGTGCTTGCTGATGATTAGTCAGGAGAATTTTGATGATCAAGGAACTGACCTCCCAGCCCATTGTTCCTTCAGTGGGCTGGTTTCAGTCATTATGAAAATTTACTGTTTATAAGGTTGGGGAAACCTGCAGTCAGCTGAGACTGAAGAAGTCACTTGGATGTTTCTCCCACTGAAAACACTACGTCCAGATGAACAGAATTAACCTTTTGGGATTTAATAACCCGGGTGATTGCACATGCATCAAGACATATACTTGTTAACACAACAAAATATTTGTGTGACTTCTTTTAGGGGGGGAATTGTCCGATTCACAAGCTAAAAACAATCTGGGGATAAAGTTTATTTAAAAAGGGATAGAAAAAACAAACAAAAAACATGTTTTCAAATTGTTTGTGTATTAGTGTGAACGCACATTTGTAAGTTCTCAACATTACAAATACAATGATGTATATACATCAAAATCTTAGTTTTCAGTTGTGGATATAGCACAAAACATGCCATTAACCCTTTAAGACCTACCATAGAACCAAGTCCGCCAGAGCTTATATTATATTTTTACATGCTGTAGTGCCATTTTTGGGAGCATTTCAAGTTGCTATACATCAATACAACCATTATAGCCCAAAATCTAATAATATGTATGCATTAAGTGCATAGTAATTACATAACTTGCAAAAAACGTGCGTGGTTGCAGTGCTACCGGGATTTAAAAATAGTTACGCAAAACGGAGCGTGCCCACTCCCGCCGGCTTTAAAGGGTTAATATATTACACTGAACAAAAATATAAACGCATTATATGCCATTTTTTATGAGCTGAACTTAAAGATCTGAAACATTTTCTATAGACACAAAGGACCCATTACTATCAAATATTGTTCACAGATTTCAGTCAGTGAGAACTTCTCCTTTGCCGAGATAATCTGTCCCACCTCACAGGTGTGGCATGTCAAGCATGACAGCATGAATATTGCACAGATGTGCCTTAGGCTACGTTCACACTGCAGGTCTTAATGCTCAATTTCGATTTTTTGATCAAATCTGATTTTTTTGTCTGCTTGTTCACACTATATATAAAATGTGACAGCAAACGCGCTCTAGTGTGAACCCTCAAAGCGGCCCGCATGCGCAAAAGAAGACGTCACACACAACGCGCTCTGTTTAGACCCAGAGCAAACAGAATTGTTTGACTGATGGCCCTTAATATAAAGACTTGTTTCAGACTTTATGTTTCCCAATTTTGCTTTAAGTTATAAAGTTATTTTGTTATTTACATATGGCCTAATAATTATCCTTATTGCTGTTTTAGAGAGGAGCGGTGCTTCAAAGGATAGTTGCAGATTTCTGTCAGAATCTGCAGATTATACAGTACAAATAAAATGTTCACGTTTCTCCAACGTTGTCTTCCCAACAGTTTCACTGACATCTACACTGGATGGCCAGGAAGTGTTCACAATGTCTTCTCGGGTGCTTCTCCAGAGCTGATAATTGGCGTCTGTCTTGTGTCAGTGACATAAAAGACGGATTTCATGTGACATGACCGTTCAAACAGCAGTCGCTTTCTAAAACATCAGATATGTATCGGATTCAGTACCACATACAAAAGTGACCCAGATCAGATTTGAAAATATCGGATTTGTGTAGTTCAAACTGTCATACCATGATTGGATATGTGTCGCATAGGGTCAAAAATGATGATGTGCTTTCACCTGCATTGTGAACGTAGGCCACTCTGAAACATGCAGTTTGATCACACAGCACAATGCTACAGATGTCCCAAAACCAGTCAGTATCTGGTGTGGCCACCATTTGCCTCACACAGTGCAACACATCTAATGGAGATGTGTTGTACTGTGTGAGGCAAATGGTGTGCAATGGGCATAGAGTTGATCAGGTTGTTGCTTGTGGGCTGTGGAATATTGGTCCACTCCTCTTCAATACTTGTGCAAAGTTGCTGAATATTGGCAGGAACTGGAACACACTGACATATACGCCGAGCCGAGCGTCCCAAACATGCTCAATGGGTGACATGTCTGGTGAGTATGCTGGCAATGCAACAACTGGGATGTTTTCAGCTTCCAAGGAATTGTGTACAGATCCTTGCAATATGGGGCCGTGCATTATTATGCTGTAACATGAGGTTATGGTCATGGATAAATGACACAGCAATGGTCCTCAAGATCTCAATACGGTATCTCTGTGCATTCAAAATGCCAACAACAAAATGCACTCGTGTTCATTGTCCATAACCCCACCGCCACCATGGCCCACTCAATCCACAATGTTGACGTCAGCAAACTGCTCACCTACACGACGCCACACAAGCTGTCTGCCATCTACCCTGAACAGTAAAAACATCTATCAACAGAGCACCTCTCCAACATGCCAGACACCATCAAATGTGAGTATTTGCCCACTCAAGTTGGTTACAGTGACGAACTGTAGTCAGGTCCAGACCCCGATGAGGATGACAAGCATGCAGATGAGCTTCCCTGAGACGGTTTCTGACAGTTTTTGCAGAAATCTTTTGGTTGTGCAAACCGATTGTTGCTGCAGCTGTCTGGGTGGCTGGTCTCCACCTGGTCGACCTTCCTGTAGGTGAACATGCTGATGTGGAGGTCCTGGGCTGGTGTGGTTACAGTGGTCTGCGATTGTGAGGCCGGTTGGATGTACTGCCAAATTCTCTGAAACGCCTTTGAAGACGGCTTGTGGCAGAGAAATGAACATTCATTTCATGGGCAATAGTTCTGGTAGACATTCGTGCAGTCAACATGCCAATAATAATAATAATAACGGATTGCATTTATATAGAGCTTTTCTAGGCACCCAAAGCGCTTTACAATTCCACTATTCATTCACTCTCACATTCACACACAATTGCACTCTCCCTCAAAAGCTGCGACATCTGTAGCATTGTGCTGTGTGATCAAACTGCATATTTTAGAGTGGCCTTTTATTGTGGGCTGTCTAAGGCACACCTGTGCAATATTCATGCTGTCTAATCAGCACCTTGATGTGCCACACCTGTGAGGTGGGATGGATTATCTCAGCAAACGAGAAGTTCTCACTAACACAGATTTAAACAGATTTGTGAACAGTATTCGATAGTAATGGGTCCTTTGTCGCTTGTGATACTACTTAATGTTCACATCACTAATGTCTATGTCATTTCTGAGAAAACAATAAAACTCTTTCACAGATTTCAGATTCACAGATTTTTTTCCTTAGAACCTAACTAATATTTTTTTTGCAGAAACCACAGATATACAGTGCAATTTTTTATAACTCTTTTAGTGGCAATATATAACTTTGTGTTATGTGTTTTTAATGCTAAATTGTTATTAACAACAATGTTTCTAAATACATTTTAAATTGTAATTATATATAAATTATACTTTATTTAAAAAATATGAATGTGAAGTCAACTAAATTTCCATATAAAATACAATATACATTATTTTTGTACAGTGCATCGCTACCTTATCATGCTGCAGCGATGTGCGTGTCCCAGGGATCCCAGCAGCTATGTTGTCAGGGGGTTGTTGCTGCCTGGTAGGGTTTACCATGGCAAATTTGTCCTGGGTGAGGGGCTACACAAAGAGCAATTCAGAAGACCCTTATGTGTACACAACAGGCAAGGGTGGAGACCCTGGCAGACCGATCTCCAGCTACCAAAGCTGGCGACTGGGACATAGAACATCACCTCTCTGGTGAGGTAGGAGCCTGGCTAGTGTGTGAGGTTGAGAGGTAATGGCTAGATATAGTCCAGCTCACCTCAACACATGCCTTGAGTTCTGGAACCAGTCTACTGCAGAGGGCCTGGACTCTGCCTCAGTCTGGAATTGCCCTTGGTGAGAGGCGATAGGCTGGAATGGGTATCTTGGTATCCCTCCAGCTTGCTACCTGTACACTGGAGTTTTTCCCAGTGAACAAGAGGCTTTATTCTCTGTGCCTTCAGGTCAGAGAACAGGTCCTGACATCTGCATGTTTGTATCAAACGGTAGTTCAGAGTAGTAGAGAGTCCTTGGGTGGGGTGTTTGCCCCCTCAAGAATATTTGAGAGGGCAAAGTGTGGGAGTTTGCCCAACCAATCTACATGTGTTTTGTGAACTTGGAGAAGTACTTTAACCCTTGGAGTGTTCATGCGAACAGGCACTTTTGTGCTAGTGCAAGCAGCTATTAAATCTGACACTCTGAGATTTGGACTAATAATTTCTATCTATTTATTTATGTATTTATTTGCCATTAAGGTCAACTTCTTTAAGGTCAAGGTCAAAGTCAAGGTCAAATGTATTTATATAGCACGTTTCCAGACAGACAATGCTGTCAATGCTTAACAATATAAAAATGCCATTAAAAAGAGACAATGTAAAACAATAATAACAATATAAAACAATGATAGGACAATAAAAGAATTAAAACAATAACTAAGACTATTAAAATAAGACCAAAATGCTTGGGTCATAGTGTGTTAAAAGCCAGGGCATAGAAATGTGTCTTTAGTAGTGATTTAAATTGATCAAGTGTTTGTGCAGAACTAATATAAATTAAGACTATTCCAAAGTCTGGGACCTGCCACAGAGAAGGATCTATTGCCACGAGATTTGAGACTAGTCTGTGGAATGGATAGCATTAATTTTGAGCTAGAGCTCATGGTTTTTCCAGGAGCATAAACAGAAAGGAGCTCAGACAGGTAAGAAGGGGCTCGGGCATTAAGCGACTTAAAAACAAAAAGTAAAGGTTTAAATTGGATCCTGTAGGAGACAGGAAGCCAGTGTAGAGAAGCTTAAACTGGGGTTATGTGCTCTCTCCGTTTGGCACCAAGTAGCTGGCAAGCAGCTGCATTTTGGACCATCTGAAGACGATGAATGGAGGCCTGGTCGAGACCAAAATACAATGAATTGCAGTAGTCCAACCTGCAAGTAAGGAAGAGGTGAATAACATGTTCAAAGATGTTAGCCGGGAGGTATGGCTTTACCTTGGCTAGCTGTCTTAACTGAAAGAAGCAGGCCTGGACTACTGCACTCAGCTGCTTATTCAATTTAAAAGAACCATCAAGGTAGACGAAAATGACAACTTCAGTTTCATTTTCAGTTAGCTTTAGAAAGTTTAACGACATCCATTGTTTGATGTCATCAAGGCAGCGTAATAAGAGCTGGGGATGGTCTGACCCTGCTTTTAAAGGCAGATAAATCTGCAAATCATCAGCGAAACAGTGGAATGAAATGTTGTACTGCGAGAAGATGGAACCCAATGGCAACAAATACAGTGCAAAAAGGGCAGGACGCAAGGTAGGTACACCGTATTTAAGAGGGGCTATTTTGGAGCTATGGGGGCCCATATTAAGACCCTCCTCACAAGTAAGACCGAAACCACTATAGGGCAGATCCCTTTAGGGCACCATGAAATTCTAGCCGTGATAACAGGATGTCATGGTCGACTGTGTCAAAAGCTGCTGACAGGTCCAACAATAAAAGGGCAGCAGGGCTGCTAGAGTTAAAAGAATATCATTAAAATCCTTAAAAGTGCTGTCTCAGTGCTATATAATGATTAAAAAACAGATTGACATTTTTCAGAAATCATGTTAAAATCAAGGTGAGCCTGCAACTGTAAGTAGACCACTTTCTCCAAAACTTTAGACAGAAAAGGAAGTTTTGAGATTGGCCTTTAATTTGACAGAACAGCTGGGTCCAGGTTATGTTTTTTAAGAAGAGGCTGAACTATAGCTTGTTTAAAGGATGATAGACACAGCCTGTAGCAAGGGACGTTTTAATTAATCTCAGGATAAAAGGCCCAACAGTATTAAAAGTGTTTTTAAGCAAACTTGGGGGGAGACAATCAGCGGGGCAGTGTGATGATCTTAGGTTACAAACTACTGGAGTCAAGTCATTCAGGGAGACAGGATCAAACTGCTCTAAGACAGCTGAGCACATAGGAGAAAGACTAGGATCTGAGGCAGCAGTCGACAAAACAAGGGCCCTAATGGATAGAACCTTGTTGTTAAAAAATGCTAAAAAATCATCACAAATACTTGGTATACCGGTATAATCACGTGGACTAAGAAAACGATTAAGGACATTAAAAAGTACCTGAGGCCTGTGACTGTTTACTGACACTAAGTTTGAGACAAACTGTGTCTTTGCAGTTTTTACAGCTTCTTGGTAAGCAGAAAGACGAGACCTTAAAATCTGTAGAGAAACGTGCAATCTGTCCTTTTTCCATCTCCTTTCGGCGCACACAGTCCTAAACGGAGCAATCGAGTACAAAATATCAGTGCAGGTAGAATGAAGAATGTCCGAAACATCCTTGACACTTTTACAGTTGGAGTTCATTGTTCCAGAGTCCATAAAGGCAGCAGAAAAAGCGGGCGCTGTTAGAGCATTAAGCGCGAGCTTCTTTTGCGCTGGGGCGCACGGCTTATCTACCGAGCAGGGCAGCGTTAGAGTGAACAACACAGGAAAATGATCGGAGATGCGCAACTCAGATATTTCCGTGATGCACACATCCAGCCCGTGGGAAAGCACCAAGTCTAGTGTGTGAGCTTTTTCATGCGTGGGACCTGTAACCCACTGGGTCAAGTTAAAAGAGTCAATAATATTTAAAAAGTCCTTGACCAGAAGTTTAGAGTCACAGCAGACATGGATGTTAAAATCACCAAGGATTAAAAAATTGTCAAATTTAAGAACAATTCCAGCCATAAAATCTGAAAACTCTTTAATAAAATCCTTATTAAACTTGGGAGGGCGGTATATGAGGGCACACAACAAAGGCGCAGCAGAGCTCAGGTGTAACTCAAACAGCTGGAGTTCAAAACTAGAAAATGAATCGTGCTGTAGTTTTTGATGACAATGAAATCATGCGTTGAACACGGTGGCTAAGCCTCCCCCCCTACCAGAGGACCCAGGGAGGCTGAAGAATGAGCAATCAGGAGGAACCAGTTCCGAAAAAGCTACAGACTCACCAGGTTGAAGCCATGTTTCTGTCAGAAACAAAGTTGAAGCCATGTTTCTGTCAGAAACAAAGTCCAGCTGTTGTGACTTTAGGAAGTAATTTAATACAAAATGTCTTGTTTGCTAAAGATTGTACATTAGGTAGAGCCATTTGAAGGGTGTAGATCCTAACATCTGATGCTCCAGCTCAGTTAAGCGTGCAAAGATTTCTGTGGTCCACACCGCATCCACGGGTCCGAGGCCGCTTAGGGAAATAAAATGCTCAGTGTGGGGGTGTTGTGGGAGCTCTAGGGACAACAGGCAGGATCCATCTAAAGATGAACTCTGCTTTTCCAGTAGTTCCACGGGAATCACGGAGAAGAGCTCTGACTTTGATGAGTGTACCAGCTCGCTTTCATCGTTTCCTCGGGTGGTTCTTCCAGGAGGTGTTGTAGGAGTGTCGGCACAGATAGGCTGGAATACGGGGCTCAAAAAGTGGTGGAGGAGGCCCATAATCATCTCCTGTCTCCGTTTGTTTAAGAGCCAGATCATATGATGCTTTGATTTCTAAAAGTGGAGCGATCATGGCTCAAGAGTTGGCAGTTTATCTTGTAATCGGAAGGTTGCCGGTTCGAGCCCCGGCTCCGACAGTCTCGGTCGTTGTGTCCTTGGGCAAGACACTTCACCCGTTGCCTACTGGTGGTGGCCAGAGGGCCCGGTGGCACCAGTGCCCGGCAGCCTCGCCTCTGTCAGTGCACCCCAGGGCAGCTGTGGCTACAATGTAGCTGCCATCACCAGTGTGTGAATGTGTGTGTGTGAATGGGTGGATGACTGAATGTAGTGTAAAGCGCTTTGGGGTCCATAGGGACTAAGTAAAGCGCTATACAAATACAAGCCATTTACCATTTCAAAGTAGCTGGCGATTGTACACACGCAGACCAATGGCATTTTGGGATAATATAGAAAAGGATAAAGCTAGCAGAAGCCAAAGCAAAGCTACAAGAGTTGACAGACGCAATGTCGACAGACGTGTCGCCGTGCATACTGCTGGCGCCATTTTGTCACATCATTGATCATCCTTTATAACACGGCACTGAAACAAAAAGCTGTCCAATCTTCAATCAACAGCAATGTGGGTCTTGCTGGCAAGGCATTTGATTGGAAACAGAGATGTAAGCTATCAAAGTGAGTCCTGCACGCTTACCAATGTAGAATCCAACCCTTGGAGGAGAGTAGACCTGGTAAATGTTTATAAAATTGGTGCTGTAATAATAACCAATAGAATGGAACTGGAAAACAGGTTGGATGGTGCTGAAATCTGGATTGGAAATTCATCAGAGATCAGTGACCATGAAAGCATGAGGTAAAAAAAGCTTGATCCATATCCAGATAATAAATCTAAAATCATTATCATAAAAATTTAGTTTCTCTGTTTCTTCTCTTTTTTTCCAATTCCTTCCAACACAGCTGCGCGGTCATCTCTCACATTCCAAATCGACAGACATTCTACTTTCCATGTAGTTCTATGGAGGGATGCTAAATCACTGTATTTCTACCAGGAAGTAAAAAAGTCCTAAGTCTCTGTGAGCTTGAAGTGTACTATGGTAGACAGTCTGTTGGTGTTACAGACGTTTGGTAGTTCACAGAATTCCAAGTCTGAAGCCTTAATTTTTACTTTACCAGCAGACACGCTTTAGGGTAACCACATCAAATACCAGGGCTGTGCAGAGAGGTTTAAAGGGGCGGGGGCTCAAAGTTAAAAAGGGGCACATTGAACCAGGCTGAATAACAACAACACACATTCATCAAGAATCTAATATGGGAAGGGCAGGGCTGTGTTGATCTGAGACTGTAGACATTAAAAAGTCCATAGGAGAGATGGTAGCTGATTAAACAAGTATCATGAGATAATAACAAAATGCAAAGATTGGTGACAGCGCTTGGAACCATAAGGCAACAAAAAACTGTGAGAAATAAATTAGGCTCTGCCTGTGAATCACTCTTTGCTTCTCTTCTTCCTTCCATCCCATCATTTCATATATCACTCTCCACTTGCTGTCTATCTGAGAAAAAGGTACAACTTGCTATTGCAATAAACTATAATTTAATTATCCACACCTAACAACTCTTGCACTTAATCTATAATAAAATGATGACAGAAAAATGTTATAGCACTGCCTTTCGTAGCCTCACACAGCTCCTACTGTTTCTTCCTCATGTCCTTACCAGCCATGTCTGGACAATGTTATATCATGAGTAATAATTTAAAAAAATCCATATACATAAAACAAACACATGCACGCACACACAGTGACATTTTAGACCTTCTTCAGAATACTGTATATACCAAGGGCATCACGGTGCTGATCCAGAATCCTTACATTATTATTTATTACTAGAGCTACAATAATAAAGCAATGAGGAGGGAGAAGTAATAAATATGAAATAATGTATTTATGATGATTCCATTTGTTTCACTATCCACTCTGTGCAGGGGCAAAGCTTATTACATTTTTAAACTGTAGAGATACAATAATTTTACTGCTGTAAAATCCAATTTTTTTTAATTTAAAATATAAATCTAATATAATCTGCTTCTTAATGTGTGTTCTTTAAAATACAGCGTGTGTTTTTTAAAATATTATAATAATGCATAATTATGTGGACATGCACATTAGATCGTTTTTTAGTGAAATATAATCCCACCAGAAAGGCAGGAAAAGCTCTGTAACTTACTTTAAAACTAAATATGTTCCCTAAAACGGTGGACAGAGCTACAGACCCATGACAGCCTCACACCGGTAGCCAGCAGCTATGACCAGCACTACTTGTGCAGTTAATAAAAGGACAGGTAATGTTTGTCACGCTGTTGCACACACAGCACGCTCGTTTGTTTCAGTGCGTCAGTTGCAACAAGACAGCTTACCAACGTGTACGTAATAAGCTAATACTCCTGTGTGCTATACACAACAGTGTACGCTGTACACCTACTTACTGGTTTTGTCGCATCAGTCTGTATGGAAGAAATATAGTAAGTCTGTGTCTCTGAGTTAATTCTCTTTGTGCTCTTTAATGCTCTTTGTGAGCTCATTCCCGGCTCGTAACCAGCGCGTTCTGGAGTCAAGAGCGATCATTGGTTAAATGTGATCATGTGAATGATGCAAGCCAGAGCCTTTTATTTAGCAAAACTGTGATTAATAGTTACATATTATTGTTGAGGGGCACAGACAGGACTCCGCACGCACACAAACATAAAAAAATATATATATATTTTTTTAATTTTTTTAAAAAGTTGCCTCAACAAAAGGGCACTTTGGGCACCCATCAGGAAAGGGGCGGGTGCTCAAGCCCCTCTAGCCCCCCCCCCCCTCTGCACGTGCCTGTCAAATACCAAAGAACAAACAAATCAAGGTTTAATTTGGGGGTCATTGTGATTATCACAAAATACAGTGCATGCATTTTACAGTGATTATCTTTCTTAGGGTTGTAAACGTGTAATGAGGGTGTGGTGGAAACACCTAGCAGAGGCCCCAGTCCGCGAGATCTTCAACGTACACCTCCGGCAGAGCTTCAACAGCATTCTGAGGGAGACCAGGGACACTGAGTCTGAATGGACCATGTTCAGCATCTGTATTGCTCAAGCATTCTTTTTTTTTTTTTTTTGCCTGTCCCATTTGGTTCTTTAGCCGTCAGAATTGTTGTCTGAAGACCAACAAGGATACCCAATGGATTTATTTTGCCAAATGGATCATCATGGCATTGCCGTATTGGTCCATTTGATCGACCTTTGTTTTTATTATTTATTTTATTTTATTTTAAGTTGTTACAGACGGGACAGACATGAGTGAGGGATAGGAAAGGGAGAAAGAAAGAGGAAGGAAAAGAAAAACAGAAGGGGAGAGGGACAGTGAGAAAGGGGGGGGGGGATATCTCCGGGATCACCTGTTGAGAGAAAAAGAATAGAAAACAAGCAAAAAAAACAAAACAAAGCAACATACTAAACACAACACCATCGCATTAATCTAGCTAAGTGTAAACAGCAGTAAATACTAAATATTGAATGTTGTTGTGCAGCACGCAGGACAGACAGCGCACAATGTGCTTTGAAGTAGCAGCCATGAAAGGTGTGATTTAAGTCTATGAATAGTGAACACCCGTGTGCACACCTGTGTGGATCGGCGCGCTTGCATTCAAATGGTTTCCCCATGTAATGGTCTGCAAGAGGATGTAGAGAGCCATAGCCCTGTCCCCCAGGGCATGAAGCAGGCATGGAGGAGATCCAGGCCCCAGACATCCAGAGGCCCCAGAGTGCAAGAGCCCAAGGAGGACCACCGGAGGGGCATCTGTGCCACCTTCATGGGAAGGGCTGAGGATCCCCAGACGAGGGGTCAACCAGTAGCCACCGGGCAGAAGCTAGAGGGGGCTGCGGCTCTGCCGGCAGCCAGCTGTGCCAGAGTGAACCGAGCCGCAGGCACAGAGGCCGGAGCGGCAGGCGCCAGGCCCCGCCAAGTAGCCACCGGGAGTGAGCTGGCACATACCTGAGCGCCCAGCCCCGGACACCAAGAACCAACAATGCACCGACCCCTGAGGGCATCAGTCAACGGCAGGGAGTGTGGTGAGGGGAGATAGGCCTCCACACTTGGAGCTTCAACAGCATTCTGAGGGAGACCAGGGACACTGAGTCTGAATGGACCATGTTCAGCATCTACATTGCTCAAGCCATTGCCCTTAGTTGCAGCCGCACAGTGGTTGGCGCCTGTTGTGGTGGTAACCCCTGAACCAAATGGTGGACACCAGAGGTGAGGGGAGCCACCAGGTTGAAGAAGGAGACCTATCGGGTTTGGTTAGTCTGTGGGACTTTGGAGGCAGCTGATATAGTACCAACAGGCCAAGTGGAACGCGGCACAGGTAGTGGCTGAAGCAAAAACTCGGGTGTGGGAGGAGTGGCGGAGAGACCATGGAAAAAGACTTTTGGACTACCTTGAAGAGATTCTGGCAAACCTTCAGGTGACTCAGGGGGGGAAAGTGGTGTGCTACCTGCACTGTGTATAGCGCGGGTGTAGCACTGTTGACTTCGACTGAGAAAATTGTCGGGCGGTGGAAGGAATACTTTAAGGACCTCCTTAATCCCACTGGCAGGTCTTCTGTGGAGGAAGCAGAGTCTGGGGATGAGGGGAATAACCTGCCAATTTTCGGGGGCGAGGTCACTGAGGCAGTTAAACAACTCCTTTGTTGAAGAGCCCCTAGGGTGGATGAGGTCAGCCCCGAGTTCCTGAAGGCTCTGGAAGTTGTACGGCTGTCTTGGTTGACACGCCTCTACAATGTTGCGTGGAGATCAGGGGTAGTACTCCTGTATTGGCAGACTGGGGTGGTGGTTCCATCTTTAAGAAAGGGGACCAGAGGGTGTGTTCCAACTATTGGGGAATCACACTCCTCAGCCTCCATGGGAAGGTCTATGCCAGAGTGCTGGAGAACAATGGAAACAACAACCACAGATAATGATGAGAATTTGTATTAGACTACTCTTATTGTGAAAGTCATTTCAGAATAGCGAGAGTTCAAAGTTTACAAGACATGTATTGTCCCCAACATGGCACTTAAATTACCCTTTGACAGGGATACCAGCTAGCTACTATCAAAAAAACCTGTCTGTGATCCATTTTGAAAAAACCTATTAATGTTTTAGATCGTAAAAAAGAGGACCCAAATGAAGCCATGCGTTGGCAGACAATTTTAATGTCAAAGTGAGCTATTAATTTACATTTTAGGAATTCTAAAAAGGTGAAACAAAAGGTTCAAAACGGAAAACTGAAAAGTATAAACTTACTTTAAATTATTTAGAAACACACTAGCACTTTAAACGTCTGGAAGTGGAAACAGCTGGAAACAATCACAGAGGAGGAGACAAGGGAAGTCAAGCAAAATTACAAGGAGCGCCACCTCCGACTGGAGCAGCTCCTCCACCGCTCCCGGCAGGAGCAGCCCTTCTCCCGGCTGTTCCCACTCCTCCAGCCGGTGTGGACCGTCCCTTGTCTACCACCTCCGGCTGCTGAAGTGCCTCACGCGGCTCCTCCACTGCTTCACCACCGCCGGGACACCCCTGTGGGGGTGGCGCAGGCCCAGAGCAGTGCCGCCAGACCCCCAATCCTTTTTAAGTGATCTTGGTCTGGTCCCGCAGCTCTTCCTGCTGGCGACGCCTGCTCCCACTGGATGGCCACCATTTCGTCTATGATCTGGGCCAGCTCCCCCCCTTTCCTGGCACTGGCGTGCACCCGTCGTGCTGCGTCCTGGGTTTCGGCACCAGTGTGGTGTGAATAAGGCACGGTGAGTCCACGGGTCACAGTTTTGAGCCATTTTATTGATTTGCATCACACCACAAAAACACTAACCCTAACACTAACCCACTAACACCGCGGGCGTGATCTGCAGATGCCATGCAGGTGCGTCCACACGGCACCACAGACCACGCCGAAAGAAAGGGGACGAAAAGCGCACAACTTGAGCTGATCTCTATGTACGACCTTCACTGAGCCACCTCTCTCTGGTTTGATTGTGAACACAGGAATGTCGGGGTGGTTCTGCTTCACCACCAACAGAACCTGGTCACCTGACCGGAGCAGAGCACCGTGGCACTTTCGATCATAGATTCTCTTCCCTTTCTTGGATGCACCCTGTGCAGCTGAGTCTGCTACCTCTACAGCTGGCCTTAGGTTCTTGTGGTGATTGCTGACCCAGCCCCGCACATCTTTGCTCATTGTGGGCCAGTAATAGCTCCTCCTCATCATTCTGAGGGTACTCTTTGCACTGAAATGTCCCCCATGTTTATGTTGGCTTTCATATACTTTACGTTGCAAGGTCTCTGGGACAATGAGCTGCCTGATCTCTTCCCCATCACGGGGGTCTCTAACATGCCTATACAGCACACCTTTATAAAGCCTAAGGCGGTAAAACTGATGGTAAAGTCGCCTTGTACTAGGTGTTGACATGCACAGTTCAGCACGGCTTATTCCAGTGCCCTTCTCAACCACTTGGTAAACCGGCCTAACAATGGGGTCATCTTTCTGTGCCGCCTCCAACTGATCCCAGCTCTGCCCCCTACAAGCTTTCCTACTTGTATTCATCACTCTGAGGGGAATTTTTCCACCAACGGTCTTTGCGAGTATGTTGGCGACTAATGGTCCCCTTGGCATCCCCATTTCTCTCGTCGCCTTGGCCAGCGCTTGGAAGCCTAGCCTTCAGTTCATCAAAGCTCTTTTTCAAATCTTCTAGTTCAGACATCTTTACCTTAGCCTTCTTCAGCTCTATTCTTTATCACAGTGTAACAACTCCAAGCCAATAAGTTGATCCTGTTCGTGACGCCACTTGTGAGGGGCTACTAGCCCCGCTATGTAGGGGTGAAGAGGCGCACAGGTTGCCCTGAACAACTAAAGGGTGGTGGGATCTGAGTCCGTGACCCCCCCTAGTACAGTTGACCCTGATACTTACTTCTGTAAGAATGGTTTTAGCTGTCTGGCTGCTACAGGCACAGAAGAGGGGCTCCAGGATTCAATCTTGAGAAACGATGCCTGCCTGGAGTATACTATACTATCAGACATAAACACAGCTTAGTCTACCTTCCCTACGATTTTCTGTACCCCAACCAGATAGCTAGGGTGCCCCTACTCCAAGGCAACTTGGGTTAGACAAAAACATGAAACGGTCTCTTCTAAGCAATGTTAAACTTTAATTTGCTCAGATGGCCCCTTGAACTTTACCATCCATCAGTTATGATGGGCCCTGAAATCATGGATGGCAAGAAACAAAAAATGCAAAAGAAATAAAAAGAAATCAGGTTCAACGAATGAAACAGGCAATTGTGACCCCACTGTTGTAAAACCCTGGGTTTACACTAGCCACAGACGGGGATCCAAAAAAAATCACGAAACAAATAAAATAATGAAACAAAGAAATTCTCTTCTCCAGAATGATTAACACTGTATCACAAACATAACACAATTTACAATGTTCACAGGGTAATAGTCCCAGTTCCTACGAGTCAGTCCCAACAAAATGTCCTTTGAACATGTAACCATATACAGTCTTTTTTTGAGGTGTAACTGTAGTGAACAGGAGCTGACTGCAGGGTCCCAGTCCGTTAAGCTGACCAAAGCTACAGCAGCCGGAATGAGCAGTCCAGTCTCAGGTTCACGAAAGCAAGGAGAATAGAAACCATACCTTTGTCTCTCGGCGACAGTGCGTGGGAAAAGAACTGGGCTACTTTCATATACAGCGTAACCAGGAGGATGAACAACCAGGACGTTGTCTGGATGTCAGGGTAACCTATTCCTCGGTGACCCACTTTGTCCTCGATGTCGGGTCCGTAGAATACATCCAACCTCAGGCTAGCAACGGGCAACATTAAGTGTCGTGGCTAAAGTCTTCCCATCGGCTCGTCAGCTCCCAGCGAGACAGCTAACTATGCTCCCTCGCTCCGAACGTTCACTTAACGGCCAAACCCAGCCTAATCCAGCAGGAAACGGTGGAGGGTCTTAAAGAAAAGCGCAGCTGGAGTTCGCTCTCGCTCCATCTCCCCAGTCCCAACGCTATCTACCTCGACGGTGGCCTGCAGCAACACCAGTTGCGGCTCGCGGCTACACAAGCCAAGCTTCGCACACAGAGCGAAACTCCGTCTCAGCTTGCTGCAGTCGCGACTTCTGCTTCACTGACCTCAGGGATACCCCTTTTGGGCTCAGTCGAAATGTGAGGCTTTCTTAATGTGGCTAGCCGTGGCAACGCGCGGGAGACGGCTACTTCTCCTCTCCTCGGGTCCACACATCCACACCAGAGCGCACGCACGGGTTCTCTGACTTCTATTTGATTTGATTTCCTGTCGCCTTACCCAGACAGGCCACTTGAGGCACTAGATGGCAGCTACGACCATCTGCATGCATGTGCCCTTACATTTGCCACATTGACTTTTTTTTTGAGAGCTACAAATGTGGAATTTTCAATATATCTTCTAAAAAGAGTTTTACATTGTTTCTAAAACCTTTTTTCATTATTAAAAATTAGAAATAAAAACACAAAACAAAAAAGACACCCTTTTTTGAGGTTAAAGTTCTACATCCAAGCTTCTACTGCAAAGTGAAAAGTCTTGTGCCTTGCACTTCTCTCTTTTTAATTCATGGCTGTCAGTGCAAATTTTGCAAATATATTCCTTTAAGAAACACATCTCTATGTCAAATGTTGCACGTCCTTGTCCTTTCCTATTTGTATTACTGCCATTCCCACATACACATCCATGAATACTTTCCCTATTCAGGCAACACCAACCGGATAGGTCCCAACGTTGATTTGTTTAGTAGTTAAATATGAAGGCTCACGATCTAGGTTCAGGATTCTGGGAGATACTGAAAGGCACTACCCAACTCTCTTCTCATGAACAGTGAATTTTGCAAGTCAAAACATTCTTAGTAGACAAGGTCTTTAAGTCACAAGCTATGTGCCCTTGTATCTTCTCATTTGCATTGTGGCCCTTACCACACAGGAAAAGGCCACAATAGACACTTTGTAAACAGCTTTCACTGAAAATGTGATAAACCTGCTTTAACATAAAGGTTAGTTATTTAACCTCCTGTGCTGATTAACAAGGAATTATCTAGAAAGGAACAGATCCCTCAGAGCAGACGAGTGGTTCTGGCTGTCTGGACAGTCCATGGATTTCTTAAATTGGCCACAGGATTTTGTTCCTGACAACTACTCCAGTACCTGTGGAGGCATGGCCAGCACAGATAACTTGCTCTGGCAGGACTAGCCCTGTGAGGAGAACCTCAACTTCATCTGCCAATCAGGTTTTGCTTGCACTAAAATGATGCATGTGTGCATATGTTTTACAATACCTTAATCAGTTTACCGCATATTCCATCAGCTGCTGAGGATGGTGTGCTGAGGGTGTATTTTTGTTCCCCCAAGCATGCCTCAAGTCCAAAGTTACTTTACTCTTTACACTTAAATGTTTATTTGTTTAGCTAAGCTCCTAGACAGCAGTGGGAAAATCTTTCATCATTATACATTTAGACTTCATGCTCACAGTAATAGTGGGTATACAAATATGTGAACTTGCAGTCCTTGATAATATATCATATTTTTTCAGATTCTTTAGAAGATGTATATATGATGTACATATTTAGTTATAAAGTTCTTTTTTTATTATTTTAAAGACCCCAGTGATGAATTGTTGATTAGGATTGGGAAATTCAGAACTGAACAAACAAAACAGTAATACAAAATAATATATACAAGTGTGTGTACAAGAGTGTTTTTGTTTTTGCAAGCACATTTACCTTCTCTTATTAGTGTTTGGTGAAATCCTCAAAATTATAAATATAGCCTAACAGTGTGAATAAGGCACAATTATTGCACAGTTCAACAGAGGAAGGAATTGCAAGTTTAGCACACAAGGGATCAAGTATCAATGTTACGTAGCATTGGGTATGGCAAAATCCTCTAGTTTCAGGGAAACTGAAGGTGCTGTGTTTGATTAGCAACTACTAACACACCCAAACGGTTAGGCGAGGCTCAGTGGTGATTCACCTGGTTGTACTTGTCCTTCTTGCCTGACGTGAGACTGTTGTTCAACATGGGTTTTAAAGTGACAAATTAAGAGGTTCATTGGAATATGTGTATGGAGGATAAATGACAAGTAAAAGACATCTTTATAAGACAGTTCTATAAATACAATGAGAGCTATCTGAGATAATGAAAAGAGTGACACACAGGTGAAAAAAATGACAGCTGAAGACAATGAGGGCAGAGCAGGCAATCACAATGGAAACAAAGGAACAGAAAGTAAAACGAGTCACACACACCAAAAAAAGAGAAAATGAAAAGGAGACAAAACAACACTGAGTACTTCAGGACCAGAGGTAGCAAAAGTACAGTCTGTACTTAAGTAGAAGTACAGGTACTTGTTTTAAAATATATGATTGGTAAAAGTTGAAGTATTGAATCAACCTCTAAATTAAAAGTGAGAAAGTACAGGATCTTAAATATATTTAAAGTTAAAAAAGTAGCTCTTGATGACGTTTCTATCAGCTATTTTTTGCAAAAGTAACTGAAAATTGTGCTATAATAATGTAATACAATTATATTCATGAGAATATAAAATATTTTAAAAGTCTAGGTTGTAGTTGTAATGAATGAATTTACCTTGAATCAGTAAAATGAGAGGAAAAAGTGATTTTTCAGTTGTCTCAGTTGATTTCCATCCTCTACTCTGACTGTATATGGGTCATATTATTGTTATACTAGACCGTATAATGCTGGTGTAAAGGTGGAATTCAGTGTATGAACCTAAACATCATTAGCTAAAAGTCATATTAATCTTTACTACTGTTAATATAACCTACCACTGACCATGAACATCAAAACCATGACATCAGTCCAACACACCTTTCTTTATTTTAAATCCATCACAGTACAGAAAAGGGATTTGTTTATCCTGCACTAAAAAGCGAGGTTTTTCATGCAAACATTAAATAAGACAAAGTCACTATACCTCTGTTTGTTTTGCAGGATGTTTCAAAATATTTAAAAATAGCTTTGGGTTTCCAGTTTATCAATCACCACTGAGCAGTCCTTAAATAAAAACTCTAATCGCCCTCTCCTGGCCTGTTGACAGGGGAATTCTAAGAATCACCCCACAACTCTTCAGCTGAGATACCTGAGTTAGAAAACACAAACACTGCAGTTGTCTTTACTCGCGAGGACGGTCATAGAGCGCTCGTACTCCAGACTCGCGCTGTATCACTGTCTGCGTTCTTTATTTATACAAGCTTCATCTGGCAGGACCAATTCTGTGGAAAGTACCTCAACATCATCTGCCGGTCTGGCTGGGCTTACAGTACATCATGTTAATGCATGTGTGCAAGTATTGTACGAACATTGCCTACCTAATTCCTTTACCTCTTTTTCCCTTCAGATGCTGTGGCTGACGTGCAAAGAGTATACTTCTACAGCACCAAGAATGCATCAAGTAAATAGTAAAGGAGAATGACATACTAACAATGGAATGCTTAGTTTTATTTAGAAGAACTTTTTTGCACTCCTATAATTATGTAAACTCTTCTGCACAAAAAACATGTTTGTCTGGTTCATAACTCTTGCTCATAGTAATTTTACTTGTACTAAATATGTGTTCTTATTACTAAGTTAAATATCCCTCCGCAGCAAATGTAATACATTGCTATATTCAGCAATATATCACATTATTAACGGGTATCTCTTGTTGTGTTAGAGGCTTTAACATTAAAATGTAGATTACACTTGAGAAATGCAGCAACCAGTGTTGGTCAAGTTACTTGAAAAAAGTAATCAGTAATTAATTACTGATTACTTCCCCAAAGAAGTAATCCCGTTACTTTACTGATTACTTATTTTCAAAAATAATTAATTACTTAGTTACTTAGTTACTTTTTAAAAACATGATTTACAACCTGAATAGGTGATAAAGTGATAGATCTTTCAGCCCAATTCTACTTTTTCTACATAATCCATCATACAAAATGTAATCAAATGGAAAAGTCTCTTTTTAAAACTTGTTTTATTAGTTTTAATCTTTTAACTTTATGCATGAAGCAAAATTTTAATCATATGCACCATTCTCTGACTGGAAGAAATTAGTTTAACATTTAAACCTATTTTCTGTACATTCCAGCACATAATAAATATATATATATATATATATATATATATATATATATATATATATATATATATATATTGTGTTTACACTCACTCTTTCAGATGCAAGTAAAACACAGCAGAAAATAAATAAAGTCAAAGACTAGCGGTCCTTTTGCTCTATTTTCACCTGTAAAGCAGGAGTAGAGTAGGCGGAGGTTTATCCTGGTGCAGGTGTGCCGCAGCGGTCAGTGGAAGGATACCGCAGTTTCTCTGTGAGTTTGTCATTACGTCATAGCTACTCGTGCTTGCTTGGAAGTTTAGGGGGTTTTTTTCGCTGTAAAAAGAAGTTTTCTTCCCACGCACAGCGGACACTAATGTTTTTGTCACTTTTTACGGAATCAAACTCAAAGGTCAGTACTTCCACGCTTTAAACGCTGCACGCTCATACTCTCTCCCGCACTCGATATATTATCCATTGTTGATCTGCACACAGCTGTTGTCACGAACGTCACACTCGCTTACGTCACTGTCATGAGACATTCTCGCAAGAAAATCACGGTTTTAGTAACGCAGTAACGCAGCGTTCCTACGGGAAAGTAACGGTAATCTAATTACCGTTTTTGCAATAGTAATCCCTTACTTTACTCGTTACTTGAAAAAAGTAATCGGATTACAGTAACGCGTTAGCCCATCTCTGGCAACAACACAAATGGATGTTTTTAAAAGGTAATAAAGTTTGCATTTAAACAGCAGCGGATATGGTTGTGTGTAGGGCTGCACGATATTAGGAAAACCTGCAATGTGCGATGTATGTGTTACTGTGATCAATATTGTGATAACAATATGACTTGCGATAAAATAAATAGAAAAAAAACAAATAAAAACACCCCAAATATATAATTTCCGTTTTACTGCAACAGTTTTATTTAAAGAAAGCTGCTCTATTAGCAGTGTAACAACAAAGTGCACTTTAGCATTGAAACATAAAAAAAATTCTGAGGCTTGAATTCTGAAAGACATCCTTTCCGGTGTCTATAATTAGTTTTAAATAAACATAACTTAAATTATACTGCAAATTATCTCAATGCAGTTGTTCATCATTTTACCACTCACCAAGTAGTTATGATGTAAGTCAAAACCGGAGAGGAAACTTTACTAGATTAAACTATAGGTAAGAACTTGTTTGCTGTGGAAACAGACCAAAGAACAATTGTCTACCTTTGTGGTAGTACTGGCCAAGACTAATATTATCAACAATTAAGAACAATGTAGGTAGTGTATGTTTGTACTTTTTTGAAAAAAAAAATGGTTTCCTTATCTTGCATTCATCCTTCCTGAGTGGATGTTTTTTTATGGCAAGTTCTTGGTAAGAAAAAACAAAATGTTTACTTTTCAAGGTTTTAAACATGTGCGCTGACATGTTACTATGTTTCCTGATGTACTAAAAAAGTCTCTCTGAAGGTGAGCTACTTGCAGGTATGCAGAGATACCACCATGCCAAGAGGTCTTCCTTACTGTCTATGGCCGTTGATAGCAAGTGGCTGCTAAGCTCAGCTTCAACAGCTTGTGAAACATGCATAAAAGAGGAAGTAGGGATTGGAGATGCCTTGAAGAAACTGCCCCGTGACTTTTTTGCCTTCTTCAGGGGAGGATTGGGTGGATCATTTGTCTGGGCCTCTGGTTCAGCGGAGCTTCTCTCCTGGAACAGAGAGCAGGATACAGGAAAAGTAAACATTTTGGACTATACATGAATTGAAAGGTTTTATATAAAAGCACGCATGAATACCTTCTCTGCCACTGCTTCCATTTCTGACATCACTCTGGTCTTGATGTCTGAGAGTCGATCAGTGCTGATGTTGCTGACTTTAAATCTGGGATCCATGAAGCACGCCATGTCCAGAAGTTCCTGGGTTTCTGGATTTTCATACTTAGTAATCAGGTAGTCAAGGATTTTCTTCTTAATTCATTTTGTCAAATCACTGTCTTCTTACTTCTCTGCAAGCACCGACGTCTTCATCAGATGAAGCACTGGTTTTACATGTGCTCTGGCAGGTTAAGCTTCTGCTGTGCTTTTTTCAGAGCCGTCTTTGCTTTCCAGCTGTGGCAAAAACGTTTTTCAAAGTCCAATGGCTCGGGCATTGCGGGCATCATCTTTGACAGAATTTTCTGGAGAAAGAAGAGGAAACAAAAAAAACAGTCCTGTTTAAAACCTGTTTGTAAAAACTAATTGAAATGTATAACTAAAGTTGTCTAAAAAAAGTAACATTATCCTTATCAATATTGTCATTACATAAGTTGAAGCTAATAAAAATAATTTGATAGTAACGTACAGCACATTTTCAAAAAACGTTTTGCCTTGAATAAAACTTACTGATTGCTAGGTGCAGCCTGTGTCCAAAACACTGAAGTCTGACCCAGTTGTTTAGCTCCGTGGCTCTCACAACATTGGCACCGTTGTCTGTGGTGATGCACACTTGTCGGACTTCTTTAAGATCCCAGCTGGCTAGCACCTCACATAATACATGGGCTATATTTTCACTAGTGTGAGAGTCTGGAAAATACACAGTGTCTTGTGTGTCAAGTTCCACTTGAAAAACTCTGATACAGAGACGGCTGTTGGACTGCTGTGCTCTTTGTCTTAACATTAGCAACCTTTGTTTGGCTAGCCCTGTCTTTCTGGAACTATTCAAACAGTTCTCTCTGGTTGTCTTGAAGATGATGGTGGAGATTAGTCGTGTTTCCTCTGGTGGTTGCCACGAGTGTTTGGCAAGTTTTGCAGAGTACCTGTGTTTGGAGAAAGTCGTCTTTATCAAATCCAAAGTACCTCCAAATAAGTGAGGTACTATTTTTTTTAGACACAAGTTCATAGTCAGTAGTGTTCTCATTATGCTTCTCGCTCTCAGCCATTACAACTCTGACTCATTGCTGCAGCGTTGTTCGCTCCCCACCTACGTGGGAGACGGGCCTCTAATCCATTTGATTGGTTAATGCTGTGAAGGGCTCTATTTGACTGGTCAAATGTGTAAAGGGGTTTCTTTGATTGGTAAATTCTTTAAAGCACATGTGTAAACATTTTGAGGTACCCAATTATCGCAGTTTATGCCATCTTTTGCGATGGGCCGATCGCACAGGCTGATATCGCACTGACAATAGATTTTCGATTTATGATGCAGGCCTAGTTGTGTATGAAATTAGTGGATTGACCTTGAAATTCTGTAGCCAGTCTTGCTAACCTTTGCAGAACAGAAGAAACAGCAGATATCAATCTGGGTGTGTTTTTTGTTCATGCAAACTTTAGTGACTAAAATTTGCATTGTTTTTTTATCTCAACAAATAAGGGTGTGATTATGAGAGCTTAGTAGAAAGCTACAGAGGCACTAAGTCAATCTAGCTACCAGCTGGAGTGTACCATTAATTAGTATATGTAATGTCAGAATTAATTTGACTTGGATACTTCCCATAACCATGAGGGGCAGTCATATATGGAGCTTCACTGGTAAGTTAAATTTTCTTAAACTGTCTATAAAAAAAGGTAAAATGACAATAGATGGCATTTAATGCACACATCACTAAAACAATTCAAAATAATAATTCATTTTTTAAAATATTTTCAATCTCTATATGTTAACAGGCATTTCCATCATGTTAACATTAACATCTGGAGCACTGGCAGGTAACACTTTTTAGTAATTACAAAAATATAGCATATGGTGAGAACTGGAAAAAAAAGAATATTAAAAAGCTGATTTCAATGACAACCAATGGATTGTACCAAGAGAATCACAAATCAAATCAAAACTCAAAGCACAGCCAAGTGCTGGAGCAAGTTACCTTCAAACCAACATGAAACTGTCTCAGTGCATGGCAGTTGAGATCAATAAGATGAAGCTGAATGAAAATCCATATTTATTTATTTATTTTTAATAAAAGGGCAAATTAATCCTGATAAATCTGACAGCTCAGAACGAATGCATGGTTCTAGAAAAGGCCTACAAACCATTCCAATGTTGGAGTCGGACTGATATCAGTGATGATACTTTGTTTGATCTTTTAGCCTGCTTCACTTTGTCAGACAGCTTCTTTTTAAGTGATTTCATGATTCAGCAGGTCTGGCAGTGCTCAGGTCTGAGTGTGTCCACTGATACTGAACTCAAGTTTCTACAGTGTGCAGTTAATTAAAGTTAATTCATGACTGTCGAAGGAAGAGCCATTACTTTTCACACAGAGAGTGTTCTCTTAATACAGAGGTGTCAAACTCAATTGCACAGGGGGCCAAACCTCAAGGCACACTTTAGGTCGCAGGCCAGACAAGATAAACATTTATTGAACACACTAAAACAATGTTTTTGTAAACATAAATATGAATACAGACAGGAATATAATTCCAGAATAAATAAACTTAAAAAAATAAGCTTTAACTTTAAATATTTTGCTCTCCATAAAAAATATATCCTGTCAAAATTATGCAAGTTAGAAATATGAACATGCTGCCAAAAACCCCAGAAAAAAATAAATGAAAACATACACAAGGTTCGAGACGGGGGCATTGCTTCAGGAATATAACTAATGAACTCTGCGGGCCATTCAGTGTCGTACTTTCCCTTGAGTGTCCCATTAGAATGCAGCTCAATCTGAATCTGCACAGGTACAGTTTCCACATCAACTGTAAATGGTTTGTAATGCAGCTCGAAATTCTCATTTTTTTGATTCAAAGTCACCAAAGCGCCGCAAACTCAGTGCGCTCAGTTTATCAGCCAAGTGCGCATTTGGGAGCACTGTTGCACTGACTTGGTTCAACATTACTTGGCAACAGGGAAAGTGAGGCAAGTTGCACTGGTGCATTTGTGACAGCTTCACTTGAAATGCCTTCACCACATCATACATATCATGTCCATGAACTGACAGATTTCCTTGCTGAGCTCAAAAACTCTATTGAGAACTTTCCCCCAACTCAGCCAACAGACGTATGTATGTCTGATAAGGAATGTCGGCAAACTCTAAATCTTATGAGGGGCCGTACAAGCCAAAATTCATTCTTTCACTCTCACACACATACATTCATATCATATCATATCATCATATCATACATGTATGATAAGGAATGTCGGCAAACTTTTTTACACACACACAAATCTTTTTTAACATACAAATCCTGATTTACAAGTACAAAATATTTATGACCACATTTTGAGCCTATATTCTTTTGATAGTGTTTTCAGTATAAATTGTGAAAAAATAAACCTCTTGAACTTTTAATAAGAGTGTGTTACATGTTAGGAAGACAAGAAGTACAAAAACATTTGTAAACAGCAGCAGTTGCAAAAATCTTTATGTTTTGAAAGTAAACATTTACTCAAGTACCTACTCTATGCTTCATCAAATATTATCAGTGATTTAGAATAGGTGGATCATTAAATAAAAAACATGTTATTTAAAGAAGGATTTTGTTTTACTTTCTAATTATGTGCCACAATACATATATTTGCTTAGTTAATTATTTATTCCAAAATATTAGGATTCGTGCCCTATGGATCGGTTGAACAATTGACAATATAAACACTGTATTTTAGCTTTCTTCAGGAAGAAATTCTCAATATTTTGAGATCTTTTCATTCTTCCTATTCTTTTATCTCTACTGGTTGGCCCTAAAGTAATAAAGCAAAAACTTGTGTCACAAACAACAACTTGTATGTATGACCTTGACAAATTCTGGCCCTCATGGGCCCCTATCCTGCACGTTTTAGATGTTACCTATACCAACATAGCCAATTCAAATCAAATAATCCCTAAACACCTAGTTGTGTACAAGTCTGTAAATGAGTCTTTAAATGAGCTGTGTTGAAGTATGGAAACATCTGAAACCAGGAGGACCAGAACTGCACATCCCTGCATTGAACATGGCACAGCCGTTTCATGGGGTGATTTACACTCTATTCATAACATGAAGCTGGCAGATAGGATAAGTAATGAGATAATATTGATGTATAAAGAACAACACTGGCTGATGATGAAATACAGTCAGCTGGCATGGTGACACTGCCAGTATTAACCTGCAACCAAATCTGCAGCTCCATACAGCAATGTTACGACTTGAATTATATCTTATAACTCATAACTCTTATGTTAGCTCCCCCCAGTAGCCTATTGTCTGAAATATTTGACGGTTGCAATAATTCTTTAAGTGTTATTTTTTCCTTGGTATTCTAATTTCACCGAAGTTTACTAAACTCAACAAACTTAATATTACTTACCGGGACATTTATTCTCTCCTCATTTTCTTTCACCAAAAAATTGTTTTCTGTGGCGCCGTCTTTCGTGCTTGGCTCTCCTTTCTTTGCTAACGTGATGCTCATAGTGCAGAAGCCGATGCTGCATTCACTTTGAGAACATAATTGTACATTTGATATTTGATTGAATTTTATTATTTTAGCTTTGGGGTGGCACCTGTGGTGGGCAGTCTGGTTAGGGGGGGTGGCCTGTGCCCCCCCCGCGCACGCCCCCCAGGCCACATGCCAATGCGGGCCATGCATAATGATAATAATAAATCTAAATAAAATGATCTTGCAGGCCAGACAAAATTTTCCGCCAGGCCAGATGTGCGCTTTGAGTTTGACACATGTCTTAATAAATGAAATGAACTAACTAAATTGCTTTTTGCATTTACTTGTCATCTATGTCTGTTATTAGAATTTGTTTGATGACACAACACATAATTTAGATTATTATACAAAAATTATGAAATCAGGAGACAAATACTTTTCACACCATTATCACAGTGTGTTCACACCAAGCGCGATAGACACGACCAAAACGCGCCAGACGCACGTAACTTGACGCGTGCACATTCGCCACCCACAAACCTTTTTTTTTCTTAATAAATGGAGTTCTACTCCAAAATAAACTAACATGTCTTTATTCTCTTAAATAATTGGTCTTCACTATGTTCCTATATAGTAGTATATTTTTTCATCAGTATATTATGAAATTAATTCCACAGGTTGTGTGCCAACATTTGCTGTGTAGTAGAACTGAGACATAGTCATTGCAAAAACTTATTTCAAATAATATTAAAATTCTCAAAGAGAATAGCATTAAACATAAATATATAAAATATAACTCTTTACAGAGAGACAGGGATAAAAAGCTTAAAGTGGAAGAGCCTCAGGGAGAAGGAGGAGAAAAATAAGAACATTGTTTCTGTCCTGGAGAACCGGCTGCCTCATCAGAAAACTACTGATTGCTAGGGTCCAATGTTTCCAAATTTAACACAGCTGTGCTGTTTTCAAAAACGAATTTATAAATTTGAAATTTGACAAATTCTCTCGTCTGAGGCGGCATGCTCTCCAGAGCAGGAACAAGGCTGAGGAGGAAATGCTCTGTTGGAGACTGGCGTGGCCACAGCCGATTGACCGTCCTGGGACCCGTCCCTGGTCCGTCTTGGAGCTGTCCTCCTCTGTGGGCCTGTAAAACACAGCACAAAACACAAAGAAATGAGAAGGCTGCTACTAGATTTTCATTTTCAACATTGAAAGAAAAACCCAGGACATAATCAGATTGGTTGTAGATATTTAGTAAAGGTGATCACAAGGGAATCCCACCGAGTAAAAAGCTATCAGTGCTTGCTGTACATCTGATGCTACAATTACATACCTGTGGGTGCAGCAGCAGGAGCTCAGGGACCAGGGACTAGAGAAGCAACAGGGGATGCTCTGCTGCAGAATCAGTTGGTTCTATCAAGACAATATTAAATGTTAACAGGTTGAATACAATAGTCATAGAGAAAGAATATACAGTGGTCCCTCATTTATTGCAGCAGGGGTTCTCAGAATAACTAGCCCCTCGCCACGCACTTTATACACTTTTTTTCACACACACATGAAGATTAGTCACAGTTCTCACAATTGATTCTCAAAGTGCAAACCTTTGTAGACTGCAAAACGTAAAAGTATTATTATGCCGCGTTTTGTCTTCACATGCCTGCCACTTTTGTGTGGCTTTTTCCCTCCTGGTGCAGGTGTGTATTTCCGAATGAAGGTCATAGTTATGAGTGTTTTTGTGCTGTTTTTTTCTATTGGACGTGATGGTTATCAAAACCAAACATGATAAATTTGGCAAGCGCAGGAGACACGACACGGAGGAGATTTGTCAATCAGGCTGCAGAATGCAATGCTGTACGGTGCAAAAAAAAAAAAGAATAAAATAATTTTTAAAAAAGCGAGGCAGTGACGGATGAACAGACCACTGTGTTCTGTTTATTAATGAACAATAACATATATTCCTATATGACAACATAAAAGCAGAAAGGTATTTGTACATTAGTGGGAAAATAGCGGGACAGTAGGCGGGCTTGCTAGCATTTGTGCGGCTTCCCCGGGTCAGTCAAAAAATTAAAAAGAGAAATGAATGAACTTACCAGGTTGCCCGATCTCTTCACATATCTTCCTCCAAGCTCGGTCCTTTTTATTCCTGTCTCGGTACAGAAAGCAGCTGGTGTTGTACAGCTCTGGGTGGTTTGCTATGGCATTGATTAACCTTTCTTCCATATTGAATGAAGTATGAAGGGCTTTGGCTGGACCTTCCCCTTTGACCTAGGTCAGAGCCACGATAGACGCGATACACATGAATGCACAAAATGCAACACAAAAACTGAGGCACATATATTTATTCGCGAGTCAAACGCACCAGACACGCTGCTTTGGCGCGCCAGACGCGCTGCTTTGATGCACGTTTGACGCGTTGTTGCCATGCAAATCTGCTTCTGAATTTTCGCGGGTTCCGCGATCGCACATCACCGCGCTTCTCCATTGACTTTACATGTAAACCTGACGCTCTGGTCTTGTCTATCACGTTCGGTGTGAACACACCGTAATTACGCTCCTAGAAGAAATGATCACAAACACAGGTCAAACTACGAGCTGCTATTGTGACTGTACATTCAGTGCAATATGCGGTAAATTGCCTGTTGCAAACCACCACAAATACAAATATAAGAACTCCTAATTTGACACTCGACATGGATATATTTTATTTTATGCTCAATTCAAGAAGAAAATAACAATAATGCCCTCTGTTTTGATTAATAGTTTTTTTTTTTTCATTTAGGTCAACTTCTTTACAACCTGGCACTGAAAAAACCGGCTGTCCAATCTTCAACCAGTGGCCCCTGGGGCACTGCTGGTAGAGCAGTTGATGGAAACAGAGATGCAAGCTATCAAAGAGGGTCTTGCACACTTACCAGTGGACAATCTAATCCCTGGTGGAGAGTAGACCTGGTAAATGTGTATACAATTGGAGCTGTAATGATAATCAATAGAGATGAAATGGAAAACAGGCTGGATGGTGCTGAAATCTGGATTGGAAATTCAACATCAATCAGTAACTCTAAAAGCATCAGGTGAAAGAGCTTGATTTATAACCATAAGTCAGTAATCATCATATCAGTAGGGCTTTTTTATATTCATTCTTATACTTTTTCCATTTGACTGTTTCATACACAGGTGTGCCGTCATCTCTCACATTCCCAAGGGACAAGCGTTTTACTTTCCATGTAACTCTGTGAAGGGACGCTACGTCACTGTGTTCCTACCAGGAAATGCAAAGGCCATAAATCTGTGCGAAGTTGAAGTGTACTACGGTAAACACCTTTAATTCTTTATTTATTCTTTATTTTTTATTTATATCAGTAAGGGGTGTGACCAGGGGTGTGACCAGGGGTGGTCCTGACCCGTTTTGTGCCCTGGGCGAACCCTCCCTCTACCGCCCCCCTTTGAGAACACATTTAATTCTGATTAGTGGTGCAACGGATCACGGTTGATCCGAAATCCGAACTGATCCCACTCCACGGTTCGGTATGCACGTGATCCGAAGATTCGAAAAAGAAAAAAAAAAGTATGTGTATGGTGCGCGTGGTGGGTCTGTCAAGCGGTAGTTATGGTCAGCGCTAGCGGTCCAAGTAGCGGAGTAGAGGAGTTTGCAGCATTTAAGCAGCACTTTGTTGTCCAATCCGACCGGGCTAAAGCTATTACTAAAGCTAATGGGGAGGCCGTATTCCATTGTGCAAAACAAGGGGTTTAAACTGTGATGAACGTGCTTGAGCCACGCTATATATCGTCCACTTCAGTGTGACAAGATCGTTCCAAGCATGAATGAGCAGGAGAAGTTTAAAGTTATGGCTGAACTGTCCCAGGCATCTTCTGTTGCTCTAACTACAAATGGGTGGACCTCCAGCGCAACGGAAAGCCACGTGACCGTGACCGCTTGTTATATCACAGTGGAGTGGTAAATACAAAGCCCTGTACTGCCCTATAGATTACATTAGATTAGATGAAACTTTATTTATCCCTCGGGTGGGTTCCTCTGGGAAATTCAGTTTCCAGTTGCACAGCACCGACAGAAGTTGCAGAATGTGAGCAGAAATATACCATATATACACATATATAAATACAGAGAATACGAAAGGTATAAATAGAATAAATAGGAATAAGAATACAAGGGAACGGCACATTTTAAGTGAGTCTATTGTACATATATTTATTACTTATATTTTGCTTGTTTTATGTTATTGTAATTTTTGCACAACTCTGTTGCTTGTGAAGCTCGCACACAAGAATTTCACTCGCATGTACTGTACCAGTGTACCTGCACATGTGATGTGACAATAAAAGTGATTTCATTTGATTTATTACACCATTGGTTAATAACAAAAACTATTGCACAGTGAAAAGGCACTACAGCTTACTTGTTCCCCCCTCCTTTGTCCCCGTTTCCCCTCCCTCTCCCCTCCAGCGAGGAGTTAAACAGTTTGATGGCGTGTGGGACAAAGGACTTTTTAAGTCTGCTGGTCCTTGACTTTGGGAGAAGCAACCTGTTTCTGAACAGACTCCTCTGGTTGTTTATGGCCATGTGCAGAGGATGCAGAGGCTGCCCAGCATGGTCCATAATGTCCATATGCACCTTAATTTGTTTTTGTATAAGTGAATAGAATGAGTCTTCAGTTGAATGTTTTTTAATAGGCAAAAAATACTTAAATAAATAAATGGCGAGTCGAATTTTTGTCTTTTTTTTCTATTTTTGCTGATCCGAAAATTGATCCTATCATGACTTAAAACCGTGATCCGATCCGAACCGTGAGATTTTTGATCCGTTGCACCACTAATTCTGATGCTGATAAGGAAGACTATAAGTGACTGAGTAAAAGTACAAAAGAAGGCTTTTGTGTCAGGGTGTTTTTGATTACTGAACAAATAAATGATGCTTTAATCCTTATTTGTTTTGGGTTTTTTTGGGTTTTTTTTACCAGTAAGGGTTGTCAGAGCCCAACCAAAAGAAATTATTGTCTTCTTGGTTTTCCTTCAAGGATACCCATTACCCAATGTGGCACTCAAAGGAGAAGCTACCCAGTCATCTACACTCTCCTTTGCCACTGCGTCCAAAGCCATCGATGGCAGACGGAACTCGTTCTATAGCAATGGGTTCTGTAGCCACACGGCTGAAGACGAGACCAACCCCTGGTGGAGGGTGGACCTGCAGCGAAGCTTTACAATCACTGCTGTAAAAGTCACCAACAGAGGAGACTGCTGTGCTGAAAGACTGGATGGAGCTGAGGTCAGAATAGGAAACTCACTGGAGAACAATGGAAACAATAATCCCAGGTAATGATGAATTTATATCAGTCAATGTTCATTGTGAGGTTTTTTCTTTGTTTGTTTTATTTTAGAATAACTTGAACAGCAATGTTTCAGCAATTTCAATATACATATTATCCACCACAGGACTAGTTAATTACTTGATTTTACTTTCTCCTTAACTGGAAGTCCATAGTACTAACATAATACTGCCCCCACACTCTCTGCTGTCAGGTGTGCTTCCATCTCACATATCAAAGCGGGTAAAACCTACACATACCAGTGTGATGGAGGCAGCATGGAGGGTCGCTTTGTGAACGTGTTTCTTCCTGGACAGAAGAAGACTCTCACCCTGTGTGAAGTGGAGGTGTATGCTGCCCCAGCAGGTAGAGCTTTAAGTGACTGGATCTGATCTACTGAAAGACGTCTGCCTTTTACTGATTCATGTCCATTTTTTCCTTTCAACAATTTAGTGGAGCCGCTTCAAAATGTGGCCTTAAACAGAGAAACAGTACAGTCATCCGTTTTTGAGGCATATGGGCCTTCAAAAGGTGTCGATGGGTGCAGAAATGGAAACTTGGACTCAGGATGCTGTACACATACTTTAGAAGATCTGGATCCCTGGTGGAGAGTAGACTTGCTGGCTGTCTATAAAGTTAGTGCTGTCACTATCATCAACAGACAGGATGCTGTTATAGAAAGGATTCTTGGGGCGCAGATCCTGATCGGGAACTCGCTCGAGCAAAATAGTACCCAAAACCCCAGGTGAGATCTGATTTCTGAACATTTCTCCATAACCATTAAGTTTAATTTTTTTCTGTACTTAAACAACAACAAACTAATGTTTGAACATAGATTAGAAATCAAAACTGACATTTTCTTTGTTGTTTCTCTACATCCATCAGTTGTGGCATGATCAAATCATTAGCGGGTACACCAACATACACATTCCAGTGTAATGAAATGGAAGGTCGCTACGTCATTGTGATCATACCAGGAATTAAGAGATATATGACCTTGTGTGAAGTGGAGGTGTTTGCTTCTCTATCTGGTAGGGTCTTGGGATGTTATTTTTGGAAGTTCTTTGGTTGTTGTTTGTGCTCAAATTATGGTAACATTTTTACTGTTGTTACCCTTTTTTTCTAATATTTTATCTTTGCTCACAGTTAGCTTTCGGTGTCCAATTTTAATACAGAACATTGCAATTTAAGATGTTAGAATAAACGGAAAACAATAAAAAACCAAATATGGTTTCTAATAAGAATACTTCCCTGCAGTGCCAGATGTTGTCATTCCTCCACCTCCTCCCACCCCTCCTCCCACTGTGAGCCTGCAGCTTGGTGGCAGGAACGTGACGGTGGTGGGAGAGAGGCTCTGCTGGTCTGATGCTCTGATGTACTGTAGACGTTATTACTGGGACCTGCTCAGCCTTCACAGCCAACAGGAGCAAAGCGAGTTGGAGCAGCTGCTGGGCCTCATTCCTTTCTCTCTCACAGACCACGTCTGGCTGGGACTGCGCAGGTACTGATAGCTATAGATACATTTAGTTGATGTACATCTACAGATCAGTGAATCAGCATGACAAAATATAAATAAGATGGTGGAGCTCTCCAATCACAAGTGTAATAAAAAAAATCTATTAAAGAACTAGAAATAATGTCAGATGACCCCAAGGAAATCAAAGAAATAACAAAATCAAATAACAAAATCAAAACAAGAAAAGCTAGAAAGAAATGTGAACAATGTATGAAGAAAATGAAAATAACTACCAATTGTTCAAAGAAGAAATGATCTCTGATAACAATAAAATTTCTCTTATAGAGCGCTGAATCACAACAACAGCCTCAAGGTGCTTTATATTATAAAGTCGACCCTACAATAATAGGCACAAAGAAAAACCCAACAATCATATGACTCCCTATGAGCAAGCACTTTGGCAACAGTGGGAAGGAAAAACTCCCTTTTAACAGGAAGAAACCTCCGGCAGAACCAGGCTCAGGGAGGGGCGGCCATCTGCTGCGACTGGTTGGGGTGAGAGAAGGAAGACAGGATGAAAGACATGCTGTGGAAGAGAGACAGAGATTAGTAACAGATATGATTCAATGCAGAGACGTCTATTAATACATAGTGAGTGAGAAAGGTGACTGGAAAGGAAAAACTCAATGCATCATGGGAATCCCCGGCAGCCTACGTCTATTGCAGCATAACTAACGGAAGATTCAGGGTCACCTGGTCCAGCCCTAACTATATGCTTTAGCAAAAAGGAAAGTTTTAAGACTAATCTTAAAAGTAGAGATAGTGTCTGTTCCAAACTGGAAGCTGGTTCCTCAGAAGAGGGGCCTGAAAACTGAAGGCTCTCCCTCCCATTCTACTTTTAAATACTCTAGGAACAACAAGTAGGCCTGCAGAGTGGGAGCGAAGTGCTCTAATTGTGTGATATGGTACTGTAAATCTCAGATGCTTTGTTTTGTTGTGTATACTCATTTCCACAGCTGCCTTTCCCAGACAATAGCAAACCTGCTCTAACATAAGGGTGGCAGAAATTTAATTGACATTATTTAATCCACAAGAAATTTGAAAGAAATTTCTATGGATTGATTTGTACACTTTTTTTTTTACATTTTTTTGTAGTGAAATTCTTCTTATTTTGTTTTTTTTTTTACTCCGTTTGGACTGAAGTGTTATACCGGAAAGGCCAGCCTTGAGCTTGCAGAATAACAAAATGTATTTAGTGTCTTCCTGACCATACAAATTAGTAATATATATTGTTCTTTTAAAGATAAATATCAATCATGTAGCTTTTGTGAAACTCAATGTAAACAAGTGCTGCCTATGCTCTATCAATAGCAGTTTATCCATTCAGTTTAAATCTGTTCATATATTTTTCTCTGTCCAACAGATCCCTCAGAGGAGACGAGTGGTTCTGGATGTCTGGATATTCCATGAATTTCTTAAATTGGCCACAAGATTTTGTTCCTGACAGCTACTCCAGCACCTGTGGAGGCGTGGCCAGCACGGACCACTTCCTCTGGCAGGACCAGCCCTGTGGGAAGAACCTCAACTTCATCTGCCAATCAGGTTTTACTTGCACCATGTTAAGGCTTGTGTGCAACCCTTGTGCATTGCCTTAATTTAAATGTAACTCATGTCCTTTCAGGTTCTGATGATGCTGTGCAGAGAGTTTATTTCTCCAGCACCAAGGATCCAACAAATCCATAAAGGAGATGACACAGTATAAACTGTGATGCATAGTTATTTTGTTAGAAATAGTTTATATTTGAATTTGTTTTGCACTCTTTTAAATTCTGGCAAAAATTCAGTAACTGCATAGAACACTGTTTATCTTTTTCATATCGCCAATCCTGATGACGACACATCAAGTTGAAGTCATGTGTAAATAATTTCTGTCTAGACTTTTGCTGCTTGGTTTGTACTATTGCTCATGGGAATTATTATAATTATATTTATAAAAAGCAGGTGAGCTTATTCCTTTGCATTATATATAACAATAAATGCCTGCAAAAATTAGGTCTACGTTATAGTATAGTACACTATAGTATCTGTAGTATGGACCAAAGTGATGAACTTACTCTTGTTTTCTCTTCTATGATCACCTGGGTTGGAAAAATGTTGTTATGTGCAATAAAGATTAGTTTGTGACAAATTGTAATGTGAATGTGTTTTGTTTAACATTGATAAGATGGATTTAATGGATTGATGTGTGTATGTATATATATATATATATATATATATATCAAAATAAGGACAAATAATTACAATAAATCAAATCAATTTACAGTACTAACACGATGGTGAAAGGTTTGAATAAATAACATCAACTTGCATCATTAATGTATCCCCCATCTTGGTTCTTGTCTGCAGACTGATGGTAAGAAGGTAAAGAGCCTTCCAGGCCTAAAGGTGTATAGACGTCTGGGTGAGTCCAACAGATACGGGATATGATGTATGCTGGTGGTAGAAAGGTTTTAAAACTATTGATCTGAACCCTTTTGTTTGTTTGTGGAAGCAATCTGCTTAAACATACATGTGTCATGAATGTGAGTGTGCTCATGAATCAAAACAAATAAAGGAGTCCAGTATGTGATTTGTAATCCTCATAAGAAAACTACAGAAGTAACAAGAAAGTCTGCCTGTCATTTAAAGTGTATCACTAATCGCTGTGTTTAATTTAATATAATAAATATTGCACTAGCTTGGCCCTTGTCCTCATTTTAGCTTTGACAGCGTTTTTTAGTAGATAAAGGCAAATGGCTTAAACATGGACTGAGCTGTGGTTTGGGGAAGGCATCGGAGGGCACAGAACGAGAACAAACAGCTTGTGTAACCTGGGGGGTCATATGATTGGAGGCAATGTTTGGAGGCAAATATGAGTATGGGGCACTTCACTGGTATGTGAAAAATATCTTAAAATGTATTTAATGATGTAATTTTTATAGCAATAATATGAATAAATGTCATCCTAGTAATAGTATGGCTCAGTGGATAGCACTGCTGGATCACAGCAGTAGTGCTAGCACTGATCCCGATCAGGATCTGTGCCCCAAGAATCCTTTCTATGTCTGTTGATAGCACTGATGAGGTTTCTGGGTTGTAAACCTTGGTGGAGCCCTTCTTTGTGGAGTTTGCATGTTCTTTATTCGCCCGTTCTTTCACAGTTTTCTTTCAGGAGTTCCAGTTTCTCCTGGTGCTGAAAACATGCTTGATTGCTGCCTATGTCAGCCTAGCACACTATTACCAAGGAGAATCTCAATCTAAAGAGTTCACTCCCTCATTAAATAAATGCAAAATAAAGGAATAATAAAATTGATGCAGAACAGAGTGAATTCTATACCAGGTTGTTGGAATCTCAGCTGGAAATTCACCAGTGATAAGTGATACTGAAAGTAAAGAAGAAAATCATGAGATCTTTTTATTTACTGTAACACACGTGCCAAATACTGATTCGTGCCTTTTCAAACCTTTCTACAATCTTGTGGAACTGCTTTAGAATGTGCCTTTAAACAGTGAAATAGGCCATTCTATGGGCTCTCCAGAGAGAGGACACTATACTCATACTGCCGAAGATCTGGCTCCCTGGTGGAGAACAGACTTGTTAGCTGTCTATAAAGTCAGTGTTGTCACCGTCGTCAACATACCAGATGGTTTAATGGAAATTATTTTGGGGTCACAGATCCTAATCAGGAACTCACTTGAGCAAAAATGGCAACCAAAACGCACTGTGAGATATAATTTCTGACATTTATGGATAGAATTTATATTTTATAAACATTGACCTAAATATTTATCACTTATTTAAACAGAAACAAATAGTTTTGATTTCTTTTTTTAAATTTGAGTTTTGAATATGAATGAGAAAAAACAAAATTGCATAATTTTCTTTGTTTCTCTAAATCCATCTGGTGTGCCATTATTGAATCATTAGAAGGTACTGTCCATCTGGTGGGAAATGGGCCCCAATACAGTAAGTCTGGATCAGCTCTCTGTTTAAAAAGTCCTAATCCCTGATCCTATGAATGTTACCTAGCAGGCAATACAAAGTTCAGATGGAACTAGTGATGTGCGATCCACTGATTTCCTTTCCAATCCGATACCAAGTAAAATTCAGGGTATTATCGACGATACTGATCCTATACCGATACTTTGTACAAAAACTTTTTTTTTTTACTGTATCTTTTATTGTATCTCAAATTATAGTTTCATAATGATTACAGGACATCAGATTACTTGTTCTTATCACTTAATAATGCAGAATTATCATATAGAAATAAAAAAAAAACTGAAGCCATTTGAGCATGTTGCCTGGCTGCAGCACTAAAGGACTAAAGGATCTGTGAGAGACATCTGTATCACCCTAGCAGCACCTACCCCTCTCCTCTCCTCTTCTTCAGTTCACCTCAACATAAGCTCATCATATTCTGTTACATGATTTAATGTGAGGTGTTTGACGAGGTTAGTGGTGTTGCCACAACACCTCACTGTCTTGCCACATGTATCGCAAACCGTGTCTTGGTGTTTGTGGATGTAAAATACGTCCGCACATGACTCCATTTATACAGCCCTATTTCACACATGACTATGAAAGGCGGAAGAGGAAGTAGTTCCTTCCAATGTAGACAATCCGAATGTTATAGTTTCTTTCCACTCTGTTCATGTTAATGATAAACTACAAATTTACCCCAAATTACTAAAATATCGATATTTTAATATGAGAATCGATTCTAGAACATAAATGACTGGTATCGGAGGAATCGATATTTCAGTATCAATCTGCACATCACTAGATGGAACCAGTTGGGTTAGGGGCTTATTCAAACTAAAATGGTGTCATGTCTAGAGCAGGTGAGCAGGACTCAGAAGTGGGACTCGCATCTAAGAATTAGAGGGTTTATTCACAGATAAAAAGAAGAGTACCTACTGGGGAAACTGGGACCATGTCAGATGGATTTTTCGTCATGTTTTTACCTTTAATGTCACACAAACGGTTGAGAAGAGAATGTCCACAATTTAACCTTTAATTACAGGAGTAGTCTGAGCTGATGGTAGTTTTGTTCTAATAATTAAGAGAGGGGTTAGGAAGAGAACGAGCACACCTTGGCCATCAACTTTCTTATCTCTCCTGTGCATGTATAATTCAATAGGAGAGAAGCCAGGTCCAGTAGATTTTTAGCTTATGTGTCTTTGAAAGTAGTGATCGATGAAAGCAATTAAAATGTTAAATAAGGCGAGTGAAAAAATATAACAAATAAAATAAAATATTTAAACATTAAATCGTAGAAACATGCAGTGGAAGGATTTGGTCTGAAGAAGAAGATGTCAGTTTGGGTGTGTTGTCATTCATGCAAACATTACTGACTAAAAATTTGCATATTCTTGGTGACCAAAACAAGTTAAGGAGTTTAATATGAGACTGGTAGTAAGCCAGTTTAGCTGCCAGTTGGTGTATCAGTAATTACTGTGTTGTAATTAATGCCATAATACATTTGACTTTGAAAGCCATGAGTGGGACTCATATTTGGAGCTTCATTGGTAAGTTAAAATATCTTAAATTTTCTTTAAAAAAAGAAACAAAGTTAAAATAAATAATAAAATAAAATAATAAAAGATGATTGCATTTATGTACACATCAGTGAGATCATTTAAAAATAATTCAGTTATTTAAATGTTTTAATGTCTATATGTCAACAGGCATTTTCATCATGTTAACATTAACATCTGGAACACTGGCAGGTAAACCTTTCTTCTACGATCAGAACATTCTGGTACATATTTACTAAGTTCAAACTACCACATGTCAGTGACTGAACAAAGAAAATAAAAATAAATAAATAAATAAATTTGATTTTGAAAAGCACAGCTGATGATGGAGCAAAGTTACACTCGTAATAAAATGAAGCCGTCTCACCGACAGGGATGAATAAGATGCAGCTGAATAAAAATCTGTATTTTTTAATCTGTTGGAAATTGCTGGAGACTCTTTGAGTTCCTGTTGACTGACAAATCTGTTCTCTTGATAAATTTGACAGCTCAGAAGAAATGCATGCTTCATTCATATAAGGCCTAATAAAATTAAATAAAATAAAAAATGATTTTACAATCAGATCATGGCCAAAACACATAAGTTACTCTGTCACATATGTAACTGTGTGCATTACTTTTTTCACGCTTTACAATGCTACAGGGATTTATTAAAGTCAATATGACCTATTGGAGGAGTCACTCTTTTATACAATAAACTTTTATTATGTTATGTATTAGCTTAAAGCACTCATTTCTGGCAGACGATCAGCTTTTTGGCGCAACAAACAATCGGGGAAAACAATCGCATGAGTGCTGCTGTTTGACGGAGGAAAAATAAAGTAGTCGTGGTAAGCCAATCGCATGACCACTTTAAGATGACAAACCAACAAGGTGATATATACCAGTTTTTAAATTGTGTTGATTTGCCACGTAAAACCAGAGTCATGATAAACAATGTATACGCTGCGTTTTTTCCTGAATAGTTTCATCACGTTTAATGTCTAAGGACCACGCTAGCAAGCATTCTCTGCTTATGAGCAAAAAATAAAAACACAAAACAAAAATCAGGCCTTTCGTGTTGGTGGAAAAATGCACCATGTCGACCAATCAAAAAAGTATATGGCAACATGACATTTGGTTGTTTAGGAAGAGGGGGGAGTTTTAGGAGTGACGGCGAGAGAGAGAGAGAGAGTGTCATGAACTAGCTATGTGGAGGCAGATGAGGACCCAAACGCAAAACTCACGGAGACAGGAACTGAACTCAAAATCACTGCTTTATTGCAGGCCTTAACACGAAACAGAACTAAACTGGGAATACTAACAGAAGACCGAGGGAACACAGAAAGACACACAGGTTCGGGGAGGAGACATTGACGACGCAACACCAAACTGAGGGAGACATGCACATAAATACACAGAGGGTTAACGAGGGAAGTGGAAACACACGGGGAACACAGCTGACACAGATAAACATAATGAGACATGGCAGGAGTAAACAACACTGACGGGAGACTGTCAAAGTAAAACAGGAAGTACACAGAGGTGCAGACAGGAGGAGAGAGAGAGACAGGAAAGCACAGGCATAGCGGGCTGGGGAAACATGGAATAAAACACAAGGAGGGGAGACGAGGACTCACAGATACATAGAGGGGCACACAGGGGATACAAGTCACAAGGGGAAATCAAATAAGGAACAAAAAACAAAAATACATGAATACTAAGACTGCTTGGCCAACAAGGCCCAGGATCATGACAGAGAGTGTGAGAGAGAGAGCAGAAAAAGAGAGAGAGAGAGAGAGAGAGTTTTGAGATGTGTGTTTGGAGTGTGTATTTAATGTGTTGTCTTGTGTAGTTAGTGTGTAGTGTTGTGGATAGTTTTGTGTTGTGTGTTAGAACAATGAGGTGACTGCTGTCTATAGGTAAAAAACGAGTGATACACCTGCTGCTGTCAGACCTGCAGGTATCAGGCTGTGATGTTCTCCTTTATAATGGACAGAAATTATTTTTTCCCGAACGGCACAAATAATTTGTGGCATCTTATTGAATGCAGAACAGCTGATTGTTCTGTAAATAGTTTGAAATGGTTATAAAAACAGAGGTAAAAGGTAAAAGGCTGCAAATAACTTTGTTGTTTGCAGCCATTTACCTTACACACAGGCTGCTGAGTCAACTGGAGGCAAGGAGAAGGCACATTATCACATGAAAGAGCAAAACTGAAGTGGCCTGTTTACTGGCAAATGTGAGAGGAGACTTTGTGTTATTTTTGGTCAGCAGTGGTTTTCTCCTTGCAGTCTCCCATAGATGGCATTTTTTTCAGTCTTTTTCTTATTGATGAATCACAAAATCTGACCTTAACTGAAACAAGTGAAACCTGCAGTTCTTTGTATGTCGTTCTGGGTTCTTTTTTGACATGCAGATGAATGCATATGTACTCTTGGAGTATTTTCTGTTGGCTAGCCAACAGTAAGTGCTCTGAAGAGTAGAAAAGCTTTATATAAGAACCATTCCATTGACATTAAACTCAGCTTAGTACAGTTTATATTTGATCGAAGTTAACTCATGACTGAACAAGGAAGAGCCATGACTTTTAGGCACAAGGCCAGGTAGATTTAGTTAGCTTCTTTTCTCCTAATGAATTAATTCTTAGCTAAATAAACAGTTTCTTGTATTTACTCATTATTTTTGTCTATTGTTACATTTTATTTGATGGCACAAAACATGTAACTGAAATCAGAAAGGGCAGAAATACTTTTCGGGCTGACTCTACATACATTGCAATATGTAGTAAATTGCCTGTTGCAAACCTCCACAAATACAAATATAAGAACTCCTAATTTGACACTTGACCTGGATTTATATTTCATTTCTTGCTCAATCCAAAAATAAAATTTGAATATGTATCTTTGTTTTCATTAATAATCACTTTTTAAAAATCATTTAGGTCAACTTCTTTACAACCTGGCACTGAAAAAAACAGCTGTCCAATCTTCAACCAGTGGCACTGTGGGTATTGCTGGTAAGGCAGTTGATGGAAACAGAGATGCAAACTATCAAAGTGGGTCTTGCACACTTACCAATGCAGAATCTGATCCCTGGTGGAGAGTAGACCTGGTAAATGTGTATACAATTGGGACTGTAATGATAACCAATAGACAGGAATTGGAAAATGGGCTGGATGGTGCCGAAATCTGGATCGGAAATTCAACAACAATCAGTGAACCTGAAAGCATCAGGTGACAGAGCTTGATTTATAACCATAAGTCATTATTTATCATATCAATAGGACTTATTTATATTTATTCTTTACTTTTTCTTTAAATGTTTCATACATAGGTGTGCCATCATCTCTCACATTCCCAAGGGACAAGCGTTTTATTTTCCATGTAACTCTGTGAAGGGACGCTACGTCACTGTGTTTCTACCAGGAAGTGCAAAGGTCCTAAGTCTCTGCGAGGTTGAAGTGTACTATGGTAAATACCTTCAATTCTTTATTTAATTCTTTATTTTTTATTTATATCAGTAAAAGGTGTGACCAGGGGTGGTCCTGACCCGTTTTGTGCCCTGGGCGAACCCTCCCTCTACCGCCCCCCTTTGAGAAAAGCAGACAAATCAACAATACACCTTTTCCAATTAATATGTAATTAATATTATATTGAACACAGTCCAAAAGATTCAATAAACCACATCTGTGTCTACTGTCTGTCTACTGTTTACTATCATAGCCAAATTGCTAACAAACGAACCCCCCTAGAAGTTGATTCTGTTCATCTGGACATAACATTTTCAGTGGGAGAAACATTTCATCACTCATCCAAGTAACTTGTTCAGTCTCAGCTGACTGCAGGTTTCCCCAATCTTATAAATAGTACATTTGCACAATGACTGAAACTAGCCCACTGAAGGAACACTGTCCTGGGAGATCAGTTCCTTGATCATTAATATGCAAATCCTCATGACCATTAAAAAACCAATGATCAAAACTCATTGATCAAAGACCACTGATCAATGGCCATGAGTACCATTCAGAGAGAGTTGGGGAATCGCTGCAATCACAGCATTGTAAGATGGTGAAAGAGATGGCGCTCGGGCCAGCCAGAGAATCCTCATCGCCCCGCCCCTCTCCTCCATGTGCAGCAAACAGCAGGCGCACCAGGCTCACCACGCCAAAATGCAATGGCATGATATTGGGGAAGCATGCGTACGAGCAACTTTTTTTTGTTGTTAATGCCATGATGCCACCCCCACCACAATACTGCTCTGGGCTCCCACCGATGTCGCCCATATCAATAACTTCCACAGGTGGAAAACTCTGCAACTGCACAAAAAACATGTTTGTCTTTTTTAAAAACTCCGTTCTGATAATGCACTGACTTGGACTCATATACAACTGTACCTCTGATTTCTGTTTAAAATACTGCTGGCTGGTTCATAACCATTGCTCATAGTAATATGACTTGTACTAAATATGTCGGATTATTAATTTTTGCCCTTGACAACCGCCCATGTTGCCCATTTCAAAAACTGCCACTGGGTGTGAGAGCCCAACCAAAAGAAATTATTGTCTTCTTGGTTTTCCTTCAAGGATACCCATTACCCAATGTGGCACTCAAAGGAGAAGCTACCCAGTCATCTACACTCTCCTTTGCCACTGCGTCCAAAGCCATCGATGGCAGACGGAACTCGTTCTATAGCAATGGGTTCTGTAGCCACACGGCTGAAGACGAGACCAACCCCTGGTGGAGGGTGGACCTGCAGCGAAGCTTTACAATCACTGCTGTAAAAGTCACCAACAGAGGAGACTGCTGTGCTGAAAGACTGGATGGAGCTGAGATCAGAATAGGAAACTCACTGGAGAACAATGGAAACAATAATCCCAGGTAATGATGAATTTATATCAGTCAGTGTTCATTATGATTTTTGTTTATTTATTTGTTTTATTTTACATTAATTTGAACAGAAATATTTCAGAGATTACAACATAAATATTATCCACCACATGCTGCTCTAGTTCAGGACTCCATGCAATTCATGATCAGGGATTGTAACATCTATTCCTTTTACTGAATCAAAAATAAAACAAACAAGCAAATGTTTCAGAGATTAGAGTCTACATATTATCCACCGCATGCTCATTATTGCTCTTCTAGTTCAGGACTCTATTCTACCTCCTTAACATGAAGTCCATAATACTAACATAATACTGCCCCCACACTCTCTGCTGTCAGGTGTGCTTCCATCTCACATATCAAAGTGGGTAAAACCTACACATACCAGTGTGATGGAGGCAGCATGGAGGGTCGCTTTGTGAACGTGTTTCTTCCTGGACAGAAGAAGACTCTCACCCTGTGTGAAGTGGAGGTGTATGCTGCCCCAGCAGGTAGAGCTTTAAGTGACTGGATCTGATCTACTGAAAGACACCTCCCAAGTACTCATTCATACTTGTTCTTTTTAACACTTTAGTTGAACCGCTTCCAAACGTGGCCTTAGGCAGACAAACAGCACAGTCATCAACTTGGTATGGGCCAGTGTTTGGGCCCTCAAAAGGTGTCGATGGGTGCAAAAATGGAAACTTGGACTCAGGATGCTGTACACACAATGATCAAGACATGGGTCCCTGGTGGAGAGTAGACTTGTTGGCTGTCTATAAAGTCAGTGCTGTCACCATCATCAACAGACAGGATGGTTATATTCCAAGGATCCTTGGGGCACAGATCCTGATCGGGAACTCGCTGGAACAAAATGGAAACCAAAACCCCAGGTGAGATCTGATTTCTGACTAATACAACATTTCTCCATAAACATCAAGTTAATTCTTTTTCCTAATTAAGAAACATATATATATATGCTACAAACATTTCTAGTTATTTGTTTCAATTCAAGTTGTTTAAGTCCAATAAATACCTTTGTACGAAGGTAACTGATGAAACGCAAAACTGAAAAATAATCATACAGAATCATACAAAAAGGCCTTTTTCAGGGAACACAAAATATGCTACCAATTTAAAACTGTTCTGCAGAAATGGAGGTTGATCAAGCCTTGACTGGTGATACTAATTCCTACAGGTTTTCCAACTTTTCTGGATTACTTACAACTCTCTTTGTCTGCATAAAAGCAGTGTTGGAACATGCTGTGGTACCATACCCTTTTGAGGATCAGTTAAACGGTATTATTGTGCACAAAGTAGTGTGTGGCTACAAAAATGGCTAGAAAAAGACACTTAAAAATAAAAGAGAGACAGACCATCATAATATTTAATAATGTAGGTCTCACCTACAGAGAATGTCAAGGTGGCATTGAGTACAGTTTCCTTCACTATCAAAAGACACTCAGAAGCCGGGGCAAACTCTGACAGGAAGATGTCTGGCAGACCCACAGAGGACAAGTTTCTGACAGTTAACAGCTCGCGTGATGGGCAGCTCACAGGAGAACAGCATCAAACAAAGCTTAATAGTGGTTTTAGCAAGCAAGTCTCAGTTTCAACTGTGAAAAGAAGACTTTGATTTAAAGGTTTGACAGGACAAGTTACTAAGATGTCAGAATAAGACAAAGAGGCTTGCCCAGGCCATGGAACACCACCACTGGTCTACCGAAGACTGGAAGAAGATATTATGGACTGAAGAATCAAAATTTGAAATATTTGCTTCAACAAGCAGGATTTTTGAAGAAAAAATGGTAATTAGATTACCGTTACTAAAACCGTGATATTTTTTTTTTGCGAGAGTGTCTCATGACAATGACGTAAGCGACGTAATTCGTGGCAACAGCTGTGTGCAGATCAACAAAGGATAATATATCGAGTGCAGTAGAGAGTATGACCGTGCAGCGTGGAAGTACTGACCTTACTTTGAGTTTGATACCGTAAAAAGTGACAAAAGCATTAGCGTCTGTTGTTCACTACGTGGAAAGAAAACTTATTTTTACAGCGAAAAAAACCCCCAAACTTCCGAGCAAGCACCGACAGTGTTGCCAACTTAGCGACTTTGTCGCTATATTTAGCGTATTTTCAGACCCCCTAGTCGCTAAAAAAAAAGACGTGAAAACGCATATCGCTTTTACTCTCAACAAGCAGCGGGTGCTGTAACGCAGTCAGTTCTTCTTTTACTCTTTTACTCTTATGCTGTTTTGTGGATCACAAGGTTTAAAACTACTTATAAACACACACACACAAAGTAACTCCACCAGAGTGCCTATTTCGGGTCACTTTTGCCGGTCCAAGCCCGGGTAAAGGAGCAGGGTTGGAATTGTGACATTAAAAAAACAATAATTGCTAAAATAAATTTAATTTGTAGTTCTAAATAAATTCTAACTGCATTTAGGACGTTTTTTACTCACTTTGTCTCTTCCACGATGTTATTTCTCTCTCCAACAACATAGATTACAATTACATTAGCATGACCAATTATGCAAATTAGGTGATGACGTCATTTAGCGACTTCTAGCGACTTTTAGGACAGCCAATAGCAATTTTCCTTACTGAGGAGTTGGCAACACTGAGCACCAAGTGCGCCACCACGTAATGGGAAATTTACAGACAAACTTGTGGATTCTTCCACTGACCGCTGCGGCACACCTGCACCAGGGCAAACATCCGCCTGCTATACTGGTGAAAATAGAGCAACAGGACCGCTGAGTCTTTGATTTTATTTATTTTCTGCTGTGTTCTACTTGCATCTATTTTGAAACTGAGTGTAAACAAAAAAAAAAACTATTTTACTTTTTGTGCAGGAATGTGCAGAAAATAGGTTTTGTCACGATTAGCGGAGCGGACTCAGGCGCAGACCACAAGTTCCTTCAAATCAAAAGTGAATTTATTTACAGTGTTCTCCGCAGTGAAATATATATACACACAACGGTGTCTGGGGAAAAGGGGCCGGGGTTCCAGGGTCCGGGAGTGAAAGGGGCAGGAGTCCAGGGAGGGGAGATTCCCATACAGCTCTCGCAAACACACACAGCTCCTCTTCTTTCCTCTACCACTCTTGCTCACGCTCAGTGACAGTGCACAGGGAAACGGGTCCGGGGAGGATGCTGATGGCTCAACGATCCAGCGACGAGTAGAGCAGACTCGCCATCTTAAGTAGGACTCTAATTCTCCTAATCAGCGGCAGGTGTGCTGATCATCCCCAGGTGCGTGGGCCAGGGGCGGGAGCCCATACTGAGCTCCGCCCCGGCAGGAGAAAGAGAGAGTGGGAGAGGACGAGAGAGAAAGAGAGCAGAGGCGAGAGAGGAGAATAAACAAAACAAAACATAGCGCCTGACTGCTGTCAGCTGGCGAGGTGCGGGGACCATGACAGGTTTAAATGTTAAACAAATTTCTTCCAGTCAGAGAATGTTGCATATAATTTAATTTTTGCTTGATGCATAAAGTTAAAAGATTAAAACTAATAAAACAAAATTCCTCCTCCATGGAGGAGGAAAAAAATAACTCTTCTAATGACATAATAAAAATAATGTAAAGAATTTCCAAGTGATTAAATTGTTTTAATTCTGTTGTTCCAACTTAATATACTTGAGTTGGACCAACTTAAATAATAATGATGAATCAACTTACTTACAGCAGTTGAGTCCAACTTAATTCAACCGAACTGATCCAACCCATGCAAATTACGTTAACCCGACAAAGCAACTCATTACTAAAGGAAAGTCATGTTTTAATGTGGAAATGCTTTGCATAATTATTTTAAGTTTATTCTAAAAGTCATTTTTTTTGGCTTGTTCGAAAAGTCTAGAGTCATACAACACATAAATTGTATGGCTTTATAAGAATTTCCACTCCATACATCCATTTATTTTAATCATGGTTGTGGTGGGCTGGGGCCTATCCCAGATGAGATAAGGCCAGAGGTACACCCTGGACAGGTGGCCCGTCTATCACATTGCTAACACAAAAAGATTTATTTATGGATAATTTGGAATCACCAATTAACCTAACTCCAATAACTGCATGACTTTTATTTGTGGGTGGAAAGCAGAGTATCCAAACAAAACCCGCTGCAAACTCTGTCATATTGGGGATTTCAACTCTGGACCTTCTCGCTGTGAGGCAACAGTGCTAACCATTGCACCGCTTACCTGTCATTCCAGACTTTTTTGAGGTCTGGAATGACAGCAAAGTGGTGCCATGGCTTTATGGCTTTAATTTTCTTTATGTTTTTGTCCTTGAAAGGTTTAACCACAATAAATAGCAACAGCATACACATTGTGTGATATATATATATATATATATATATATATATATATATATATATATATATATATATATTGTGTGTGTGTGTGTGTATACAAATTCATTAATTAAAGAAAGCCACCATTTTTCATCTTTTTTTCTCTCTCAATCCATCAGTTGTGGCATGATCAAATCATTAGATGGTACACCAACATACACATTCCAGTGTAATGAAATGGAAGGTCGCTACATCAATGTGAATACCAGGAAAAAAGGCTTACGCAACCCTGTGTGAAGTGGAGGTGTTTGCTTCTCTATCTGGTAGGGTTTGGTGTGTTAGTTCTAGAAGTTCTTAGTTCTTAGGTAGTAGTGTGTGCTAAAATTTTCTATTGTTTTGCCTTTTTCTCATATTTGCTATTAAATAGGACCAGATTAATTTAATGCACTTTGCTCTTTAGCTTTCAGTGTCTAATTTCACTACAGACTATTGTAATTTAACATATTAAAATAAAAGGAAAACAATAACCACCAAATATGGCTTAAACAAACTGAATACTAAGAAAAAATTTATTCACTACAGTGCCAGATGTTATTACGACTCCTCCACCTCCTCCCACCCCTCCTCCCACTGTGAGCCTGCAGCTTGGTGGCAGGAACGTGACGGTGGTGGGAGAGAGGCTCTGCTGGTCTGATGCTCTGATGTACTGTAGACGTTATTACTGGGACCTGCTCAGCCTTCACAGCAAACAGGAGCAAAGCGAGTTGGAGCAGCTGCTGGGCCTCATTCCTTTCTCTCTCACAGACCACGTCTGGCTGGGACTGCGCAGGTACTGATAGCTATAGATACATTTAGTTGATGTACATCTACAGATCAGTGAATCAGCATGACAAAATATAAATAAGATGGTGGAGCTCTCCAATCACAAGTGTAATGGAAAAATCTATTAAAGAACTAGACATAAATATCAAATGAGAACAAAGAAACAGAAGAAACAACCAAATAAATGGAGAAAGAAACAACAGGAAAAGCCAGAAAGAAATGCAAACAACGTACGAAGTGGATGAAAATAACTACAAATGGTTCAAAGAAGAAACCCTGTCTGACAAATGGACTGATTCTTATACAGCACTTTTTTATTCTCCTGAAGTATTCAAAGTGCTTTACACAGCATGCTACACTCACCCAAGCACTTTCTTCTATGATTGTAAGTGCTTACTAACTCACATCCATAATCTGCCGGGTGTATCAAAGGGCAATTTAGGATTAATATCTTGCCCAAGGATATTCGGCATGCAGACCAGAGAGAGCCAGGGATCAAGCCACCGACTGTACGATAAGTATATAAGTAGATGCCCTGCTCTACCCCAAAATGCCTGCAAAAAAGGAAAATATTTACCCATTTTGTGATCATTTTTTTAATTGATGATCATAGAAGCTATCTTTTTACTGTCAGTAAAGCTGACATATGACTTAATTTTACACTGCTGCAAAATACCAAGAGGTCAGATGGCCCACCTTAATGATTTGAATTTAGGAAATATTCTTAGAAAATCAAGATCTTTAAATCAAATGCTTTGTGTTCTTGTGTTTTCTCATTTGCACTGCTGCCTGTCCCAGACACCAACACAGCTGCTGTAACACAAGAAGGGCAGTTCATTTATTCTGTATTATTTAATCCACAAACAAGACTTTTGAAAATTTTGAAAATTACACTGGAAAGGCCAACATTCAGCTTAAAAAAAGTTTTTGTGTCTTTGTGTCTTTCTGACTAGATTATTTAAAAAATATTAATATAAATTGTTATTTTAAAGATAAATATCAATCATGTAGCTTTTGTCAAACTCAATGTAAACAAGTGCTCTCTATTCTACAGAAGCATTTGCAGTCAGTTTACATCTGTCCATTACTTTCTCTTCAACAGATCCCTCAGAGGAGACGAGTGGTTCTGGATGTCTGGATATTCCATGAATTTCTTAAATTGGCCACAAGATTTTGTTCCTGACAGCTACTCCAGCACCTGTGGAGGCGTGGCCAGCATGGATAACTTCCTCTGGCAGGACCAGCCCTGTGAGGAGAACCTCAACTTCATCTGCCAATCAGGTTTTACTTGCACCATGTTAAGGCTTGTATGCAATTATTGTGCATTACTTTGATTTAACTGTAACTCATGTCCTTTCAGGTTCTGACGATGCTGTGCAGAGAGTTCATTTCTACAGCACCAAGGATCCAACAAGTCCATAGGAACCAAGATGACACAGTATAAACTGTGATACATAGTTTTTGTTAGAAATAGTTATGACTTAAACCTGTTTTGCACTCCTTTAAAACAATTTTGCCAAAAATTCAGTAAGTGCACAACACACCATGTTTTCTTTTTCATATTGCCAATCCTGATGAAACACTAAGGTGAAGTCATATATAAATAATTTCTTTGTAGATTTTTCCTTTCTGATTCATAGTAACGCTCATAGCATTTGTAGTAATTGTATCTATGCAAAGCAAGTGAGCTTACTCCTTTACATTATATATGGAAATATGTGCCTATAATAACTAGCTCTAAAGTTATGACTGTAGTGATGAAATGTCTTGATAAAGCCAGAACTGAAGTACAAATTCTCTGAATTATGAAATATTCTAATATCAAACAGTTTACGTGTAGAAAAGAGCACACATTTTTAAGCACTTTTTAACACTACACACACATTCCCACATAACAAGCAGGTCTGGCCCGGATCTGGTATCAAGCCGGCACTGCTGGCTGACTTCTGGCATGATAAGACGTATGTCATCCAGATATGGGCCAGGCCTGGCATAGATGGCACTGTCTATGCATGATGGCATGTCATATCTGGCCCAATTATGGTTTGGTTTATGTGGCCCAGCCCCATACAAAGCAGGCCTGCCTCTCGCATCAAGCTGGCACTTCTGACAGACTGGTGTCATGGCAGAGTGCATGTCAACCAGATGTGGGCCAGGTCTGGCAATGAGGCACTGTTTATGTTCCTATTTTCCTATTTTAGTTAGAAAACCCAAATGCCATGTTGCAATACTATACTGCTATGGTAGCCAATGTTTCAAATGCAGGTTTGAGAGGTTTGTGAGTTTACACTTTATCCAAAACCTAGTGAGGGTTTACTCATTTTTACTGCTGGGTAGCTGTAGCTCAGGAGGTAGAGCAGGTCACCTAGTGATGGGATGGTTAGTGGTTCGATTCCTGGCTCCTCCAATCTGCATCTCATTAGTGTCAATATGTGTGAATGCAGTTAAGAAGCACTCAGTCTAGAAAAAGTGTGTGATTAGGAGTATGTGGCATGTTGTGTAGAGCATTTGTAATCAGGCCATTCACTGTCCGGACAGAGTATTGTCTTGTTACTTCTGCACTATTATGTTCTGGCACATGTTTCTATTACATAGCTTGATTAAGGTACACATTAGGCTGACATCTGGGCAAAAGCTGAAACTGTTCTCGGCCAGCAGTGTGTCAGCAACTGGCCCGTGGCTGCACACAACTTGCACATGGCCCACGTACCATAAAGAGTGACGGCCCTTTGGTGGCCCTGATCAGGTTTGCCAGAGGTCCACACATGGGCCAGCACAGGACCACCAGTGTGTCTGCAACTGGCCTTGTGCTTGTGCACCTCTGGCAAACCAAATCTGGGCCACCAAAGGGCCGTCATTCTTTGCGGTATGTGGGCCATGGGTAAGCACATTGTGTGGGCCAGATCCAGACCATACCAATTTTGCTATGTGGGAATTGGTTTGAGCCACCAGTGCTTATTGCATACGAAGAGAAGAAAGAGGCACAACCATGTAACTTCTGAATAATTTATAATACCATAGTCATACAGGGGTGAAAATGGGCCGGTGGGGTTTGGGTTGTTTTTTGTTGTTGTTGTTGTTTGCTTGTTCTGTTTTGTTTTATTTTTGATTTTTATGGCACAACACCAGAACAACCGCAGATGTCTATTTGTTGTGCTGCTTCAGAATCTAGCTAGCCCTATAGAAGAGGAGTGAGAATAAAGGGAGTAATGTTTTTTTAAGTGGCGGGTAATTTTGAGTTCAATGTTTCTATCAACTCTACAAACATCAACAAAAACACAAACTGTTTGGGTGCATTTGTCACACAACTGGAAACTGGAAATTTAAAGCCTACATTTAACTCCTCAATTTTAAGTCAGGTATTGTAAAATGTCCAGCAAAACAAACCATACTAACAATGTACTAACGTATTGTGTTATTTAAAGGTTGCATGAAAATACTCTGCAGTTTAGTGCAGAATAAACAGGTTAGTTTGCTGTACTGTGATGGATTTAATATGAATTTTAGCTGACAATGATTAGACTCATTCACTGAATTCCACCTTTACATCAACTTTAAAGAGTCTAGTATGAATGTACTGTGAGTATACAGGATGGATATTAGCCAAGACATCAGGTTGCATCTTGTTGAATTTAGTTTTATAAATTAACAAAGAGCATTAAACCTCAGAGCACAGCACAGGTCATTTGATCACAGCCTGTACACTAAGAAAATCTACTGGAATTTATAATAGTTTTGTTTTGTTGTTGTTTTTTAAAGTCTCCTTCTTTTTCTATGATTGTGTTTCAAGCCAAACATATTCATTAGAATAAAAATTTAGACTGAAATAAAGTTTGTGTACTACTTCATAAAGAAGGCTCATTTACTCAGTTTATGTTTATGCAAAATAGAAAGAGGCCCCTCCCTGCTCACATTTCATACACAGTGATGATTTGAATTTTGCAAATGAAGATTTTCTCAAAAGATATAGTCTTTAACTCACAGGATATGTCCTTGTTTTTTCTTTCATTTGCATTCCAGACAGGCATGACTAGACGTGTTGCAAACAGTTTTTCCTTATGTATACTGAGGTAAAACTGTAAAATCTTGCAAAATATTTAAATAAATTGTCCAATTTTCAGTTTTGATTTATTGCTAAATGTTGATATTATTCAAGTATTTTAAAGTATAGTTTTTACAAAAACATTTTTATATGAACCCATTTCACTACATGCACTAAACAAGTTCAACAAATATTATTTTACAAATATTACTAATTTAAAGTCAGTGTAAAAGGCAAACTGCTTTTGACGTAATTTTGAACAGATGCAAAATACTGAGAGGTCAGATGCCTCTTAATGATTTGAATTTAGCAAATATTCTCAGAAGATGCAGATCTTAAGTCAGGTGTTGTTGTGTTTTCTCATTTGCATTGCTGCCTTCTCCAGACAGGTGTGTTTGTTTTTTAGTTTTGACTGAAAACACAACAAACTTGCTGTGACATTAGTGGGGCAGGTATTTTATCTACATCATTTAATCCACAAAGATGAACGTGAAAGAAATTTCATTCAGATTTTTGTTCAGATAAGCAAAAATGATAAAATCCCATTTTTTTGTAGTGAAATTTTTCTTTTCTTTTCTTGTTTTTTAACTCAGTTTGGACTGAACGATTCATGAGTTAGAAAGATGTCTTTTCAGTGTCCTTCTGACCAAATTATTAAAAAACAGTAACATCTAATATTATTTTAAAGCTAATTATTAACCATGTAGCATATATGAAACTCAGTATAAACAGGTGGTGCCAGTAGTACATCAATGGCAACATTTTCATTCAGTTTAAATCTATTTTGATGTTTTTATTTTAAATTCTTAAATTGGCCACAAGATTTTGTTCCCTGTGAAGTGAACCTAAACATCCTCTTGTGATCTGACTGGGCTTATATCATGTTAAACGCATGTATATTATTATTGTACTGTAGCTTGCCTCCACCAGTGTGTGAATGTGAGAGTGAATGGGTGGATGACTGGACGTGTAAAGCGCTTTGGGGTCCCTAGGCGGGACTAGTAAAAGCGCTATACAAATACAGGCCATTTACCATTTACCATTATACATACTTAAATATTGTAAAAATCCAATTTCAACAGCACATTTCAGTTTTTCTACATGACAAGTGTGTAAAAGTACAGAAAAATCTCTGGTAGCTCACTGCCCAGATGTCATATACTTATAAAACCTTATATTTTTATTTGACTGATGAAAACTTTCATTTTTTAACTGCAATTTCTGTTGTACACAGTAAAAGGTTTTTTTCTGTCATTTAACTGTTTATCTAATACCTAACTACTTTGGTGTAGTATAAATGGCTCTTGAGGAGCTTTTTATCAGCAGGAAAAGTTGTACACCTATAAGAAGTCCACAAATGTATGCCATGCACATTTTCCAAAACCATCCAGCAGACCAGATTGGAGTCTCTGTCGGGTCAGTTCTGGCCCCCAGGACTTATGTTTGACACCCCTGATGTAAACGATGCTGTGGAAAACTGTAACTGCAGAGTTGGACTCATATACAGCTGTACTTCTGATCCCTGTTTAAAATGCTGCTGACTGGTTCATTACACATAGTCATAGTAACTTAAGTTTTATACACTATGTGTGCTTATTACTTTATTATATATCCCTTCACATTTTTTGTTGTAAATTCAGCAATATATTAAATGTATAAAAGGTATCTCTGTTTGTGTCAGAGCCCTTAGTGTTGAAATTAAATATTACACTTGAGAAATGTAAGTGTCATCATCTTCAATCTGGCTGATAGACTTTGAGGTAAGCATGTGTCTTTGAATGTAATGATCAGTGAAATGAATAAAAATGTGTAATACGGCAGGTGAAAATGTAGAAAAATAAAATGTTTAAACATTAAATTGTAGAAACATGCAGTGGAAAGGTTTGGTCTGAAGATTAAGATATGAGTTTGAGTGTGTGGTCATTCATGCAAACATCAGTGACTAAAAATTTACATATTCTTGGATACTGAAACAAATGCAGGAGTTTAGTATGAGACTGGTAGTGATTAGAAGAAAACCACAGAGAAAGCAAGTCAGTCTACCTGCAAATTACTGCGTTTTATTAATGCCATAATACATTTGACTTGGATACTTTCTCAAGCCATGAGTGGGACTCATAGTTTGAGCTTCATTGGTAAGTTAAAGTATCTTAAACTTTCTTTAAGAAAAAATAAAGTTAAAATGAAGATGATGGAATTTAATGTACTCATCAGTGAGATCATTGAAAAAAATAACTCCTTTTTTAAAAAAAAAAATCTTTTAAATGTCGGTATGTTAACAGGCATTTCCATCATGTTAACATTAACATCTGGAACACTGGCAGGTAAACTTTTCTTCTGCAATCACAACATTCTCGTCCACATTTATTAAGTGCAAACTATCACAAGTTTGCAAAAATTTAAAAAATAAAGATTTTTCTTTAGAAAGCACAGCCAATAATTGAGCAAAGTTTCATTCTTAATAAAATGAATCCGTCTCAGTGCAGGCAAATACAAATATAATAACTACTAATTTGACACTGGACCTTGATTTATCTGTATCTATATCTTTATATGTATATTGCTTATTCCGAGCAAAAATGTAAAAATAGCCCTCTCTGTTTTCATTAATATTTTTTTTTAATCATTTAGGTCAACTTCTTTACAATCTGGCACTGAAACAAAAAGCTGTCCAATCTTCAACCAGTGGCACTGTCGGTATTGCTGGTAAGGCAGTTGATGGAAACAGAGATGCAAGCTATGAAAGAGGGTCTTGCACACTTACTAATGTAGAATCTGATCCCTGGTGGAGAGTAGACTTGGTAAATGTGTATACAATTGGGACTGTAATGATAACCAATAGACAGGAATTGGAAAATGGGCTGGATGGTGCCGAAATCTGGATCGGATATTCTACAGCAATCAGTGACTCTGAAAGCATCAGGTGACAGAGCTTGATTTATAACCACAAGTCATTATTTATCATATCAATAGGACTTATTTATATTTATTCTTTACTTTTTCTTTAAATGTTTCATACACAGGTGTGCCATCATCTCTCACATTCCCAAGGGACAAGCGTTTTATTTTCCATGTAACTCTGTGAAGGGACGCTACGTCACTGTGTTTCTACCAGGAAGTGCAAAGGTCCTAAGTCTCTGTGAGGTTGAAGTGTATTACGGTAAATACCTTCAATTCTGATGCTGATACATAAAACTGCAATTTACTGAGTCAAAGAACAAATGACAGCTTTCATGTCAGGGTGTTTTTAATTTCTAACAACATTACAATGTCACGTCTGCCATGGCAGATGAGTGGAGGTTGAAAGTTAGGACGCAAGACGCAGGCAGCTTCAGATGCAGGTGAGCTTTATTAAACTGGTAAGTGAAACAAACAAAAACTTAGCAGGCGAGAAACAGAAACAAAGAAATTTATACTGGGAGAAACAAACAAAACACTGAACTGAAACCGGGATGCAGGCAGATGCGGGAAGATGACACAGAATGAGGCAGGGAAAAAACACAGACGAACCAGAAACGAGGACGAGATGACACACAATATAAATACACAGACAGGAACACGAGGGAACAAGGAACAGGTGACAACCCCGGTGGAACTGATTGGGCACAACGAGACAAGGAAGCAAAACAGAATACACTAACATGAGACACAGACCTTCAGAGTAAAACAGGAAATATACAGAGATGCAGACTGAAGGGAACACTGAGAAACACAAGGGAGTGTGCAGACATGAGACACTGGGTAAACATGGAAAACATAACAAAATGAAACACGAACCACGGCACGAGAGCTCACACAACAATATAAACACAGACACATGGGGAGACAGAGGGCAGAGACACAAGGCGGAATCCAGTAAAATAAACAACCTAGGAACCATGGAATAAATCATGAACTAAAAAAGTAGAAAAACACAAGAAACCTAAGAACGCTGGGTCAAAATAACCCAGGACTGTGACATGCAATTATTCTTTGTGTTTTTATTATATCAATCAGTAAGGGTTGTCAGAGCCCAAACAAAGGAAATTATTGTTTTCTTGGTTTTCCTTCAAGGATACCCATTACCCAATGTGGCACTCAAAGGAGAAGCTACCCAGTCATCTACACTCTCCTTTGCCACTGCGTCCAAAGCCATCGATGGCAGACGGAACTCGTTCTATAGCAATGGGTTCTGTAGCCACACGGCTGAAGACGAGACCAACCCCTGGTGGAGGGTGGACCTGCAGCGAAGCTTTACAATCACTGCTGTAAAAGTCACCAACAGAGGAGACTGCTGTGCTGAAAGACTGGATGGAGCTGAGATCAGAATAGGAAACTCACTGGAGAACAATGGAAACAATAATCCCAGGTAATGATGACTTTATATCAGTCAGTGTTCATTATGATTTTCTTCTTTTTTTGTTTTATTTTAGAATAACTTGAACAGCAATGTTTCAGCAATTACAATATACATATTATCGACCACAGGACTAGTTAATTACTTGATGTTACTTTCTCCTTAACATGAAGTCCATAATACTAACATAATACTGCCCCCACACTCTCTGCTGTCAGGTGTGCTTCCATCTCACATATCAAAGCGGGTAAAACCTACACATACCAGTGTGATGGAGGCAGCATGGAGGGTCGCTTTGTGAACGTGTTTCTTCCTGGACAGAAGAAGACTCTCACCCTGTGTGAAGTGGAGGTGTATGCTGCCCCAGCAGGTAGAGCTTTAAGTGACTGGATCTGATCTACTGAAACACATCTGCCTGATACTGATTGGTGCCTGTTTGTTCTTTTTAACAATTTAGTTGAACCGCTTCCAAACGTGGCCTTAAACAAACAAACAGTACAGTCATCCACGTGGTATGGGCCAGTGTATGGACCCTCAAAAGGTGTCGATGGGTGCAGGAATGGAGACTTCAATATAAGATGCTGTTCTTGTACTGTAGAACAGCTGGGTCCCTGGTGGAGAGTAGACTTACTGGCTGTCTATAAAGTCAGTGCTGTCACCATCATCAACAGACAAGACTGTTGTCCTGCAAGGATTCTTGGGGCACAGATCCTGATTGGGAACTCGCTGGATCAAAATGGTAACCAAAACCCCAGGTGAGATGTGATTTCTGATAAATGTAACTTTTCTCCATTAACATTAAATTCAATATTTTTTTGTTTATTTAAACAAATATAAACTAATGTCTGAACATAGTTTTAAATTCTAATCTATCATTTTCTTTGTTGTTCCTCTACATCCATCAGTTGTGGCATGATCAAATCATTAGCGGGTACACCAACATACACATTCCAGTGTAATGAAATGGAAGGACGCTACATCATTGTGATCATACCAGGAAAAAAGACTTACGCAACCCTGTGTGAAGTGGAGGTGTTTGCTTCTCTATCTGGTAGGGTCTTGTGGTGCTATTTTTTAGAAATCGTTGTGGTTTTGTGTGCTTAAATTATTATTGTAAGATTTTTACTGTTGTTTTTTTTTTTTCTTTTTCTTGTATTTACCATTGTTCATAGGACCAAATGAACATTATGAACTTTGCTGAACTTTTAGCTTTCAGTGTCCAATTAAACTACAGAATATTTGAATGGAACATGTTAAAATGAAAGGAAAACAATAACAACCAAACTGGCTTAAACAAACAGAATCCTAAATCCTAAAGTATGTCCCTGTAGTTCCAGAAGCTGTTACTCCTTTACCAACTCCTCCACCTCCTCCCACCCCTCCTCCACCTGTGAGCCTGCAGCTTGGTGGCAGGAACGTGACGGTGGTGGGAGAGAGGCTCTGCTGGTCCGATGCTCTGATGTACTGTAGACGTTATTACTGGGACCTGCTCAGCCTTCACAGCCAACAGGAGCAAAGCGAGTTGGAGCAGCTGCTGGGCCTCATTCCTTTCTCCCTCACAGACCAAATCTGGATGGGACTGCGCAGGTACTGATAGCTATAGATACATTTAGCTGATGAACATCACAGATTAAATAATGAGCAGGACATAATATAAATGAGATGGTGCTTCTCTCCAATCACAAGTGAAATGGAAAAATCTGTTAAAGAACTAGACATAAATATCAAATGACAACAAAGAAACAGAAGAAACAACCAAATAAATGGAGAAAGACACAACAACAAAAGCCAGAAAAAATGCAAACAACGTACAAAGTGAATGAAAATAACTACAAATGGTTCAAAGAAGAAATAACTTCTGACAACACAATGACCCCAAAAAAGAAAAAACCCAGTCAAGAAAATATTTACTTGTTTTCTGATTATTTATCCAATTGTTTGTCATAGGGGATGCATTTTTTCACAGTCAATAAAGAAGGCATATTATGTAAATTTAAACTGCTGCAACATACTAAGAGGTCAGATGCTCCGCCTCTTCTGAGGAAATATTCTCAGAAGATGCAGATTGTTAGAGTCAAAATGTTAAATACTCTGCCAAAGTTGTATTTTTACTCAGTTGTATATGTATTAAATTTTTATCCTATTGTATATTTTATTTTATTTTATTCCATTCTATATATAGTATTTTTTTTTATTCTATTCTATTCTGTACAGTTGTGTACAGTATATTATTCTTATTGTTTTCCTGTGTTCTTTAATTTTTGCTATATAACTTTGCACTGCTGTGACAAAACAAATTTTTCAGATGTGGTACTAATAAAGATTCTTATCTTATCTTATCTTAAATGTTGCCATTGTGTACTTAAATTTGTAAGTCTCAGTTCAAACTGTATCATCAAAGACATTGCTTTGTTTCTGTTGTCCTCCCCAGCCTGTTGAATGGTGAGGGGGGCTACAGTGTAACTGAAGGCACATCCTATGTGAGGGTTCTGTTCTCTTATTTAGCGAGGATGTTTACTTCCTGCATTTATGACCTTACCTGTGCTTGTGTATGGTGAGACCATTAGAGGGGTTACGCCATATACAGGTTGATGGAGATGACCCTTTTGTGAGCAGGTAGTCACACAGAAACGCAGACCCAACACAGATCTTTAAGTTAGATGCTTTGTGTTGTTGTGTTTTCTTATTTGCATTGCTGTGTCAAAATTACATTTGGATTTTTTATTCACTTAAGCAAAATTATGCTTAAAATGATAAAATTCTAATTGTTTTCTAGTGAAATTTTTCCAGTATATTTAACATATTTTGTTATTTTGAAGATACATATCAATCATATAGCTTATGTTAAATGTCAATAGCTGCATTTTCCAATCAGTTTACATCTGTTTGTTATACTTTCTCTACAACAGATCCCTCAGAGCAGAGAAGTGGTTCTGGATGTCTGGATATTCCATGAATTTCTTAAATTGGCCACAAGATTTTGTTCCTGACACCTACTCCAGCACCTGTGGAGGCGTGGCCAGCACGGACCACTTCCTCTGGCAGGACCAGCCCTGTGAGGAGAACCTCAACTTCATCTGCCAATCAGGTTTTACTTACACCACATTAAGGCTTGTGTGCTTTTATTGTGCATTGCTTTAGTTGAACTTTTCCTCATGTTCTTTCAGGTGCTGACAATGGCGTGCAGAGAGTTTATTTCTCCAGCACCCAAGGATCCAACAAGTCCATAGGAAAATCGATGACACTGTATAAACTGTGATGCATAGGTTTTTTTTGTTAGTAATAGTTTATATCTGAATATGTTTTGCACTCCTTTAAACCATTCTTAGAAAAATTCAGTAATTGCATAAAACACCACGTTTATCTTTTTCATAAGTTAAAGTCATGAATAAATGATTTGTCTTTAAATAATTTCCTGTGTAGTTTGTAGTAATGCTCATAGCAATCATAGCAGTTGTATTTATACAAAACACGTGAGCTTGTTCCTCTGCATTATATAAAGCAATAAGTGCCTATAATAGTGCCTCTAAAGTTATGGCAAAGACTGTAATGATGAAATGTGGTAATAAAGTTTGGATTAATAAACAAAGACAGTGGTATATTATAAAATATAACAATATCAAACAGTTTGGTTTTTATTTGTGCAGAAGAACACAAGTTCTTAAGCGCTTCACACTACACGCACAGCAAAGTGTGAAAATGTTATTTTTTCATTTGTGGACAATATAGCATACAACACACATGTCTGTAATTACTAAATTCTCTCTGACACTATATTAAAAAAAATCATTGCAGACCTGCTGTCTGACAGTATAAATAAGTTTTGTCTTTAAACAAATTAATTAGAAAGATTGTCAAAAGGATTTCCAGGGATTTGGTGGCATTTTCATATTAAGTCCTGCAACAATTTAAAATGTACCCAAATCAGTCGCAAAGTAACAATTTAAGATACAATTTAAAATAAAGCTGAATAAAGCAGAATAATCATACTGAATAATTAGTATGATTATTCTGACTGAATTAACTGAATTCCACCTTTACATCAACTTTAAACAGTCTAGTATGAATGTACTGTGAGTATACAGGATGGATATTAGCCAAGACATCAGGTTGCATCTTGTTGAATTCAGTTTTGTAAATCAACAAAGAGCATTAAACCTCAGAGCACAGCACAGGTCACCTGATCACAGCCTGTACAATAAAAAAATCTACTGGAACTCGTAATAGAAATTATTATGAGTTATGATACTTTTCCGCATGCTGAGCCACTACAACTGATTTTAAGATTCCCTCACCTGCTGAATCCCACTATAGCCTCTTCCATACTAATTTTCCTGTTTTGTTATCTTGTTGTTGTTTTTTTAAAGCCTCCTTCTTTTCCTATGATCGTGTTTTAAGCCAAACATATTCATTAGAATTAAAATTTAGGCTGAAATAAAGTTTGTGTTCTCATGTACTATATATGCACCACCTCATATATGACGCCATTCTTGCTTTTCAAAATACTAAGAGGACTTTCTCTGCTCTCATTTCATGCACAATGAAGATATAGTCTTTAACTCAAAGGCTGTGTCCTTGTTTTTTCTTTCATTTGCATTGCTAGCATTTCCAGACAGGCATGACTAGACGTGTTGCAAACAGTTTTTCCTTATGTATACTGAGGTAAAACTGTAAAATCTTGCAAAATATTTAATTTAATTAAATATCCAATTTTTAGTTTTGATTTATTGCTAAATGTTGATATTATTCAAGTATTTTAAAGTATAGTTTTTACAAAAACATTTTTATATGAACCCATTTCACTACATGCACTAAACAAGTTCAACAAATATTATTTTACAAATATTATTAATTTAAAGTCAGTGTAAAAGGCAAATTGATTTTGACGTAATTTTGAACAGATGGAAAATACTGAGAGGTCAGATGCCTCTTAATGATTTGAATTTAGCAAATATTCTCAGAAGATGCAGATCTTAAGTCAGGTGTTGTTGTGTTTTCTCATTTGCATTGCTGCCTTCTCCAGACAGGTGTGTTTGTTTTTTAGTTTTGACTGAAAACACAACAAACTTTCTGTGACATTAGCGGGGCAGGTATTTTATCTACATCATTTAATCCACAAAGATGAACGTGAAAGAAATTTAATTCAGATTTTTGTTCAAATAAGCAAAAATGATAAAAAAAACATTTTTTGTAGTGAAATTTTTCTTTTCTTTTCTTGTTTTTTAACTCAGTTTGGACTGAACGATTTATGTGGAAAAGCCAACCTTCAGCTTTCAGAGTTAGAAAGATGTCTTTTCAGTGTCTTTCTGACCAAATTATTAAAAAACAGTAACATCTAATATTATTTTAAAGCTAATTATTAACCATGTAGCATATATGAAACTCAGTATAAACAGGTGGTGCCAGTAGTACATCAATGGCAACATTTTCATTCAGTTTAAATCTATTTTGATGTTTTTATTTTAATTTCTTAAATTGGATTTTGTCCACTGTGGGGTGAACCTAAACATCATCTGCTGATCTGGCTGGGCTTATATCATGTTAAACGCATGTATGCAAAAAGTTCAATTTCAACAGCACATTTCAGTTTTTCTACATGACAAGTGTGTAAAACTACAGATAAATCTCTGGTAGCTCACTGCCCAGATGTCATATACTTATAAAACCTTATATTTTTATTTGACTGATGAAAACTTTCATTTTTTACTGGAATTTCTGTTGTACACATTAAAAAGGTTTTTTCTGTCATTTAACTGTTTACCTAATACCTAACTACTTTGGTGTAGTATAAATGGCTCTTGAGGAGCTTTTTATCAGCAGGAAAAGTTGTACACCTATAAGAAGTCCACAAATGTATGCCATGCACACTTTCCAAAACCATCCAGCAGACCAGATTGGAGTCTCTGTCGGGTCAATGCTGGCCCCCAGGACTTTTATTTCACACCCCTGATGTAAACGATGCTGTGGAAAACTGTAACTGCACAGGTATCTCTGTTTGTGTCAGAGACATTAGCATTGAAATTAAATATTACACTTGAGAAATGCAAATGTCATCATCTTCATCAAAGTAATAAAGTTTACAATAAAACGGCACATATAGTTGTGTGTGAATCTGGCTGATAGTCTTTGAGGTAAGCTTATGTGCCTTTGAAAGTAATGATCAGTGAAATGAATAAAAATGTGTAATAAGGCAAGTGAAAATGTAGAAAAATAAAATGTTTAAACATTAAATTGTAGAAACATGCAGTGGAAAGGTTTGGCCTGAAGATTAAGATATGAGTTTGAGTGTGTGGTCATTCATGCAAACATCAGTGACTAAAAATTTACATATTCTTGGATACTGAAACAAATGTAAAAGTATGAGACTGGAAGTGATTAGAAGAAAACTACAGAGACAGTAAGTCAGTCTATCTGCAAATTACTGCGTTTTATTAATGCCATAATACATTTGACTTGGATACTTTCTTAAGCCATGAGTGGGACTCATAGTTGGAGCTTCATTGGTAAGTTAAAGTATCTTAAACTTTCTTTAAGAAAAAATAAAGTTAAAATGAAGATGATGGAATTTAATGTACACATCAGTGAGATCATTCAAAAAAAATAACTCCTTTTTTTAAAAAAATATCTTTTAAATGTCTGTATTTTAACAGGCATTTCCATCATGTTAACATTAACATCTGGAACGCTGGCAGGTAAACTTTTCTTCTACGAACAAACATATTCTGGTCCACAAAGTGCAATCTTGTGTAGAATAGCACAAGAATTTTGTGTGTCGTTGCACCCCTAATATATATTAGGGGTGCAACGATACACAAAATTCACGGTTCGGTTTGATACTTTGGTGTCACGGTTCGATATTTTTTCGATACAAAAAAATGTTCATGCCTTTTTAATTTGTCATTTATTAAAATTATAAATATATATATATATTTTAACTCAAAAGTACAGTTTTTAAATTTAATGTTGCTGAAACAACAAAGTAATAAAAACAATAAATCTATCTGATCGAGAAATCACTCATCTTTGGAAGAGAGAGTTTATTACAGAGAAATGGCTCTTTCCAAAATAAAAGCTATACTATACGCTTCTTCTGGGGTATACTCTCAGCAGCATATTAAACATATCAGGTCCCCATAAGGAGAATCATGTGCTAAGGGCTGTCTAAATGACTCGGGTAAAGTTTGTAGCATGCGTGCTTGTTGTTTTTGTCTGCTTCCACTTGTCTTTGCATTAGGATGATGTCGGCATAAATGTGCAGTCATATTTGTTGTGTTCCCACTAGTGCTGTCAGCGTTAATCTCGGTGAAATTATGTTAACGCCACAACACGGCAAATCTCCGTTAACAAGCTACCGCGGATCGCCCCGTGCGTGGGGCTGGACGGCGTCAACACGTTAACGAGCAAACTGCGCTAACGCACTAGTTCCCACCCATGTAATTGAGCATTGCGTGGCACATCCGACATAATATTTTACTTTAGTCCATGACGCGCTTACCTTCAGGGTCATCTGTCACATGAAAACCAAAATAGTTCCAAACGCCAGATCTGAATGAGGGTGGGGGAGGTTCAATTTGCCATGTTGCAACGAGAGCTTAACTTCTGTCTCGCTAGCTTGCCCTGCGCTCAGTGAATCTGCGTTCGACTACTCTGCCTAGGCTGCACTGTCGAACGCTGATCCACTGAGCGCTCAACACAGACAGCATCATCAGAAGGAAAGTTGATAAAATAAATTAAAAATTTTGTATTGTTCGATACATATGAGTACCAAACCGAAAGTACTGTATCGAACGGTTCAATATCGATACGAGTATTGTTGCACCCCTAATATATATGTATATATATATTCAGTGTTGGGGAGTAACGGAATACATGTACCGCCGTTACGTATTTAAAATACAAAATATGAGTAACTGTATTTCGTTACAGTTACCGTTTAAAAAGTTGGTATTTAGAATACAGTTACTTTGTTGAAATAAATGGATTACACGGCGGTACTTCCCTGTTTCATATTGTCACGGGTCAGGACTGTTTGGGTTTTGTTTGACAGCTACGTTCTGTTGTTCCAGGCGGCAGCGTTACGGTTGCCATGGTTACAGGGTGACGCTCTCTCTCTCCTGGGTGAGAGAGGCCTTTTTGTTGTTGTTGTGCTAAGCTAATAGGCAGAATGCTACCGGTATAGCTCTAAAGAATGTAGCATCATAGGCAGTGTAGTCCGTGCTGCAGGGAGAATGGACTGCCATACACGTTATGTGTCTGTGAGCGAGGGAGGGAGAAAAAGGAAAAGTACGAGCTGTCATGAGCAAAAACGGGAGCTGGAAGCATGTAAATATAATAATAACCACTGCAGCCAAGAGGAGTGCCTGACGAGCCCAGTTGTAAGTAAGCTATTAAGCTTACTGTAAGTAAGATGTAAGTAAGCTATTAAGCTTACTTACAGTGGGGCAAAAAAGTATTTAGTCAGCCACCGATTGTGCAAGTTCCCCCACTTAAAATGATGACAGAGGTCAGTAATTTGCACCAGAGGTACACTTCAACTGTGAGAGACAGAATGTGAAAAAAAAATCCATGAATTCACATGGTAGGATTTGTAAAGAATTTATTCGTAAATCAGGGTGGAAAATAAGTATTTGGTCAATAACAAAAATACAACTCAATACTTTGTAACATAACTTTTGTTGGCAATAACAGAGGTCAAACGTTTACTATAGGTCTTTACCAGGTTTGCACACACAGTAGCTGGTATTTTGGCCCATTCCTCCATGCAGATCTTCTCAAGAGCAGTGATGTTTTGGGGCTGTCGCCGAGCAACGCGGACTTTCAACTCCCGCCACAGATTTTCTATGGGGTTGAGGTCTGGAGACTGGCTAGGCCACTCCAGGACTTTCAAATGCTTCTTACGGAGCCACTCCTTTGTTGCCCGGGCGGTGTGTTTTGGATCATTGTCATGTTGGAAGACCCAGCCTCGTTTCATCTTCAAAGTTCTCACTGATGGAAGGAGGTTTTGGCTCAAAATCTCACGATACTTGGCCCCATTCATTCTGTCCTTAACACGGATCAGTCGTCCTGTCCCCTTGGCAGAAAAACAGCCCCATAGCATGATGTTTCCACCCCCATGCTTCACAGTAGGTATGGTGTTCTTGGGATGCAACTCAGTATTCTTCTTCCTCCAAACACGACGAGTTGAGTTTATACCAAAAAGTTCTACTTTGGTTTCATCTGACCACATGACATTCTCCCAATCCTCTGCTGTATCATCCATGTGCTCTTTGGCAAACTTCAGACGGGCCTGGACATGCACTGGCTTCAGCAGCGGAACACGTCTGGCACTGCGGGATTTGATTCCCTGCCGTTGTAGTGTGTTACTGATGGTGACCTTTGTTACTTTGGTCCCAGCTCTCTGCAGGTCATTCACCAGGTCCCCCCGTGTGGTTCTGGGATCTTTGCTCACCGTTCTCATGATCATTTTGACCCCACGGGATGAGATCTTGCGTGGAGCCCCAGATCGAGGGAGATTATCAGTGGTCTTGTATGTCTTCCATTTTCTGATGATTGCTCCCACAGTTGATTTTTTCACACCAAGCTGCTTGCCTATTGTAGATTCACTCTTCCCAGTCTGGTGCAGGTCTACAATTCTTTTCCTGGTGTCCTTCGAAAGCTCTTTGGTCTTGGCCATGGCGGAGTTTGGAGTCTGACTGGTTGAGGCTGTGGACAGGTGTCTTTTATACAGATGATGAGGTCAAACAGGTGCCATTCATACAGGTAACGAGTGGGGGACAGAAAAGCTTCTTACAGAAGACGTTACAGGTCTGTGAGAGCCAGGGATTTTCCTTGTTTGAGGTGACCAAATACTTATTTTCCACCCTGATTTACGAATAAATTCTTTACAAATCCTACCATGTGAATTCATGGATTTTTTTTTCACATTCTGTCTCTCACAGTTGAAGTGTACCTCTGGTGCAAATTACTGACCTCTGTCATCATTTTAAGTGGGGGAACTTGCACAATCGGTGGCTGACTAAATACTTTTTTGCCCCACTGTACATCGACTGTTCACCGTGTTCGTGTTTTCCTCCAAAAACAATAAGTTCCATTGGAGCAGCCTTTCAACGCCTCTCTCTGTCTCTCGCTAGCAAAGTTGACCCAGACAACAAAGTAAAGCTATTTTTCGGCTACGAGCCCAACACAGAACCCACCGTATTATATATGTGGGTCATGGCCCCCACATATAAATTGCGCGCATCACTCTTTTTCCATTTCCATTTCTGTAGGCTGTGATGCTACAGGGATTTAACACAACAAAGTTTTAATTATGTTATATAATAACCCAGAAGTCTCTGTGTATATGCTTTTTTATTGTGACTGTGACTAAAAATCTGAAATAATGTGCACCCATCAGCTCACTGTAAAAGATAACATAGCTGTTGTAATACATAAAAAACACATCATCTTGAATGTGTCTTATACTGGGATGCGTACATGTCCATACTCACCTGACACTGATTTTAATTATAACTGATGAACAGAAATACAATGTTGTGAAAAAGTATTTGACTCTTCTTTAATTTTTTTTTAATTTTTGCACATTTGTCACACTTGCATTTTTCAAATCCTCAAACAAATTGTATTATTAGACAAAGATAGCCACAATAAGTACAAACTGCAATTTTAAATGATTTAATTCATAAAGGGAACAATGCTATCCAAAACTATGTAACTTCAGAGTTGTTTGAATGCTCAAACAACTGTGAAGTTGGTAACCGAGATTCTTGAAATACATTATTTTTATTTGTAGTGTGCTACTTTAGATTTTTTTTTTTCCCAGTAGGAGGTAGAAGTTAGTTTGGAGCTATGCTAAGTTGCAAAATCTGCTTAAGTTATATTCATTTAACCTCTGTTTCCTCCTGTCTAACCAGCTCACTCCCTTACAGTAAGAAATTAGTACGTAGCTGCCTTGAGACCAGGAGGGCCAGATTCAAATCCTGCTCATGGCAACATTTCTTGTGGGGCAGGTTATTTGTCAAATTTGTTTGATGACATGAAACATGTAACTGTGTTAAGTATACAGAAAAAAGGAAATCAAGAAGGGGACAAATGCCTTTCAGAGCACTGTATATTATGTTTGACTCTAAACATTCAAGGTGAGCAATCAGTGAAGAGTTGCAACATATATTCAAAGCTTTGGTTCTGCTCAGCGGTAGCTGTTTTGATTGATAATGCATTTTTTTAATTATTTAGGTCAACTTCTTTACAACGTGGCACTGAAAAAAACAGCTGTCCAATCTTCAACCAGTAGCACTGTGGGTACTGCTGGTAGAGCAGTTGATGGAAACAGAGATGCAAGCTATCAAAGAGGGTCTTGCACACTTACCAGTGGACAATCTAATCCCTGGTGGAGAGTAGACCTGGTAAATGTGTATACAATTGGGACTGTAATGATAACCAATAGAGATGAATTGGAAAACAGGCTGGATGGTGCCGAAATCTGAATCGGAAATTCAACAAAAATCAGTGACCCTGAAAGTAACAGGTGATATATACCCATAAGTCAGTTATCATTATATCAGTGGGACTTATTTATTTTTTATTTTTATACTTTTTCTTTTTGAATCTGTTATATACAGGTGTGCTGTCATCTCTCACATTCCCAGCGGACAAGCGTTTTATTTTCCATGTAACTCTGTGAAGGGACGCTATGTCACTGTGTTTCTACCAGGAAGTGCAAAGGTCCTGAGTCTCTGTGAGGTTGAAGTGTACTACGGTAAACCCCTTTAATTATTATGTTGATACATAAGACTGTAATTTACTGAGTCAAAGGACAATGAAGGCTTTTATGTCAGTGTGTTTTTAATTTCTAAAAATATTATTATGATTCTTTATTTTTTTTATTTATGTCAATAGAGATTGTGACAGGCCAACCAAAAGAAATTATTGTTTTCTTGGTTTTCCTCCAAGGATACCCATTACCCAATGTGGCACTGAAAGGAGAAGCTTCCCAGTCATCTACACTCTCCTTTGCCACTGCGTCCAAAGCCATCGATGGCAGACGGAACTCGTTCTATAGCAATGGGTTCTGTAGCCACACGGCTGAAGACGAGACCAACCCCTGGTGGAGGGTGGACCTGCAGCGAAGCTTTACAATCACTGCTGTAAAAGTCACCAACAGAGGAGACTGCTGTGCTGAAAGACTGGATGGAGCTGAGATCAGAATAGGAAACTCACTGGAGAACAATGGAAACAATAATCCCAGGTAATGATGACTTCATACCAGTCAATGTTCATTGTGATTTTTTTCTTTGTTTGTTTCATCTTAAAATAATTTCAACAGCAATATTTCAGAGATTGCAATATTTATATATTATCCACCACAGGACTAGTTCAGGACTTCATGTTACTTCCTCCTGAACTGGAACTCCACAACATTAACATAATACTGCCCTGTAAAATATCCCAACTCTTTGATCTTTGGGCTGAAAGAAGAATAACACTCGATGCATAAATGCTCAATCAACAATTACTTTAATCAACACAATTATCTTTATTCCATACAATACTTTGAGCATTTCAAACGTCCGAACAGGAGATGTGCATTGGAGGGTGTCCGGCAAAATCTCGAAGTGTCTGACCATTTCTCACATTCTTAAAGCTTCGGCCCCCCTTCCAAACTAAGCATCCACATTCTTTCTCTCTCTGTGAGCCTAAGTTATGACCTTGGCTTCCTGTGCAGTATGTTTTGTTCTTCCTACAATCAGAAAAGCAAGGCCATGATTCTCTGCAAACAGTATTTTCTTTATAAATCAGCATTATGAAGTACCATAGAACAGTGTAATTCATTCACAGTAAATCAGCAGTCTAATGTAATACAAATGAGTCTAATCAATATAATAATGCAACCTAAAACTATATAATGATTTCATAAGCTTAAATCAGAGGTATAATGTAACATAAAACCCTTTAAGCTCTTGTTAAAAAGAGATCACTTACACCTTCCAATCCAGTGTTGCGAGGTCCAGCTTTGAGCTCTAAGGCAGGGGATGAAACAACATCCGCATGTCGTAAGTATTGCAACGAAAACAGAAAGTGAGACCGTGATTGACATAATAAACTCTTCCATTGCCTTTTTTTTTTTTTTTTTACATTTTTTAAAATGATGTTCTGAGCCTTCCCAGGGCTCTAGTTACAGAACCATCTGGGGCTATATTGTTGGGAATGAAAGTGCAGCACATCTCTCCAAACGTTACACACACACACCCTCTTTTTACCCACTAGGTGTCAGTTCTCTTAGTTGTCATGCTTCTTTTCTCTCTCTCGACCCTCTGTCCCCCTTTAATAGGTGGACCATATGTGGGATAACTGCTGTGTTTGGGAAATTTAGATGCAAGAAAAATAATGTTCTTCTAGTCTCGTGACTTTATGACCCATAGACTTATTCTAAAAATAACCTATGTGTGTAAGCATGTTTGCAATGACCCCTCTGCATTCTAAGTCATTTCCCACAATATATCAGTCACACCGAACAAAGCTTATGACCTTCAGAAGACTGATTTCCAACTCTCATGAGCTCGTTTGCAATGTGTGTATGAAAATAATTATAAAACATTCTCAATCCTAACATTTTCCCTCCTTTTACACATTTAAATGTGTAAAATGATTTAGTGTGTGTTTGTAGATGTGTGTGTGTGTGTGTGTGTGTGGCCTGAAGCGTGCCCTGGGATCCTGCTCTCCTCCTTTTCAGTCTGTTTGCGACCATTGCTGCTGCTGCTCAGTCCTGTCCATCCTGGCTCTGTATCAAGCACAAACAGAAAAAACAAAAACCAAACAAAAAACAGGCAGGAGTGTACGAACAGGAAAATTATGTTCTGTTTGCTGTGTTACACGGAGAGGGGGGACGGGGACGCCAGGCCCTGTGTCAGCCCCCCCTCTCCTTAATGATATAATTAACTCACATGTACATGTACATATTTAAATTCTTAAGATTATGTTTAAACTCACAAAAGAGATTTTCCTTCCTTCAGTAGGTCATTTGTATTGTTCAATGAGCAGAAACCATCTCACAATTTGACTATCTTATCTAAATGTATTGTTTCATCACTGGTTGGTCATACCAGTCTTTCTTTTTTTCTTTTTTTTAAGTTAACCTTGCTGAAAAATGTTCACGTGTTAATGAGTGTAAGCTGATTTTCATTGCATGTGTGCATTAGTAGGCGGGTTAATTCTATGTGTGTTCAGTGGAGCTGCAGATCCAGCAAAGCCTCTGTGCGTGTTTTTGTTTGTTGCGATGTTCCAGACACTTTCCCAACCTCCACAAGTCAGTTGGCCCCAAATTTCAACACAATTTTATGTGCTCTTAAAACCTTCATTTCTGTCCTCGCTGCTGTACATTTCACAGCTGCTGATTCTTGCTGGGTGTGGTTCCCATTATGTTAATCTATCAATTTGCTCCAGCTGCTGTGCTCGTGGTGGAAGGTTGATCAAGGTCCGTAGCCACCTGTATTAACACACTGTGACACTTATCTAATATCATTTTCATCACTGCTCCATAGACAAGCAGGTAACACGCCCACCTTTACAGCGTAAACTGCACACAAGTCTCGCAACACATTCCTCTCTCTGCTTGTCAATACTGATCCTGAAGGTTGACCCCGTAGGAAATTGGGTAAAGGCTGCCGACCTTTTGCCAGCGCCATCTTATCCTTCCGACCATACATACATTACACAGCATCACATGGGGAAGACAGGTCAGAGAGGTATAACACACTTTCTGCTGTCAGGTGTGCTTCCATCTCACATATCAATGCGGGTAAAACCTACACATACCGCTGTGACGGAGGCAGCATGGAGGGTCGCTTTGTGAACGTGTTTCTTCCTGGACAGAAGAAGACTCTCACCCTGTGTGAAGTGGAGGTGTATGCTGCCCCAGCAGGTAGAGCTGTAAGCGACTGGATCTGATCTACTGAAAGACATCTGCCTGATACTGATTCATACTTGTTTCTTCTTTTCAACAATTTAGTTGAACCACTTCCAAACGTGGCCTTAAACAAACAAACAGTACAGTCATCAACTTGGTATGGGCCAGTGTATGGGCCCTCAAAAGGTGTTGATGGGTGCAGAAATGGAAACTTGCACTCTGGGTGCTGTACACACAATGATCAAGACATGGTTCCCTGGTGGAGAGTAGACTTGTTGGCTGTCTATAAAGTCAGTGCTGTCACCATCATCAACAGACAGGATGGTTATATTCCAAGGATTCTTGGGGTACAGATCCTGATCGGGAACTTGCTGGATCAAAATGGTAACCAAAACCCCAGGTGAAATTTGATTTCTGATAAACATGCATTTCTCCATAAACATTTTTTCCTTATTAAAAAACTGAACATTATATTTAAAAGAGTTACACTGAAACTTTCATCCATCAGTTGTGGCATGATCAAATCATTAGATGGTACACCAACATACACATTCCAGTGTAATGAAATGGAAGGTCGCTACATCATTGTGATCATACCAGGAAAAAAGACTTACGCAACCCTGTGTGAAGTGGAGGTGTTTGCTTCTCTATCAGGTAGGGTCTTGTTGTGCTATTTTTTAGAAATCGTTGTGGTTTTGTGTGCTTAAATTATTATTGTAAGATTTATACTGTTGTTTTGTTTTGTTTTTCTTGTATTTACCATTAAACTACAGAATATTTGAATGGAACATGTTAAAATGAAAGGAAAACAATAGCAACCAAATATGGCTTAAACAAACAGAATCCTAAAACAAAGTACTTCCCTGTAGTTCCAGAAGCTGTTACTCCTTCACCAACTCCTCCACCTCCTCCCACCCCTCCTCCACCTGTGAGCCTGCAGCTTGGTGGCAGGAACGTGACGGTGGTGGGAGAGAGGCTCTGCTGGTCTGATGCTCTGATGTACTGTAGACGTTATTACTGGGACCTGCTCAGCCTTCACAGCCAACAGGAGCAAAGCGAGTTGGAGCAGCTGCTGGGCCTCATTCCTTTCTCTCTCACAGACCACCTCTGGATGGGACTGCGCAGGTACTGAAAGCTTTAAATACATTTAGTTGATGTACATCACAGATTAATTAATGAGCAGGACATAATATAAATGAGATGGTGCTTCTCTCCAATCACAAGTGAAATGGAAAAATTTATTAAAGAACTAGACATAAATATCAAATGACAACAAAGAAACAGAAGAAACAACCAAATCAAATAACAAAGGAACAACAATATAAACAAGAAAGAAATGCAAACAATGTACAAAGTGAATGAAAATAACTACAAATGGTTCAAAGAAGAAAAAACTTCTGACAACACAATGACCCTGAAAAAGAAAAAATCCAGTCAAGAAAATATTTACTTGTTTTCTGATCATTTATACAAATGTGTGTCATAGGGCAGCGGTCCCCAACCCCCGGGCCTCGGACCGGTACCGGTCCGTGAGTCGTTTGGTACCAGGCTCAGGTGTGAAATGTATAGTTTTCATGGTTTTTATCGGTTTTCAGCCTTATTTTGTTATCGTTTTTATCGTTTACTCGGTTTTCCTTGGTCTTTTCACGTGTGTTATGAATAAATTTTCTTTTTTCGGTACCGGTACTAGTTTTATTTTGTTGTATTTATCCGCGACACCTTAAAGGCCGGTCCATGAAAATATTGTCGGGCATAAACCGGTCCGTGGCGCAAAAAAGGTTGGGGACCGCTGTCATAGGGGATACAGGTTTTCACAGTCAATAAAGAAGGCATATTATGTAAATTTAAACTGCTGCAACATGTCAGATGCCCCGCCTCTTAATGATCTGAATTCAGGAAATATTCTTGGAAAATGCAGATCTTTAAGTTAGATGCTTTGTGTTGTTGTGTTTTCTCATTTGCATTGCTGTGTTTACTGGGCAAAAACAAACCTGCTGTCTCATGAAGTATGGCGTTATTTTGTGCCACTATTCTGAGCGCACTTAAAAAAAAATTGCAGGCGCAAGTGTTGCATTTTGAGGAGAAATTTATTTTGAGCGAAGAAAAACTGAATTTGAGTGAACAGAATTCATTGCTGCGTGCAGAAAATGTATTTCAGTGCTATTATTCACACACGCACAATAGCAGCCCCTCTCCCTCAGTTTTTGCATTTGCGCTCGCTCGCAATGTGTTGCTTGCGCTCTCAACATTTCTGCCCGTGCGTGCTCAACTCTTTCTCTACACCGTTTGTGCCACAAAACCAGCCAATCACAGACTTGGATGCAAAAAAAATCTGATTGGCTGTTTTGGTCTCCAATCAGCTCCAAATGATGAAATGCAATATCCCAGAATCCATTTTGTCCAAAACTCAAACGAGGCAGTTGCGGAGAAACACGGTGTGGCGGAGTTTGAAATATTATTCTTTCTGGGTGAGAAAATAAACTTTTAAGATATTTTCATGCCAGAATGGAGCTGTGTAAACTTCAAATATCTGCTCGATTTATCAAGACATCACATATTTGCATAAGTGCTCTAATGTTTTCGGAGATGCCTGTTACCCACCAGCTGACCGCATAGCTGGACTGGCCATTGGGCATACCGGACATTTGCCCGTGGGCCGATGGTGATTTTTCATGTTTATGTTTGTTTGTTTTTGTAACGGTATAAACAATGAAAGGTGGTGGATTAGCCAATTGGTCATGATCAACTCTGGGCTGGAACAATTACAATACATCCGTATTGAAAGGAAAAGGAACGCGATTTGTCCCAAACTTCAGCAACGATGAAAAAAAAGACACAAAGCTGAAGTTATTCTGTCTTTGCTGCACAGCTGCCTCTTCTCCCCTCATTCTCCCTCCCTCCCTCTCCTGTTGCTACTTCAATCATGAAACTGATCAATGATCAGCTGATTGTCTCTCTTGTTTGTTTATCGCCCACTTTACGCCAGAAAGAGGAAACCAGCAGATGCGCTAAACAACAGCAGCTTGATCAGCTGTTTTTTAATATTACTTTCTAGTATCAGCTGATGTTTGCTAGATCCACAGCTGTAAATGCTGCTCATGATACCGGTTTTGATATGTGGTGAGAGGAAAACATTAAGGTGATACAAATCATACATATATACCAACAAGACAGTGTACGTCACTGTCACAACAGTGTTTGTTTTAGTTCAAAGGCTTTATGGTTTTCCTATAATACCTGGTGGTGTAGTCGGTGATTTTTTTGTCAGTTCAACCTTATACATTATGTTTAACCCGAGTGCCCACCCGGTCAGCTGGTGGGTAACAGGCCTCTCCGAAAACATTAGAGCACTTATGCAAATATGTGGTGTCTCGATGAATCGAGCAGATATTTGAAGTTTACACCACACCATTCTGACATGAAAATATCTTAAAAGTTTATTTTGTGACCCAGAAAGAATAATATTTCAAACTCCGCCACACCGTGTTTCTCCGCAACTGCCTCGTTTGAGTTTTGGACGAAATGGATTGTGGGATATTGCATTTCGTTATTTGAGCTGATTGAAGACCAAAACAGCCAATCAGATTTTTTTTTGTATCCAAGTCTGTGATTGGCTGGTTTTGTGGCACAAATATAACGGTGTAGAGAAGGAGTTGAGCGCGCATGGGCAGAAATGTTGAGAGCGCAAGCAACACATTGCGAGCGAGCGCAAATGCAAAAACTGAGCGAGAGGGGCTGCTATTGTGCGTGTGTGTGAATAATAGAAAACACTGAAATACATTTTCTGCACGCAGCAATGAATTCTGTTCACTCAAATTCAGTTTTTTCTTCGCTCAAAATAAATTTCTCCTCAAAATGCAACACTTGCACCTGCAATTTTTTTTTTACGTGCGCTCAGAATAGTGGCACAAAAATAACGCCATAATGAAGGGGGCAGTTTATTTAATCCACATTGTTTAATCCAAAAAGACAAAAATCTAAACTACATTTGGATTTTCTGTTCACTTAAGCAAACATGATAAAATTCAAATATTTTCCAGTATATTTAACATATTTTGTTATTTTTAAGATAACTATCAATCATTGAGCTTGTGTTAAATGTCAATAGCTGAATTTTCCAATCAGTTTACATCTGTTCGTTATACTTTCTCTACAACAGATCCCTCAGAGCAGACGAGTGGTTCTGGATGTCTGGATATTCCATGAATTTCTTATATTTTCCACAAGATTTTTTTCCTGACAGCTACTCCAGCACCTGTGGAGGCGTGGCCAGCACAGACCACTTCCTCTGGCAGGACCAGCCCTGTGAGGAGAACCTGAACTTCATCTGCCAATCAGGTTTTACTTACACCACGTTAAGGCTTGTGTGCTTTTATTGTGCATTGCTTTAGTTGAACTTTTCCTCATGTTCTTTCAGGTGCTGACAATGGCGTGCAGAGAGTTTATTTCTCCAGCACCCAAGGATCCAACAAGTCCATAGGAAAATCGATGACACTGTATAAACTGTGATGCATGGGTTTTTTTTGTGTTAGAAATAGTTTATATCTGAATTTGTTTTGCACTCCTTTAAACCATTCTTAGAAAATTTCAGTAATTGCATAAAACATCACGTTTATCTTTTTCATAAGTTAAAGTCATGAATAAATGATTTGTCTTTAAATAATTTCCTGTCTAGTTTGTAGTAATGCTCATAGCAATCATAGCAATTGTATTCACACAAAACATGTGTGGTTGTTCCTCTGCATTATATAAAGCAATAAATGACTATAATAATGTCTCTAAAGTTATGGCAAAGACTGTAATGATGAAATGTGGTAATAAAGTTTGGATTAATAAGCATCCATCCATCCATCCATCTTCATCCGCTTTATCGGGGGCCGGGTCGTGGGGGCATCAACTTGGTATGGGCCAGTGTTTGGGCCCTCAAAAGGTGTCGATGGATGCAGAAATGGAAACTTGGACTCAGGATGCTGTACACATACTTCAGAAGATCTGGATCCCTGGTGGAGAGTAGACTTGTTGGCTGTCTATAAAGTCAGTGCTGTCACCATCATCAACAGACAGGATGCTGTTATAGAAAGGATTCTTGGGGCGCAGATCCTGATCGGGAATTCGCTGGAACAAAATGGAAACCAAAACCCCAGGTGAGATCTGATTTCTAAAAAATTTCTAAAAAATAGAAAATATCTCCATAAACATTAATTCAAATATTTTTTCCTTATTTAAAAAATGACAAACTAATGTTTAAACATAGATTAAATAATCATTGTTTTTTTTGTTTCTCTACATCCATCAGTTGTGGCATGATCAAATCATTAGATGGTACACCAACATACACATTCCAGTGTAATGAAATGGAAGGTCGCTACATCATTGTGATCATACCAGGAACTAAGAGATATATGACCCTGTGTGAAGTGGAGGTCTTTGCTTCCCTATCTGGTAGGGTCTTGAAATATTATTTCTAGAACTTGTGGAGGTTTTGTGTCCTTGAATTATTATTGTAGGATTTTTACTTTTGTTTTCCTTTTTCTCATGGTACATAGGACCAAATTAACTGCATGCACTTTTAGCTTTCAGTGTCCAATTTTACTACAGAATATTGGAACATTTTAAAATAAAAGGGAAATAAAAGGAAAACAATAACCACAAAATATGGCTTAAAGAAACCAAATACTAAAAGAAAAAAATCACTACAGTGCCAGAAGTTATCATTCCTTCACCGACACCTCCACCTCCTCCCAGCCCTCCTCCGCCTGTGAGCCTGCAGCTTGGTGGCAGGAACGTGACGGTGGTGGGAGAGAGGCTCTGCTGGTCTGATGCTCTGATGTACTGTAGACGTTATTACTGGGACCTGCTCAGCCTTCACAGCCAACAGGAGCAAAGCGAGTTGGAGCAGCTGCTGGGCCTCGTTCCTTTCTCCCTCACAGACCACGTCTGGCTGGGACTGCGCAGGTACTGATACAGTAGTTATTGCAGTAGTCCGCAAACTATTCAGTTCCCCCAAATTGGTCCTGATGGTCTACAACATAAGTATGTTTGGATGCGATAAGATGCAAATGTCTTCTAAAACAAACAAAATAACAAACAAATGGAAAAGTGCTGTATAATTGCACAAAAACTACCAATTTTGTTGTGTTTTTTTTTTTCATAATTAATGAATAAGGTTTGTGATCTACGTTCAAGGTTCCTGCACAATACTAAGAGGCCAGATGCACTACCCTGTACTCTTATGACGCATGATGTCTGTGACAATTTGCAAACTTTGCAAATCAAATTATGCAGATGCAGATCTTTGCATTGCGTTGTGCGTCCTTCCATTTTCTCATTTGCATTTCTGCCATTGCTGCAATAGTAGGCCACCTTGCAAACAGCTTTCACTGTAAACACAACAAACCTGCTGTACCAAGGTTTTTTTCTTTTTTTAAAAATGATTGTCATTGTTCTTTTAGGCCTACACAACATCAAGAAGATAAATATGGATCATCCAGCTTATGTGAAATTCAACAAGCAGCTTTTAAACACCCATATGCTCCATAGACAGCAACATCTCGATAAATGTAAATCTGTTCAGATCTGTTCATCTGTTCTGTCCAACAGATCCCTCAGAGGAGACGAGTGGTTCTGGATGTCTGGACAGTCCATGAATTTCTTGAATTGGCCACAGGATTTTGTTCTAGACTGTTACTCCAGCACCTGTGGGGGCATGACCAGCACAGAGCACCTCCTGTGGCAGGACCAGCCCTGTGAGGAGAGCCTCAACTTCATTTTCCAATCAGGTTTGCTTACACCACAATGTTGCGTGCGTGCATTTACTGGGCATTGCCTTAATTTAACTGTAACTCATAACCCTTTAGGTGCTCAGGACGGTGTGCAAAGAGTTTACTTCGACAGCACCGCGATTGCCACACGTTCATAGTAAAGGTGAATATCATCATGTATGCTGAAATGTATATTTTTAAGATAGAGATAGATTTGATTAGAAACTTTATTTCTTAATCTATCCTTTGCTGAGGCTCCATAAGAAATGTGTGCACGAAAGGGAATTTGACTTTAAAAACATGACTAAAGCTGTTAATGCAGTACTTCTGTTAAAACCCCTGAATGAGAGCTGACAGACATCAACTCTGCTACATCTTGATTGTCTGATTTAAAGTGCAGAGGCAGACTTATAGGAATTGTCTCATTGTGTAAGCATTTATGGACACAAATGTGTTGGAAGCTAAACTTTGTTCTGTATTATGTCAAGACCAAAGCAATGAAATGCAGATCACACTTCAACAATTCAGAACTGATCTACAAATTCATCAAAGCAATAAAATTCTCATTAAAACAAAAGACACGTTTGCGTATTTTAATATTGACCTTGAGGAAAAAATATTGAGACTCTTAATATGCTAAAATATTAAAATAGCACACATGCAGGGCACACGCTTTATCTTGTGAGTGCTTGGTTTAATACTCATTAAGGGAACATCTGGGTAAATAAATCAGCAACTCCCACTTGCTCACATTAGAATATTTTCTATAACAGTTTTAGTGCTTTAAATGAAGTCATGGGAAGTTGAATATGTTCAGCGTTACAAGCCTCAAAGTGAAAAGGGGCAAGCCAAAGCTTTGTTTTTTGTGTTTTTTTAAATCAAAGTATTTTTCCTTCCTGTTTGAGCCTCAGAATTTTATATGAACAGGAGCAAGACATGTTAAATTTTCAGGGTTGGAAAACATATTTAAATTCTAACTAAATCAGTTTTTCACAATCTAAACCTGCAACCTTGTTTTTTCCCAGCACAATATTTTTTTCTGCAGCCAACTGTGAGAACAGCATTATGGGACATATCGATGTTTAAAAGCAAAATATCCATTCTGCAGAGAAACAGCAATGAGCTGTGGTACCCTGGATGATTGATCTGTTTTCTGATGGCTGGTTCTTGTGTGACGCGTTGACTTGGGAATGAAATGACCCGGTTCTAAAAGGACACAATTACACAAAGGGAACATTGTGATTGTAGGTCAACAGGGCACGTGTTTCTGTTACATTTCTTTAGGTGTGGTACAATCCTGTAGTTTCAGGGAGCGTGCGACTCCCATATCTGAGTAATGTGTTAACGGCAGCATGTGACAAGTGTCTAATATAAACCAAGTAAGGACAGACACACCCAAAAAATTAGGACAGGTTGAATCAGTGTAAAGTTGAGTTTCGCCTCACCTTCGATTCACCTGGTCTTACTCGTCCTTCTTGTCTCGTGTCTGTGTCTGGTGCAGGCTGAGTCACTCGTTTGAAACTATACTTGTGTATCAAACTGTGCATTGTTTTATTTCTGCTGTTAAATTAATTCTTATTTAATGTCTAAACTGTTTATATAGAGCAATAATATGACAGAAGAGTCCCATAGAAGAGTCTATGGGAGGATAGATTCTGACCAGTGATGATCCAGCCCTGTGCTGATCCTGCTAGCATCTCTGACGCTGATGCAGCCAGAGATGTTTTTAATGTTTTTAAGTTTGGGTTTTTTGTGTCTGTGTCTGGGGGGAGGGTTCACAGCTCGTTTTAGTAACCCCGCTCCTTGGCATCGTCTGCCTTCCATTCTTTGTATTATAATAATTGCAAGCACATGGAGGGCGCTGTTGTAGTGTTTCAGATCAAAGCTGACCCCGTTTCTCCTCACTCGGTTTTAAACATCAAAACTTAAAGTTAAATTTAGCAGCTGCAAAGCCACTATTGCGGTGCTACTTTCAGTGAAATGAACCAATAAAAAATATAAGAAACTGTGAGTCATCTCAAAGCTAGAAAGTGATCCAAAACTTTAGGCAAGGCTGACTTTTGATTTACCCCATTCTGACTGAATATACTTACAAAACGTTACAGTAAAACTCTTTAATTAATGTTAGCATGATTTATAGGCTTATAAATCATTATCTTTCTTTCTCCTACAGGTCTGTTACATGGCATATGACATGAATCATGTCTGTAGTGCACCGAACATGTGCAGGCATTGCTGCAGTTAATATTTAAGGGAGTATTCACAACAATTTTTTCTGTTAGCGCATCTGCCACTGAGGTTAAAGAACCTCACTCAACCGCACTTGGGGGAAAGTTTGAGAGGGGACTGTGGTGTTTTTGTTAGGTGAGAAGGGGAGAGGGGGGCTGCTGGGCAGAGGAGGGAAAATGTTCAGCTCAGACGTTTCCAGGCTAAGAAATCCAGCAGGAGAGTGTGGAAGAGAGGAGCGCTGAAATCTTACTAAATAAATAAAGGATTTGCAGCTTGATTAGATGTAGGTCGAGAAAGTTTTGTGGAGATTGTGTAGAGGCAGCAAATCCAGGAAAGGAGAGGAAGATTTTGTAGGAATTCCTGACTGACGTCATTGTAAGTAATGGTTTTCTCATAGCTGACAGGAGTAGCGCTCACTGCGGTCTTCTGCTGCTGTAGTCAATCTGCTTCAAAGTTATAACATGTTAGTGGTTCAGAGATGCTCTTCTGCATACATTTGTTATAAAATCAAACCCCAAAAATTTGGTTATTTGAGTTCCTGTTGCCTTCCTGTCAGCTCAAAGTAGCACATCAACCAGGCATTCTCATTAGAGAACTGATGTTCACTGGATATTTGATCTTTTCCCGACTATTCTCTGTAAACCATTGAGATTTTTGTGTGGAAAATCAGTAGATCAGCAGTTTCTGTAGTATTCGGGCTAGGTAATCTGACAAGAGCAATCATTCCATGTCTCATCAGTCCACAGAACTTTATCCAAAATCCACGCACTTGTTTGTTTTTTGTCAAATGTGAGACGAGCCTTTGTGTTTTTCTGGCTCAGCTGTGGTTTTGTACTTGAGCTCTCCCATAGACAGCATTTTTGTCCAGTCTCTTTCTTATTGTTGAATCATAAACTCTGACCTAAACCGAGGCACGTGAGGCCTGCAATTTTTTAGATGGAGTTCTGGGGTCTTTTGTGACCTCCTGGATGACTCATTTGGTAGTTCGGTCATTCCTGGGAAGCTTCACCACTGTTCCAGGTTTTCTTTGTTTGTGGATAAAAGCTCTCACTGTGGTTTAGACAGTCCCACAGTTTGAGAAAGGTTTTGTAACCGTTTCGAGACTGATAGCTGTCAATAACTTTGTTTTTCACGTGTTTCTTTAGATTGTGTCATGATGTTCTACTTTAGCCTGCTTCACTTTGTCAGACAGACTCTAAATAAAGTCCTGATTCAGTAGATGTGACAGTAACCAGACGTGGGTGTGGCTATTGAAACTGAACTTAGCTTTTTTAAAAATGTGGTTAATTACAGTTAATTCCTGGTGCACATTTGGTGCGTGTGTGTGTGTGTGTGTGTGTGTGTGTGTGTGTGTGTGTGTGTGTGTGTGTGTGTGTTGGCTCTTGAGACAGGTGAAGACTGCTTGTTGACTTGTTTAAAGAAGTTGTCGTGCGGGGATTGGATCGGATCTTAACCTCCAGCCGGATGCCACCTCGGCCCTAAGCTTGCCTCCTCTTCACCCTACGACGGACTGAGTTCTACATTATAAAGTCTTTGAAAATAGTGAAATAAAAGGCTATCTTATGTTAAATGCTTAAATGCTTAAATTGCACTGTGCTGGTGGTTTTTTCTTCACTGTGGTATGAGCGACGTTTGAGACTTTCAAACCACACATCCACAAACTCGTGCTGCATTTATATCCTGGGGAAAAAACAGGATTTTCTGTGTACTGCTATGTCCTTCATAAATAAATAGATTTTTTTTGTCCTCTTAGCTAAAAAATATACATCTACCAATGACAAAGTTAGTGTAATAGATTAATACATGCTTTAAGTTGCAAACACAACTCATCCCATAAATAACTCCTTGGAATAACTCCGTGGAAGGTTCTGTAGGATGTTTCTGCACCAAATGGAATCTGGCTGTGATTCCCAAACAGTTAAATCAGGATTTTTGTTGAATTTGAACTGAAAGCGTGCAGGTCGGTTACTTCCCAATTGTCTGTTCTGAAATGTTTTTGTAGTGATGCACAGAGGCAGAATAGGGCAAAATGTCATGGTCTAAATATTTCTGCTGTGATTGTTTTATATGATCCAGTTCTAAAAGGGCATGCTTTGAAACAGTTGCACATAGAAATAATTGTACACGCAAATCAAAAGGTCAAATTCTTTCAATTGTATCTAGCATTAATTTAGGTGTGGCACAGCCATGTAGCTTGAAAGGAACAGGTGAGTAATACGTGTTGACAAGTGTGTAGCATAAACTGAGTGACGACGAACACACCCAAAGTTTGAAAATGGCCTGAACTGGTTCTGCCTGTCCTGCTTGCCTGGTGTCTCTGCCAGGTGTAAGCTCAGTCACTCCTTTGAAACGATACTCCTCTAATTTGTAGTGCATTATATTATTGCTACTATTGTTATCATTATCGTTATCGTTATTATTGAGAAAGGTTTTGTAACCGTTTTGAGACTGATAGCTGTTACATAATACATAATTAGTATTAATTTTATTTCATCTATAGATCATTAAAGTCTTTCTGGCCTGCACACATAACACAATTACGTGTGTTATTAAAAAGACTAAAAATATCTCCTCACTGTTTTTATTTTAGTTTTCTAGTCCAGAAAGTTAGTTTTCCTTTTCTCTTTTTAATGTCTAGTTTCATTTATATTTATTTTCATAAGCTAACAAGTTTTTTCACATCAAGTTTTAGATTTCAGTTTAGTTTTAGTTAGAAGAAATACTAAATTATTGAATTCAGGTGTTCCAATTGCTTTAATGGTCACAAGTGTACAAAATGCAGACTGTTTCTACAAACGTCTGTGAAAGAACGGCATCGCTCTTAGAAGCTCAGATGTGAAATTTTCTTGCTACTAAATATTCCACAGTCAGCTGTTATTGGTATTATAACAATGAGGAAGCAACTGGGAACAACAGCAACTCAGCCATGAAGTGGTAGGACCCGTAAAACCACAGAGCGGAGTCAGCAGTTGCTGAGGCATGTAGAACACAGAGGTCACCAACGTGTGGGGTTGTTTTTAAGGAGTTGGGCTCGGCCCTTTAGTTTGAAAGGAACTCTTAATGATTCAGCATCCCAAGACAATTTTGGACAATTTCATCCAGCCAACTTTGTGAGAACAGTTTGGGGATGGCCCCCTGCTGTTTCAACATGACTGCAAAGCAGTGGGCAAGAAACGGTCCATAAAGACGTGGATGAGTGAGTTTGGTGTGAAACACTTGAAAGCCTTAAAAAAAAGAAAAAAAGAAAGCAACTTTGGGATTAATCAGAGCACAGCCAGAACTTTTCATCCCGACATCCGTGTCTGACCTCACAAACGTGCTCGAATGATCTAAAATTCCCATAAACACACTTGTAACCTGGTGGAAAGCCTCTCCAGAAGAGTTGGTGGTGTTTTAGCTGCAAATATTAAATGTTCACATTAAACAATATGGATTAAAAATGGGATGTCACTCAAGTTCATGTGCATGTGAAGGCATGTGAGAGAATACTTTGGCAGTACAGTGTTGCTTTGCTCCTCATCGTTGTCTGGTTTTCCATAATTGCAATATCATACACACAACACAGGGGGGCGCTGATGCAGTGGTTGAGATCGTTCCTCCTCGATCTATAACACAAACCCTTACAGTTAAATTAAGCACAGTAAAACCACCAGTGCGGTGCTTTTTTCAGTGAAAAGATCCAGTAAAAACACATGAGAAACTGTGAGTCATCTCAAAGCTAAAATGTAATCCAAACCTTAAACAAAGCTGACTTTTAATTTAGCTCATTCTGCTCATCCTCAAAGTGAATAAACTTGGAGAGAAAAAAAACATTATAATTTATAGGCTTAATTAATCACCGGCAGGTCTATAGTAGTTTATATATCCAGCATTATTTGTTCTGAATGACTCTGAGTCAATAAGTTTATATAGAGAGATTCGTGTTAGGGAGAACTTTAAATTTAGATGCAGCATGATTTGAATTAAACTCTTATTCGCTTATCAAAGTGCTGTAGGCTGGGCCCACGTGGGTAATGTTTGGTCTACAGGCAGGGCTGCTTATCTGCCATACGGGGCATTTTCCCGGTGGGCCAATGTGCACCGGCTGTACAGCAGCCTATTGGTTCATTTTCATTACTGACACTGGATTGCCCAATCAAATCTCTTAATGCAAACCGGTTCCTCCCGCACCTTCTCAGCTTGTAGAAAAAGTTAGGTGGAAGTAGTGAAAAGCTGGAGGTAGAAAGCTGAGAGAAAAGCATAAAGACTAAAAAATAGATGCTGCAAAGTGTCTCAAATTAACGACATGTTAGCTGAACAGAAGTACCAACAACTAACAAGGCCTCACGGGGGATGTGAGGAAGAGACAGAGGAAGAGGAGCTACAAATGTATTCTCCACTCGTGAAAATGTGCTACATGATGCTCTGTGCTGAGTGTGCATAGACGGAGGGTTTTTTATTCATTTAAAAACTCAAATATAAAACAACTCTATTGCCACTTTACTTCGTGTGCAAGTCTGTGAAGTGGCAGGGAGATTTTCCAGTCAGTACTTGAATAATGCTGTTGTATATCATGGGGTTTGTGGTTAAGAGACTGAAATAATGTTGTGCATGTTTCTCATCGTATCCACGTTCCCAAAAATACTTCTTTAACTTCTGAGCCTTTGCCTCGGGTTTGATAATTAAAGGCTCCACCTTAAAACGGGTGGATTGTATTGAAATCCCTGATTATTCACTCTGAATTATTCTTGGACATTGCAATAGGCCATCTGACTAATTAGTTTGCTTCTGAAGGTAGCATTGTAAAGTTTATCCAAATGAATTGAGGTTTGCAAATGTGAAACACCTACATTGACTGGGAGCTGAGCCCCCCTAAAAGTTTGAACTGTACATAGGATGGGCCCTAAACTGAGTCCGCTCGGTTCAGCTGCCAGTGTGCTACCTGGGAATGTTCATTATTTGTTGACTCACTTCTGAAATTGCACTGGCATTTGCTTATGTGTCAAGGGGAGGGCAGCTGGGTGGGATTTCTCCCCTCAATGATGCACTGAACATGTGCGTACACTTCCATTTAATATCTGAGTGTTTTCGATGAGAAGCCCACACTTTCCATGAGATTACATTTGATTGCACACAGACTCACTTAACTTATCTGGCCTTAGAAGTACAGAAGCTCACAATAAAACATCAGAGGTTTCTAGTGGCTGGTGGCTGGGTGGGGTAACGGTTTTTCATTGTGCATTCATTTAAGTTACCACTGGGGGGAAATGGAAAGTTTGAGAGGAGAGAGAGGGACTGTAGTGCTCTTGTTAGGTGAGAGGAGGAAGAGGAGAGGGAGGTGTGGGGTGCGTGGGACTGCCGGGCAGGAGAGAGGAGGGGTGGGGGAAGCAGTGCAGCTCGGACATTCCCAGGCTGGGAAATACAGCGAGACAGTGTGGAAGTGGAAGGGAAAGAGAGGGGAGGAGAGCTGCTCCTCAAGCGCCGAAATCTTACAGAAGGCGAGCTTTGAAGGGGACACGAACCTGTAAAGTAAAGGAGTTGCTGCTTGATTATTGTAACTGAGACAAAGAAAGTTTTGCGGAGAATGCGCAGAGGAAATGAATTCAGGAAAGGACCTGAAGACTACGTAGGAATTCCTGACTGAAGTCATGGTAAGTCCCCTGTTTTTTTGTTTGTTTGTTTGTTTTTTAATTTTTGTGTGGAAATCTTTACTGGCATTGACCAGTCGTCATTGTCACAATGTGTTTGTGTAACTTTTATGCCCATGGATATAAATGATCTTGTTTTACTTCTTGAATGCATGACTAGTTGCATAGATGATCACACATGTGCATTTTAAACTGAACAAGAAGAAGGATCCCTAATTCATCTCTGACAAAGGCTTGCTCTTGATTTGAGAAGATGTTTAGTCAGCAGTTACAACGCTCAGCTTAGAGCCTGCAAGGATCCCAATGGCTCTAAATCATAATGATACGATTTAAGATGTGTGACGTTGGTGATTTTTGTGGCCGACTTGCGGAGGGAGTAAGGGACTGCCTCTAAAGTGAAAAGAGTCCTCTGTTGCATCTCTTGGGAGTTTGACTAACCATCTCCTCCCACTCATGGTCTGATCAGTGACATACAGAGGCAGACAGACTGGGAGATGGCAAACACATGCAAATGTGTCTGATGAGAAGTTAAATCAAGAGGATACAAAGTTAACAAAGAAAGTCTGTGACTGTATTTCAACTTCTGCGAGTTGGGTGGAGCAGTTTGGCAGGGAGAGGAAGAGAGAGAGCAGAAAAAAAAGGGAGAGCTGTGCAGGGAAGGAAGAGAATAAAAGAGAAGGGTAGGGTTACTTTTTTTTTTATTTTTAGGAGACTTGGAGAGCAGCGGTGGTGGTTTCGGTGATGCTGCATTTTCCACACTGGACCTGGGAGAAAAAGCTGGAGAGAGGGGAAAAAGGGGAGGGAGCAGAGAAAGGAGGAACAAGGGATGGCATGGACCTCAGGGAAGGACGAACATGTGCTGTGCAGTTTTGTTCTCCTCAATCCCCAGTTGGGACAGTTTAGAATGGAAAACAGTAACAGATGTACACACGAAAACACAGAGTCACAGTAAAGCGTTACGTGGAGAGAAATCAAACTTTTCCCACAGTATTGTGCTCATAAGAGTTTATGTAACAAACAGCCCACCAAAAACTTGATTGTGCATGGACACTCACTGGATACTCTATCAGTTGCATCTTTGTAGCACTGGGTTGGAGCCGCTTTTGCTTCCAGATTTGCCTTAATTCTAAATTGGTGCAACAACTTGCTGGAAACATTCCTTACAGAGTTTGGTCCGTGTTGACATGACGGCATCACATGGTTGCTGCAGATTTGCTGGCTGCACTTCCATGATGTGGCTGCCACTCCACCACATCGCAAAGATGCTCTACTGGATTGCGATCTGTCTGACTGTGTGTGTCTGACTGGAGTCCATTTGAGTACAGTGAACTTACTGTCATGTTCATGAAACCAGTTTGAGATGCTTTGAGCTTTTCGACATGGTGTAGCTTCTGGCGTAATCTTCTGCTGCTGAAGAGATGCTCTTCTGCATACTGTGGTTGTAATGAGTAGTTATTTGAGTTACTGTTACAGTTTGAAGAATTCTGGCCATTTTCATCTGACTTCTGACATAAACATTGTCACCTAGAGAACTGACTGGATATTTTCTCTTTTTCAGACTGTTCTCTGTAGAGGCTGTGTGGGAATATAACAGTACATCAGCAGTTTCTAAAATACTCTGACATTCAAACACTTAAATCACCTTTCTCCCCCATTCTGATGCTAAATTTAAACTTTAAAACTCCCTCTTGTCAAAGTCAGTTTCTACCATTTGCTTGGCTGATTAAAAATATTTACGCTGACCAGCAGTTGAATACCTAACAAGGTGGCCAATGAGTGTACATTCCCATTGAGGGGCAAACAAGGCTGCTAACAAACACATGTACATAGGCGCTAACATAAATCAGCAAACACAAAGTGACACACACTCAAACACATACAGCAGGGCTCCCTTGTGAAAATTCCATTCCTTCTGCCCAGAAAGCTCTGATTTTGAAACTAATGGGATGTACCAGTCCTTGAGTTTGGCAAGGAAATCCATCAAAAAAAAGGAAAAAAAGAAAAATGTGTACAGTATTATGAAAGCTATAGCAAACCATTTTCTGTGTTTGTTTAAACATGCTTGCAGTGCCAGTTCAGTGGAGATAACTGCACTAGAAAGAGCCAGACAGGACAGAATCATGTTGTCAATCACAGCAAACAAAGTTTCCTGTGATTGTTCAGAGTTTCTGACACGTAGAGTGCATACAGACCGAGGATGGCTACTTTTCGGCTCAGCAGCTTGCTGTTTGGGCCATTTTTATTGGACATTATATCCAACTTCATAATCACAAATCTAGCTTTTTCCGCGATAATATAAATGATAAAAATGGTGGTCTTTTGCTTAAATATGTATTAATATTAGACCAAAGAACATAGAGCCTAAAGCTTAAAAAGTCTGCAGTTTTCCTGTAGTGAGCATTTTAGAAACGTCCAGCTCACTGTTTCTGTTTGTCGACCTAGAGCCACACCAGAATGCTCCAATAAAACCCACTGCATGCTTTCTGCACCAAATGGCAGACAAAATGTTAACTAGGTGGTAACCAAATGGTGTTTAGCTGCTAAAGAGACTCAGATTTGCATTTTTGGTGTGGACGTGGAAAGAAAAAAAAGAGGTAAACGGGTGTTTATGTTAACAGGTTTCTTTTTTTGAACATTTATTATCCCCCAAAGTGTTCATGGCTGACATCACAGTTTACAAAGGATTAGAATAATGCCGATATATTTTTAGACTTTCCCAATAACAGAAAATTGCTGTTACTATAATATCTAGCTAGCTATTTTTTATCTTAATAAGAGTTTGTGTCACATTTTTTAATCTAATTTTGCTCTTAGTCTGAATTTAAAACAAAGTAGTTGCCAAATCATTTGACATCCTTTCATTTTCACTCTTTTTCTAAGTGTTAATAAATGATAACAAAACACTGACACAGCAACTCCTGTTTGTACATTACTGGAGGGACAGTTAAGCTGGTGAGCTGCCATTCTGTTGCACTGGGTAAAAAAGGACCCTTGTGGGATCAGAACGATGCCACCTTGAAATGAAACCAAAAAAAAAAAATTCGGTTTCATTTCAAGGTGGCATCGTGCTGATCCCATATGTGTAGAGCACTCACCATTAGACAACATAGTAGTTACCACCCCCACTCTGCTGGCACTGCTGTGCTGCTTCCACCTTCACAACAGTGCTGAACTTGTTCAGAGTAAATGACTATGCTTGAGAAAATTCACAGTCCATGCAGCTATGAATCATTTAGCATGTGATTTTTAAATGATGATAGTCATTGTTGATATCGATGCATTTGCTTTTGGGTGGCTGTAGTTCAAATGGCAGAGCCTACAATCATTCACAAATTAGGGCAATCCCCAAAGAGCCGAACCCCTACAGCCCTCCAGTGGATGGTGGGTGCACAGAGGGATGGATCAATGTTGCTTCTTACGGCTAAAGCGAAGCCACCAAATACTCTCCCCTGTCCCACAAGGGTTCGCTAGATCTCTAGTTTATTAGATCTGTAATTGATTAGATCATTAAGATCTCTTAGTTATTAGAGATATAGTGAAGTGATAGGGTTGTCTGAGTCTTTCTTGTCTGGTCCCTCCACTTTGCCATGGGAGACCCTGGTGAAGAAAGAGCTGAGCATGAAAGTTTACCAGCCAGCCTTTGTTCCTACCGTCACCTAAAGTCACAGGCTCTGGATAGTGACTGACAGAATGGGATGACAGATACAAGCGGCGGAAATTAGTTTCCTTCAAAATTTCCTTCCTTCAGGCATCTGATCAGGACACCTTTATGCCTCCTAGGTGCGGTATTCCAGTGATTCCTACCAGGGCAGGTCCTGGGGCAGACCCAGGACTCACTGGAGAGTTTATGTGTCTCGATGGGTTTTGGAAGGACTGGGTGTCTGCCTGGATGAGCTAGAAGAGATGGCTAGGGTGATGGAAGTGTGGGCTTATCTGCTCATACTGCTGCCCAGGGCCTCGAACCCAGATAAGCAGCAGAAAATGGATGGATGGACACTTGTTTGACTGATACATGCGTACATCCCTAAAATGTTGGCTAATTTGTTAATGTACAAATTGGGAAATTGAGAAACAAAAGACTGCCAATTAGTTTTCTGTCCATCTTTCAGTTGAAAGACTGGTCAGCTGTGACCCCATGTGCCTGCAGAGATGGCTAGAGTCATAGTTCAACAAACTTTGTGCTAACCCCTGCCCCTCGCTCAGCAGACATCTGTGCAGACTTCTCAAACATATACAAAAATGAGGAAAGGCATGAAAAACAGGGTTTTTTCCACAGCAGTATCACTATGCTCATAAACTGTTAACTCTGGGATTTTCTACATTCCTGGAAGTCTAATGATTTTAAAAAAAATGTATGAAACTCCCATTCTAATCATTTATATTTGTGATTTTTTTATGTTGCAGTTAATGAATTCAGGACAGCCCACACTCCTTCAGCACTTAAATAGTCTAGAACAAACCATAAGAAATCCCTGGAAGCCGATTGACCTACAGTAGGTCAGATCAGATCTGGCTGTACAGGCTTATTTAAGAAAGCAAATCAATGTTGGGCCTCCCCCCTTTCCCCCCTTTCCCCCCTTCATTCTCCTTTTGTCTGTCTGCCTTTTTTCCCTTGCTGGCTTCGCTTCACTTTTTCTTTTTCCTCATTCTTTCCCTGTCAGCATCTTTCTCATGTTTTCTTCCTAATCATGTCACTTTCTATCTCTCCTCCATTCACCAAAACCCCCTCCCTGTTCAATCGTCTTCCTCTCTTTCTCTGTCCTTCATGTACATCTGGTTTCTATCATGGTTGCTGCTGCTCTTGTTTGCCATCGATCTCTCCCACTGGTCAGCCTCCTTTTTTTGTTCTCTTTTTTTCCCCCACTCTGTCTGAACCCCCACTCACTGCAAATGTGTCTGGTCTTCTCAATGTCTCTCTTTCAGTCTGTTTCTCAACTCGCTCAGTCATAAGCTCCAAAACCACTTCTCAGGCTCTTATTTTTCTCTCTCAGGCTTATTTTTTTGAGTTCTCACTCGTTTTTCTACACCCCTTCCTGCATATCTCCATTGTTCTCTCTTTGCCAGTCATCGGTGTGGAAGACAAGTTGCCGTACGGGAGAGAAAGACAGGAAGTCTGACTCAAGAATGACAGACCCCAATTTCGCACAGTGTCCACTTTTTGCCGTACAAACATGAGGACACAGATGCACACTAAACAGACTGTCCTGCCTTGAAAAATCACACGATTTTATAGAGGACTCAACCATGTCAGACTCTAAATACCAAAACAAAGTGAGCAATATGTCACCCATCATTTTGTAAGTTGTAGTTAGAAGACGGGGTATTTGTGTTTGTGGTTGCTGTTCATCAAGTGAAAGCATTTTGAAATAACACAAAACAAGCTGGTTTTTGACAAAAAAAGAGAAATTCACTGACTGGTCACGACCATTTTTGTAGTGCTTTTTTCCCCAACTGCATACGCTACATTGCCATTCGTAATTTATCAAACCTCAGTTTTTTTTTCAGTACTCTTACATATTTCCTATTTCCTATTTCCACAGCCACTTTATTAGGTACAGCTGTTCAACAGCTCGTTAACTTGGATCAGCCAATCAAATGGCAGCATTTTGGAGACATGAGCATGACAATCTACTGAAGTTCAATCCAAGTATCAGAATGACGAAGAAAGGTGATTTAAATGACTTGAAAAGTGACTTGGTCTGAGTATTTCAGAAACTGCAGATTTTTCCACACAACCCTCTCTGGGGTTTACACAGAATGGTCCAAAAGGAGAAAATATCCACTGAGGGCAGTTCTTTGGGTGAAATGGACTTGTTGATGCCAGAGGTCAGTGGAGAATAGCCAGGCTGATAGAAAAGCAACAGTAACTCAAATACCCGCTTGTTAAAAACGCAGCATGCAGAAGAGCATCTCTGAACAGCAGCAGTAGACCGCACTAGTTATCACTTAAATTAGCTACGAAAAGGAAACTAATTCTAAAATTCACACAATGTCATGGGGTAATAGTGTGGGGGATATTTTCTGGGGCACTTTGGGGAACTCTGGGGAATGTTTGCCACAAAGATGTGGCTTCAGAGGAAGACAGAAACGATCCAACCTGGTGAGTGTAGTGCTTTATGAACACAAGTATTGGTGGATATATAGGATTCATCAGGCTTTACAGTGCAGTCATTATTTGATATAGCCTCAAAAAACTGACTCGCAAAAATCCTTCTGCACATACAGTACATGTTCGAATATATGCACGACCACTCATGCTCTTCTGAAATAAAAGCTATTTTCATTTTCTGTTTTCCATCAATTTTTGGTTTGCTTTGTTTGGTAATAACTTGCCATGGGCACAGTCATCAGCAAGTTGACTGCATTTGTTGAAAACGTAGCATTATATAAAATAAGACCTGTATTTCAAGGTTAGTGTCGGTCCAATTGAAGAGTAATTGGATTATAGCTAAAGTCCCTCAAAGCAGAGGCAGCAGGTTTAACATGAATGTCTTCTACTGTCTTGGATTCCAGCAAGAAATCAGATTTACCGAATGTATCCTTGTTGCTTTGCTTTGTGTGTACCAAAAGAGTTATTAACTGAAATAGATGCTTTAAAGTTAAAAAGAAGAGTGTTCACCCTTTACCCAGAAACATTTCAGTGATTCTACTGGAAAATAAGCAGTATTGATTTTTTTAACGAGGACTTTTTCAGTCTAGTGGAAAAGCAGCGCCGCTCTTTTCCTGCCTCTGTTAGACATCATTTCCACTGTGCATTTTTAATAATTGTGCTTCCAGACAGAAATTCCATTCTGTGGATGTTAACAGTGGTATATCCTGTTGAAAGCTGTCTGCTCAGGCCTGTGAACACAGAGATTCAAGCCTGTTTTAAAAAAAAAAAAAGGTTGCTGGTGGTATACAATTGCACATGGCACATTCAAACTAAATATTATTGTAGGCTAGCTAGTCGGCCACAAAGTCAGCTAGTGAATTCAGGTTGTCCACTAAATATCAGTTAATGCCCAAATAGGTAATATGATGCTCATATGTCTTTTTTTTTTAGCAACATTTAAATAAAGAGTATGAGTGGTGCATGCACACTGTGAATGATTCATCTAGCAGAAGTCCCCCAAAGGCCTCTATTGCACCAGATGGACTAAAATAGCTAAGTTGTTCCAATTTGCGTCTTTTAGAGAGTCTTCAAAGCACAAAAGCTTTGCAAATAAAAGACTAAGCACACTTACTGGCTAATATTTACAGTGAGTCTAATGATACTGAAATGTTTGTGTCTTACAGGAAGCACACAAAAAAGAATTAAAACATTCAAGATTTTCAGCTGACATCTTTTAGTTTTTGCTTTAATTTAGTGTTTTGTTGAATTGTCTAGTGGGGATGTTTGAAAAGGGCTTCAGTTTAAGAGGAAGTTACTGCTGGGTTGCCTTGCAATCCTCTGAACCACCTGCTGTGCTTTTACTAGACTCAATATGTTCTGTCAGTGAGCCAGAAGGCTGTCTGAATCTTTGTTTTTTTTTTACTACCGTTACACCTACTATAGCATGCTCTGTAAAATACTACAGTCCACAGTTGACCATCGTGAACAAACTAATACACACCCTGTGTTATACAAAGACAATTTGGGCAGCACAAATCCTGCACACAATTGGTCGTACTGTGTTTTTTGCAATTAATAAATAATTTTTTATAATTTTTTATAATTTATTTAAAAAGTGGTTACATCAACATCAATCATGCTCAAGAAACCTGTTCGAGAAGATTTGAGGTTTGTGACACGGTGTGTAATTCTGCTGGAAGCAGCCATCAGAAGATGGGTCCACTGAGGTCATGAACGGCGATGCACGATGTGGCTTTTAAATAGTGCTGTCATCGTTAATCTCGTTAAAATGATGTTAACGCCATAACCGCATTAACGAGTTACCGCAGATCACCCCGTGCGTGCGGCTGCACGGCGTCAACATGTTAGTGTGGTGATCTGTGGTAACTCGTTAACGGAGATTTGCCGCATTAATGCGGTTATGGCGTCATTTTAACGTCATTTTAACGGGATTAACGATGACAGCCCTACTTTTAAATGTTGTTTCGAAGTGGCCCAAAATGTGCCACACACTATTATACACCACTGTGCCTACCACCTGAATGTTGAAGTAGCTTGTGTGATCTGTAGCTTCAGTTTCTTGTTCTTTGTTGATAGAAATGGCACCCGGCGTGGTCTTCTGTTACTGTGTTCAGAGATGCTCTTCCGCATACTTTGTTGAAACAAATAGTTATTTGAGTTACTGTTGCATTCCTATCAGCCAGGCTATTCCCCTCTGACCTCTGGCATTAATAAGGTATTCTTCAACCAGAGAACTGCTGCACACTGGATATTTTCTCTTTTTTCAAATCATTCTCTGTAAACCAGAGACATGGTTGTGTTGGAAAATTGTCCAGTTTCTGAAATACTCAGACCATACCACATTTAAAGCCACCATTCTTACATTTGGTTTGAGCTTAAGCAGGCCATCCCGAACCTTGTCTACATGTCTAAATGCATTTAATTACGCCCATGTGGTTATGCTGATTAGATATTTTATGCGTTCTTTGTCTTACAATATAAAATGCCTTGAGGTGACTGTAGAGATTTGGTGCTATATAAAGAAAATAAATTGAATTGAATAAAAAATAAAAAGCTTGAACAAGGGTACCTAGTACCGGTGAGTGTATTCTTCAGTGTTGTTTAAGGTAATAAAACAGACTATTTGACTTGCATTAACTTGCCTAAAAAGTTTGAAATTCTAATAACCTGACACTTTTCCATTTTTTGAGTCAAATAAGACTGAAAATATGACTTGAGTCTACTAAGATTTTCTTTTCTGGAAACTACATATAAAATGACAGTCTGTTGGTGATTTAGTGGTTTCATTCAAAGAAAATCAGTGAACAAACATGTCCTCTGAGCGCTCTGCCCGTGGAAATCTAAGCTGTGCCTTAAACCTGCTTTTCTTTTTTCTACTGGCCTCTGGTTGCATAAAGAGGTCTCACTATAAATACATCTACAGCAAAACAGCACTTTTTACTTTTACTTTTTATTTAAATTGTGCAAAATCACAACTGCAGTCACCTCAAGGTGCTTTATATCAAGCTACGGCCCAGTACCGGTCGGTGAATCATTTGGTACCGGACCACGAGAGTTGAGGCTCGGGTGTAAAATTTATGGTTTTCAGGGTTTCTTTTTTATCGTTAACTCTGTTTCCCTGTGTCTTTTCCCGTGTTGTAGTTGTGTGTCTTATTTTAAAAGAAATATTTATGCATTACTATAGCGACCAGAGAGCATTAAGGGGCAGAGAGGAGGATGTTACTCTCAGTGTTGTTGGCCATTTCAGGAGGGCGCTGCTAATAAAGTTACACAATTTCACAAAGAATTCACATTGATTATTATATTTACCAAATGCCACAGTTTTTGTCTTGGTCGTATCATTTTATTTTGTTGTATTTATCCGCGACACCTTAAAGACTGGTCCGTAGGTGAAGACCCTACAATAAAACAGAAAAAAACCCAACAATCAAATGACTCCCTTTGAGAAAGCACTTGGCGACAGCTGGAAATAAAAACACCCTTTTAACAGGAAGAAGCCCGTGGCAGTGGCAGTGGTGGCAGGAGGGGGGCTTCTGTGCCAATTCTAAGTCTTTTTACAGCAATAAATGTTCATTTTATAAAGTGAACATTATATTGTTCAATTGTACAATTGAGGATGGGTGTACCTCCCAGCTGACAGGGCTCCGTGGTGTAGTGGTTAACATTTGCTCCTTGGTTTGAGACCATTAGGAGACACAAACTGAGGGAGTCACAAGCTAGTGTACTCCTAGTGCTGGTCCCAAGCCCAGATAAATGGGAAGATTGTGTCAGGACGGGCATCTGGTGCAAAATCTGTGCCAAGTCAAACATGCTATCCATCCGCTGTGGCGACCCCCAGGGAAATGGAGTAGGAGCAGCCCAAAGTACCACACGCTATTATATAAACTTGCAGCATTCCTAATTTTAACAGTCACGTGCACGATTGTGATATCCAGTTTCAAAACACCAACATGCATGACATCGTGGTGACTACAGCCATGTTTGTATGCAGTCTGTGTCTGACTTCTCTCTGGTTTTCAGACTCGAGTTTTTCACCCACTCTGTACAGGGGTTCAACTAAACAGACTGAAATGAGCTTTCTAGCCAAAAGACTAGTTAGGAAACAGAACCGAACATCTGTCCAGAGCGGCCCTGAATAACCTCAGCAGAACAGCACTCCTCCCAGTTATACTGTTGACTTGTTGTGACCATCTCACATGCACTTTGTTTTTCATTTTCAGCATTTGAAAAGCAGGATACAGTAATCACTTTCCACACCATTTCTTTTCCTTGTTGCTTTTAGTTAATAGCACAACTATTGCACCACAGTTGCAAATAAGATATGACTTTATATTTTAATCTTTCTTAAACTGATTGCTTCATTTTGTGAGAGCATTTCAGTCAAAAAGTTGTGTAAGAGGTACATTTCAAATGGTATCCTTCTTGTACGACTCATTCTGTCCTCCTTTGTGGCTAAACCTCAGCTCTCCTCTGCACACAAAAACAAGCCCAAAAAGTAATACTGAAATACAGTTCAACCTAGGTCTTCTTCCATAAAAGCCCCCACAACACCACCAGCTCATTCATTCCTGGCTCTCGCTCTCCACTTTTTTCCACACACTCTGTTCTCCCCTCCTCAGCCTATGTTTTTTTTTTACTTATTGCTTTCTGTCTATTGCTTTGGTTTTTGCAGATATTCAACACGCTATGCGGGCTGTTGCAGAGAATCTCAATGTAATTGTTGTCAGATGACATTCAGAGAATCGGCGGGAGGTGAAAGAGAGAAAGTTGGGTTAAAAAAAATAGAGATGATGTAAAAAATAAAATAAAATAAGAAGAGAAGCTGCTGGAGGATGCAGTGAGGAAATGTTAAAGTAGAGAGCGAAAAAGAGAAGTTGGAGAGGGGGGCGGTTTACAGGTTACCATGCCAACAAAAATAAACACAGAGTGTGTTATGTGCTCCATGCTGTCACCCTCCAACTCACTGACCTGCCCGGTGCTATGATGTGTGTGTGTGTGCAGCTAAGTATTAGGGAGTTAACACACTGAAGTGAAGTCACCTTTGTTTTGGGGGGTTTCTACATTTACTGGGCCTCGGAGGAAATGCTTGACACTCTGGAGGCCATACAGCAGGAAGCTCAGAGCCGACCATGTGTGTATATTTATGTGTATGTGTGGGCGTCAGCAAAAACAGACACGAGCCGGCTGTTCAACACAAACGGATATTACAGTTGATTCAGTGTCCGGTTATGAATTAAACCCCTTTTTTAACCCTTTTTTTTTAATCTCTCACAGGGTTCAGAGGCAATGGAGGACTGCGTGCAGGGGGCGCTCTCATCGCTTTATCCTCCTTTTGAGAGCACAGCCCCACCCCTCCTCTCCCAGGTAGACTTCACTAGTGCGCGCAACTTCATCCCAGTGCACGTCTTCAGGGAAATATACAAGGGTTGTGTAGACAAAGACAGTGTGATGTACAAACCCAATTCTGAAAATGTTGGCTGTGTAAAACGTAAATAAAAACAGAATGCTATGACCTCCTAAAGCTATATTTATTCACAGTAGAACACAGAAATTTTACTATTTCATGAAAATATAACATCATTTTGAATTTGATTGCAGCAGCACCTCAAAAAGTTGGGACAGGGTCAACAAAGGGTTGTAAAAGTAATTGTCCACATGCTGTTGTAGTAAATGAAAGACATCTGTTTCTTAAATTGTAGGAAATAACAGTGTAAAATGTGTAGGCCATTGCCTGTACTGTCATGTAATTACAAAACAGACAGCTTCTGTAAATGCACAGAAATTTCTATAGTCAGTATTGGTGGGAAAAAAAACCTTTATGTACAGGTTTCAGAACAACACATGCTCCCATCCGGACTACTTCTTTTTCAGGGATGGCCTTGTATAGTGCAGCAAACTGCATCTATAAAGATAGTGTGCCATTGTAGTTCAAGGGTTCAGGTGCTGAAGAGCCTTGCCTGCAGTCCAGACGTTTCACCAACTGAAAACATTTGGAGCATCATGAAATGAAAAACACAACAAAGAAACCCGAGGATTGTTGAGCAGCTAGAATCCTCCAGTAGACAAGTATAGGACAATGTTCCTCTCCCACGATTCCAGCAGCTCGGTTTACATTGTGGTAAACATGGCGGTGTCCCAACTTTTTTGAGAGATGTTGCTGTAATCAAATTCAAAATGAGCTAATATGTTTTGCTCATTTTAAACATTTAAAATGTTTTTATATATTCTATGAATAAAATGAAATTTGCCAAATTTTGAGTTGTTTTTGCAGTTGGGTTTGTATGGATAGCACAGACTTTCCATCTAGTTTCCATTCCCAGAGAGACAAATTTTTAGTTTTTAGTATTTTTAGTAACCAGCTTAGATATATATATATATATATATATATATATATATATATATATATATATATATATTTCTTTTTTCAAATTGGACCAAGTAGTCTTTTGTTACCTAAACTTCACAGAGAAGGTTTTAGTTCCTAAATCTATCCAAGAAGTCTAACCAAGAAGTATTTAGTACCTAAACCTAACCAAATAGTCTTTGGTGTTCAAGTCTTACAGAAGAGACTTTGATGCCTAAATCTAACAAAAAAAATCTTAACTAACTATCCAACGAGGTTTGTAGTTTCCAAACCTAACCAAGTTCGAAGTTAAACCTAATTGTCAGTGAGCTTAACTAAAAACACAAGCTTGTGATTTATTCAATGCTGCTACTCCAGTATTGCCATTAAGCACATGTTTTCCATATCTTTGCTCTACCAGAAACCCTATTTGAAACCCTACAACAAGAAAACCTTGACTTTTCAATAACACAAGCAAATCTAGTCAGTTATAACCAAATATTCTTAGATTATAGCACCCCTAACTATATATAGCATTACTTTAGCTTTCGGTGCTTTGTTTCCTTAAAATTCTGGATACAAACAGATTTTTTAGCAACGGCTTGATCCATTGAGAGTTACTCTACTTACTTTGTAATTGGTTTTTTTTCCAAGTTGTCACATAGCTTCCAATCAGTTTTCTTTCTTGCCATGGAAAAAGCTGTTTGATACAACAAGGGGGATCAAATTAAACAGCCTTGGTGATTTTCTTGCTTTAACTACTGATTATATGCTGTCTGGGTTGAGCAAATTCTTCCACTCAAGGGGAAATTAAACCCTCTACAAATCCACTGATAGACAAAAAATACACACACACACACACACACAAAAAAAAAATGTTGCTAAAGTAAATGCTGTTTAGTGCCTAAGAATCTAATATTCAGAGAATAGCTTAATTTTCTATTCACTCCAAAGTGTTTTTACCGAGTCTTGCATCCATTGTCCAGGTCTTCTCAGTCCTGGAGTCGACCTATCAACACGACAGCCTTCGCTATCTCCTGGACTACTTCGTACCTGCAAAGCACCTCCTGCACAAACTCCAGCAGCATGCCTGTGTGAGTTCTAAACTGCAAACACACACAAAGCTGAATACTTAGAAACAGAATCAGCCATCACACGCAAGTATAGTCTGAGAAATTTACCAGCTAGCTTCTTGATTTCTTTAAAATGGTCCTTGGGTCATTTCTCAGGTAACTTACTTATTGGAACTGACAATTTAACTCAGTCAAGTCGTAGTTCATAATCTGAGCAATGCCTTGTCAAATTCAGCGATGCAGAATAAGCCCAAACCTGTTAGGTGAGTAATAGATGCGACATCGCCAAATCTCTTAAACAGAAGTTCTAAAGTGCAGATAAATGTAAGTCAATAACTTCTATTTACAATTATGTAGCATACCCATGATAAGAAACCAAATTATTTGATCTCTTCTGTTATCAGCGCTGTAACTGTGTGGCATCCGTGGAAGTTTTAGCCACAGATGCATGACGAGATGCTTACTGTCTTGATTTCATTTCAACATGAAGTTTAGTAAAGTCCAAGTTATAAAGGTCAAATTAAGCTAAGTCAATTATAAAATTCATTTAAAATTGACAGACAAGTTATTAAAAAGTACTTTAAAAGACAGCAAACGACTAAAGGAACCAATAAGACTAAATTTATTTGCAGTTTGATGGAGACAAAGAACTGCTGGTATTGATCTTGTTGGCAGAATGCAGCACAAATTAAGCCTCAGTCTAGTCTTTAACATTTCTCACTAAATCATTTCAGAACAGTGGAAAACCTGTCTGATTGTTTTTTGTTATTTGGGGTTTCTACAGAATCTGGCTTTAAAGTCTGTGGTTTCCAATATAAACTGGGGTTCGTATTCTCAACAGTCAAGTAGCTGGTGACAGGAAGACTCCAGAACTTAAAACATGTAGGGTTTGATACACGTAACCTAATACCAGTTGTTCACTACATTATGGAGGCTCGAGTCTGCCCCTAAACTTTAGCTGCTCGGTAAAATTTGTGAAAGTCTCTGGTGACATTTGAGATTCCCAAACAAATGAGGTGGTTTTCCTGCCTCGGAAGCTCCAGAAGTGAATGACATGCAGTGCAGTCTTGTGTGAAAAAATAGTTTATGTTGTGATGTCTTTAGGATCCCACATACATAAACACAAACGCATATAAATAATATGAGACAGGATACACTGTCCAAACCTTGTGCAAACATGCAACTTCCACTTTGTGTCACTCTCTTGCTGTTTCTGCCACACTTAGCCAAACCGAGACAAAGAAATAAGGCGGGATGTCTATTTAACTCGAATCCCTGATGTTTAATTGAACAGCATTCTTTATATTTAACTTTCTGAGACACACAAAGGTAAACAATTCGCAGTGTTTAGCGCAAGATTGGTAGCTAAGAACGTTCTCATATTTCCCTCCACAGTTTTCCTAGACTTATACACACACACATATATACACACCCCCATACAGCATTTGTGAGCAAACTATGTTTTCATTGTCGCTGAGTGGAGCTGCCTGGGATGGGAGTTAGACTGTGAGTCATGACAATAATGCCTTCCATATGTGAGTGTGTTACTTGCTGCGAGAGAAAGAGTGAGTAACAGAGAAGCGGTGGGAGTCGAAGGAGAGAATGAACATGACTCCCATTCACTGTGCCTGTGCGAAAACAGAGACGATGGTGGAGTTTAGCAGGCAATAGTAGACTGATTGAGGAATTTTTGAGTAATGGGAGGTGGGGAAGAAGGAGCAAACACTGGGGCATATTGAGGGAGAAGGAGGGGGTGGGCCAGAGGACACAGAGAGTTACAGATTCCGGACTGGCTCGAAATAGGCAAACTTTTTAAGAGAGGAAAAGCTGCACATGCTTTTTAATGCTAATATTCACCCTGACAGATATCAGATACTTGCTTCCCCAAAGCTTGCCACAGTGACAGAACAGGCACGAAAAGAATCTAAGGGAGGCTTAAGGGGAAGAAATTGAATAAAGGACAGAGGTAGAATAAGGGGAGATGGAGGAGAGGCTGAGGAAGGAATTTAATTTGATCACGTCTCGTGAGTCTGGAGGGCACAGAGAGAGGAGCGAGCAGCCCTGTGTCAGTCGATTAGACGTGACTGGGAACAGCAGAGAGAGGCTCTGGATGAGTTTTAGGCTTCAAGGCTTTAAGAAAGGGGATATAGATTGGACACACCACTGATTAAGGTGGGAATAGTGCTTGGATTAAGGTGTATTACCTAAATAGATCAGTTGATTAATCGTGCAGAGGGTCCCAGAAGAGGCCCACACTGCTGTGCTCGAAATCACAGAATTTGCAGTTAAATTCTTTTACTATTCATTGGAGGGTTTTCTGTATTTAGGACTGATTGAAATTGATTCTGTCGTTCTTACAGAGCCACCTGATGTGTTTTCCACTACTAAAACAGTTCTGTTTTAGTAGTGGCTGCCTGTTGCGAGGAGCTGGTCATCTGCAAGTTTCTGTCTGACTCATTGACTCTCTGCTAACTAAGTGGTTTTACACTTAGGACACACGTCATGTCTGACATTTGTATGTGGCACTGGCTTTTGGCCAGTTCAGCTTGTGAAAACCGTTGACTCGTGTGGTATCAGTTCTAGAATTTCTGCTCATTTAAATAACTAAGCCAGATACAACCATGCAGGCGAACACCAATGTGGGTGTGGGTTGTGAATGGGAGAGCACAATCGTGCACACTGAGGGGACTCTAATGGTTCTAAAAGGAGGTCAGTGCATCACACAGTCGAAAGGGGTTCAGAAAGATGACTTGTTCAGCAAAATCTAACATTATCTGAATGAAGGTTTAATTTTCTGTTCGTACATTTAACACTCTCTCTTTGTTTTCTTGTGTCAGTCTCAGTACCTGGGTTGCTTGTTCCTTCACTCTGGCTGGCCTCTGTGCCTGGGCGAAAAAGTGGTTGTCCAACTTTCCACTTTGGACTGGAGGCTTCTGCGCAGTAATGACTTCTACCTACAGGTGGTTCCCTTCTCTACACGTTGCCCAAGGCTGGCACTAAAATGCCTGGCTCCTGGGGGACGGACTGTTCAGGAAATCTTGGTGCCCGAGTCACAGCATCCCCTTGTGTTCACCACTGAGTGGCTTCACATCATCAACAAAGAGCGAGGTCACAAGAGAGAAGGTAAGGGACAGATTCCTCTTATCTGACCGTTAGAAAAGATCATTGGGGAACTGAAGATTGGGTAGTACAGGTGGGTTGCTTGAAGAATCATATTTTTTACCAGGTGGAAGGACAGAAAGACGAGGGCTACATATATAAGGGTGATGATGGCAGATGGGGAGAACTTAACAGCAGAGCTAAAGAAATGCAACAAAGCTCATTTTAGTCAAGTCAAACTGATGTTGGTGTTTTCTTATTTTTTTAAATTACCCTGTACTTTTTCTTCATAAATGGATTCCTTTCTCTTCTTTACACAGTTGGAGGAGGACTTGACACCTGTCTGGTCAGTACATGCGATGGGGTGGTTAGACTTCCATGGAAGGAGGTAGTCTACCCAAAATTTATCCACGACCCCTCTGAAGAGTTGGGCCTAATGTCCAACCGTCTGTCTAGCGAGGGGGGTAGCAGCCTCGGAGGCTGGGGTGGCTCATCCTCTGGGGAATTAGACTCCTGGTCCTGGGATGAAGAAGAAGATGAGGATTTGCAACCGGATGGCTTGGACTCTGACTGTGTGCTTCCTCGACGAAGGCGCAGTGAAGACGGCCTTGGGCGGACATCGAGACAACCTCAGCTCGATGGGGATTATGTCGAGCTTTTGGAACCCAGGGGGGGTCCTGATGGAGGAGTCGATCCAAGGCAGCGGTACCAAGAGATGCATGGAATCTGTAAGACCAAGACGCTACCTCTTTGCAGGAGAGGAAAGGCTATCAAGGTTCGCAGAGGAAAAGCATGGGGATATGGGCGAACGGAAAGGTCAGGAAGCTTTCGGGCTATTCTTGGCATCAAAGGAGACGCTGTGGCTGCCAAGGGTGAAGCATTACCGCCACTGCCTGTGCCAGGAGTTGCCGAGCCTGGCCGAGGGAGGCGGTCTTACTCCTCCTCAGTCCATGACTCTGATGAAGGAGATAAAACAAACAGAGACTCTGAAGGCCTGGAAAGCCGCCGCCTTTGTTTTGATGGCCCATTCAAGGAAAGGAGACCTGGAGTGGGCAAGGAGAGAGATAGCAATGGTCACACACAGCTATGCAAAGATGACCACAAAAGTAAAGAATCCAAGAGCAACAACAGCTTGGACACAGGTGAAATCCATGAGTTAACAAACCACAAAGATGGACACGTTGTAGAGGGCCACTCTGATCACGGATCACATTCGGACTCTGTTTTTGAGGATGCTGATAAACCACTGAGCGGAGACAGTGAGGCTAATACCCCAACATCAGATGCACCACAGAGACCATTCGCTGCTGTTTCAAAAAGTGGTGAAATTACAAACACTGGGTCTAAAAAGAAGAGTTTGTCAAACCAAAAATCCATGGATGAAAAGGATGAAGGAAAAGTGGAGGACAGAGTATGCCCCAGAGGAAAAGAGGTTAAAACGGCAGGATTCAGAGCACCAAGGTACTGAAATATCATACTCTTTCATCTTATTTATGTTCCTTTTTGACACTTCTTTATTAAAACACAACTTCATAACACTTAGGTGCAACCTTATGAACACAGAAAGGCCTCAAAAAGGCAATGTGGCATGACCGTGACACATGCCTGTAAGTGCAGCTATTAATTTTATGCTGTGCCTCATTAAGATTTTCCTCTGCTTTGTGTTTAGGAGGAAAAGGAAGGGAAAGGGGGCCAAAGGGAAAGCTAAATCTGGGGGTCGTGTAAAGGAGAAGGCCGTGAAAATGCAGGTTAAAACTCCTCAACCAAGCCCAGCCACCTGCACTGCTTCAACAAAGCTGCCGACTGCCAAGGAGAGCCAAACGGAGGAAGCAGAGCAGGCTGACCAATCTGAAGGTGCTTCTGCTGCAGATAGCGAGGCGACAGACAACACAGTGAAAAGCAGCGCAGGTCTGAAGAAAACCGTGTTTGTGCACGAACATTTGTTCATGTGTGCTTAACTGTCCTCAGACTGTTTTGTATATTTTTCTGTCCCTCCACAGAAGCTGAATCATCTCTGCCTGTGTGTAACGGACAGTCGGGCACATCTTTTTTTAACCACTCTAATGAGGAGGCTACGTCACCTGACAAACAGAATGGTGATGCTTCAAAAGAGCCCGCCCTGCTGAGGGAACTGGACGCAGACCTTCTCCAGTCTGGGAAGCTCAAGTTGACAGGCAAGCTTCTTTAGGGCCTTCTGCCCTTCTGCAGCTCAGAACATTTTAACAAGGGCCTGTTTAGATATGTGCACTGGACATTTCTAGGGTTTATTTGACAGAGATGCATATATGAATGCAAATGGCAATGTAAGCAAGAACATATAACCAACAGCCTTTAACACACAGATGTCTAAGTCATTGTTGGTGATTACCACAACATCAGCTCTAAGTTTTGGGGAAAAACAAAAAGGACTATTTGACAGTTTTGATGCATGTCTGTTAGAATATTTATGTCCAATGGCACTGATTAGTGCCAATGTGAGAACACTGCAGGCTGGTGTATTCCCAGCAAATGGTCTGCTGTTAGCTGTCTGTACACTCCACCCAGGCAGCCCCCAAAACCAGAAGTATTTCCAGTAATCAGATGATTCCTGAGCTAAAAATCTACTTTTACACTTATCAGAAAAGTCAGCTTTGGACCATGTCCTTCCTGGGTTTTCCCACATTATCTGGGTGTTATTTGTGAAATTGCTTCAGTGAAGCCTTTCTAATTACTTTTGTAAAGTAGTAACTTTTTTCTGTTTTGTTGCCTTTCTAGTCTGCATAGCTGGCTTGTATCTTTATCAAGTATCAAAAGAAATGTTTTATTTTCTCTGGTGCTGAAACAAAACCTGCTTTATTTCCAAAGTTTACATCATGGTTATCCTAAGTAATTCAATTCAATTCAGTTTTATTTACACAGCGCCAAATCATAACAACAGTCGCCTCAAGGCGCTTTATGTTGTACAGTAGATCGTACAATAATACATACAGAGAAAAAGCCAACAATCATGTGATTGAGCAAGCACTTTGGTGACAGTGGGAAAACTCCCTTTTAACAGGAAGAAACCTCGGGCAGAACCAGGCTCAGGGAGGGGCGTGGCCATCTGCTGCAACCGGTTGGAGAAAGAGAAGGAAAACAGGATAAAGACATGCTGTGGAAGAGAGACAGAGATTAATAACAAGTATGATTCAGTGCAGAGAGGTCTATTAACACATAGTGAGTGAGAAAGGTGAAAAAGAAATACTCAATGCATCATGGGAATCCCCCAGCATATACCTACTATACCTATTGCGGCATAACTAAGGGAGGATTCAGGGTCACCTGATCCAGCCCTAACTATATGCTTTAGCAAAAAGGAAAGTTTGAGGTCTAATCTTAAAAGTAGAGATAGTGTCTGTAGTAGATATCAATAACACCAACAAGCTTACAGCACAGAGAAAAACCAAATGGATTTGTGTGCTTGTAGCCTCAGTGCATTAGTTTGTCCTCTTGGCTTCCCCACTCGATGCTTAACCTGATGCATATTGACCACAGGTACAGTGGACAGGCTGGGGCGTGTTCTGGTTTTCACAGAGGCCGACGCATCAGAAGCGGGTTTCTCTGGGGAGGAGATGGCCCGTGTCTTGGCCTGTTATCACACAATCACGCGGTAAGTGCGTGTTCCTCCTTTGATTGTTTATTTTAGTCGTCCGTTGTCACCAGAGATTTATGGCTTTTAAATACAGGGGGATATTGCCAATAAATGTAACCATCAGCTCTCTGATTCCCCCGATTCTCTGAATGTATGTTTAAAAATATTTAACTGGCTTTTTTTTGTTCACATTTTTATATTTAGGCTTGTGTGGTTTGTTTCCTGTTATACCACCGAGACCGAGCCTGTTTAGCGAAAAGTGCCTCATAATTATGTTCGACTCGACTCGCTTCTTGACTTTTCCAAATACAACATAAGGTGGTGTGAGGGAAACACAGAGTGTGCCAGAAAACGGAGGACAAACATAACAAACTGACTCAATGTCTGCTTCACAAACACATCTGAGCTTGCCAGTTTACCTGGCACAATAACTGCTCATCAGTACTTGTGGCAAGTCAGAACCAAAGCTTCTCAACGGCTTTGGGTAGAAATGATGTGTTTCTATGCAAATGACCAATAAACTCTTGTTTAAGAACAAATGTTTGTTTCAACTTCATCGTTTGGTGAAAATACCTAAATAAAAATGGCTATTACACTGGTTTACACTTATTTTTAACATCTCTCTGTTCATCCACCCTCAACAGGCCTGCAGCCAAAGAAAAGGGTTTAACAGTGTTAATGGACAGCAGGCGCGCCCCACCCTCCGCTCTCTTGTTCTCTGCTCTTAAATTGTTCCAGGTGAGACAGCACAAGTACGCTGGTTAACTGGAAGTGCTAAATGTTTGCATGCACGCTTTAATTAGGCTGCAGATGCGATAGTAGCTCGAGCACATGTGTTTTTGTGTTCGTGCCAGGGGTCGGTCCCCGGTGGTCTTGGATCCCTTCTGGTGTTGGTGGAAGAGCAGCAGGAGTCCCCTTCTCATTCCCTGGAAGGAGCAGAGGTGACCTCATGCACATCACATGTTTAGACTGTATTACTAAGCTCCTCGTGGTTAAGTCGGTTATACTTCTTTTACTTGCAGATCCGTAAAATGAATAAATGTGAAGTTATGAAAGCGTGTCAAAAGCTCAGTGATAAATAGCACGAGAAAACATTAGCAGAAAGCAAGTTCCTGTAATTCTATTGCCTATTATAATGTCAACAGGAAAAAGTGTTCATATAGGAAATGCAAATTGTGCGAGAGGAAATAACGTTCCATAAATTGTCCCTGTTCCTCGTTGCAATGCGATCAGTGTCAGAAGTGCTTAAGCTGGAATGCACATTCACATTGAGCTTGAATCTATTAAACCCAATTTCCATACGTTTGGAACATCTACTGCTTTCAGATAACTCGGTTTTACCACTAATTCAGCATATTGCTTTGCACAGATCAGCAGAACTCTTTCTTGCGCACAGGCACGGGAGGATCGGTCATGCCACGTGGTTTGTGTTTCAAGCAGGCAGTGTTCAAACTTTGGATGTCGACGACAAACCCTCCCAGAAGAAGATGTAAACACTGTAGTTAAATAACAACGTCAGCAGCATGTTGAATTTCAGTAACCAATTATGTACCTGCTCAGAACGTAAAAAATAAATCATAATACAAGTTAGATTTTTCTTTTTTTTTGTAATTCTCTCCCATTCTCAGAACCTCTAGCCATAATTGCCATTTAATAGAATCGCAAATAACAAAGAGGTCAGCATTATTCTCTCACTCAAAGTGGCCGCACGCCCTGATATCAGAAAACTTTACACTTAATACGGTTTAAACAGGTGATTTTTGAAAACTTATGATTGGCACAGCAGGTTTGTTAATGTTTATAAACTCTTGGAGCTTTTCACTTGGTCTGTACTCAGTAAACATTGCCAACACTAACACATTCAGATAAGAGTTTATATGTTCCAGGCTTCAGTGTGATTTAATGTATTATCTTTTCTTTTTTTGTCTAATTTCCTTAAAAGCTTTTATTCTTCTCAAACATACAATAAGAAAGTCACTTCCTCTGCCCCTTACTGTTTCTCCTCTCCTGTGCAGGTCCACACAGTGCGAGGAACGAGCGTCCTTCAGCAGTATGTAGACAAACAACAGCTGCCCAAAGAAGTGGACGGGGACTTTATCCACTGCCACGCGGACTGGCTGGCCTTCAGACTGGTGAGGAGCTCTGTTTTGTCTGTTAGATTATGCAAACATGAAAAAACATCCTTGAACTTTTCACATTTGATTCTCCACTATAGCATTTGTGTTTTCAGTGGTTCATCCACAGAGTGGAGGTATGACGAAGTTTAGACTTCAGTGTAAACAGGAACATTAATCAGTCAGCTGCAGTCTTTAAAGTGACTTTGGTGTATCAGGGCAGCAATAATAACAATTAGACAGAGTCTGCTATTAGTTTGTGATTGAATCAGGTCAAAATGGCAATTGAATGCAATTTGTTTGTGATAATACGGTCATTAACTCATGAATCAGTGAAAATTTCAAACCTGTTGCCATCTCGATGAACAGAAATTCACACTAACGGCTTGTATTCAGAGTCCATCCAGAAACTCAGAGATCTGAAACAGAAATTCATAAATTCCTCCACAAATCATGATGTAGTTGCTGCAGAGTGGCAATTTAATAGCTACTTGACATAAGAGCTGGAAAACCTTTCACAGGAATATAACCAGAATACAGCTAACCAGCTCCATTTTGCAAAGAGACACGTCACAAAAAACTTACACCTTGATTGCAAAACCTTCACCGATCCATCATGTTTCCTCCTATATGTGACCCATGCCATCTCCTTGTAATCAAAAGCTGTTGACCAGAGATTGTGGGTGTTGTATGCTCAGCCTCCTGGAGACTAGTTAGTTGCCACAATGAGTTATAATCCAAAAAATTAAAGCTATCACTGGGCAGCCACAGATTTTCTCTTGTCACAAGAGGGTTGCTGTCCTATTTTTACTCCCGTGTGCATCAGCGTGTGTACATCAGGGATGTCAAAGTCATTTTTCACATACAGCTCACTTTGATCTTAAGCTGTCAGACCACTGACCTAACCCTAACGCTTTCTGTCAGGAAATAATGAAATTTTGATAGCATGTCTCGGTTTTTTTCACATTATTAAAACATGCTGCCGTAGTAAATGGATAAAAAATTTGTCGTCACGACTGAGGTTTTGTTCTTTAATTATAAAACAGAAAGTTTCTGTTAAGTCACAGGAAATGCCATTTTTGTATGTAGCTGAGGAATTATCTAAAGCAAAAAGTCCTTAGTGTATTTTTATTGTTATTATTTTTAAACTTCTTACAGACAGCTTGGAATGAATGAGCTCAAGTAAACCACTCAAAGTCCGGAGTTCTTGTAGCTCGTAACTTGTTTCGAGTTTTGGGTACCTCCAGTGTAAAATATGACCTCTGACAGTTGAGGGAGTATTGTGGGAGAAAGAACATCTAGGAGGGAGGGAGGCGAGATAAAAGGATGTTGGCTGGGAAAGAGTGGTCGTCTGCTGGTGGTCGATTATTTCAGACAGGCATGATGAACTAGGTGAAGAAAAAACACAGCCCGTAAGAATCTCAAGGACCCTTAATGGCTTTCCCCCCACAGTTTATGTTGCTTTATCTAAACAGTTGAAAACATTTTCCTATCCTCTGGACTTTTTCTGACCTCTCCTGTGGATTACAAAAAAGGTGGAATGAAAGAGAGATTTCATGTGTTTGTGTGGATTTCTGCTTCTTTTTGTCCTGTTTAGAGTCTGGAGAGTCTGACAGAGCGCTGTGAGAGCGCCCTCTCACTGCTTGGAGAAGCACTGCAGTCTATGGACGCTGAGCCAATGCCAGACAACATAAAGGTCCATAACTTTAACATGATGCTCTTTCTACTCGTTGTGTGCGCTAAGATATATTTGTGTGTTTTAGTAACTTACCAGTCTCTATAAAAACACACACAAAAGCTACAATACACATGCTTATCTTTTTCAGGCTGTTCCTTTGAGCATTGACAAGCACAGGCAGCTCATGGCCAGCGTCCTGGCTGACCAACGGTTAACTGAGCTGCAGCAGAAGGGCGGGGCTTGGCTTGCTGGATTGACAAATAGGGCATCTGGACTGGCACAAAAGTCACCAGACTGCAGGTACCAGACACCTAATTCATCCAGTATTTGTAGGACTACTGAATTTTTATTTTGTGGATTATACTTTTTTCTTTCTTTCTTTCTTTTTAAAATCAAGTAACAAAATCCAATAAAAATATTGGGGCTAAAAACCCTGGAAAACGAACACTCCCGGTTATTTAGTGCTAATTAGCATATGCTAACACGCTAAACCACGATATTAAAGTGGTTTTTAGCCATCTGTCAGTGTTAGCACCATCATGTTGAACATGATTTGGCTCCACCATTGATTGGCCACACCTTCTCTGAGCTCTGCCAGCAGTGTTAGTTCAATGTCTTGTCATCCTACAGAAATTATTGGATTTGCATATAAACTGAAGCCTCAGTTTCCTATTCTTTGCTGACAGGACAAACACCCAAGCCTTCCGCCTTCCTATCAGCTCATTAGTAGTCTGGCTACTTTCCACTGACCTCTGACATCAACAAGACGTTTTCTTGCAGAGTTTAATTCTCTGTAAAATCTTAGAGATGTTTGTGTGGGGGAAATCCCAGTGTATCATTAGTTTCTGACACTCTCAGACCCGTCCGTCTGGCATTAACAACCATGCCATGTTCACTAAAATCAGCCTTTTTCTTAAGTTTGAACTTTGTTGGGTTCCTGCCATGTGATTGGCTGATTAAATTATCATTTTAATGGGTAGCTGAGCACACATATGTAACAAAGTAGCTGGTGACTTGCCACATGAGTGTCGTGCCACCCCAAAGTTGTGCTTGGAGCCTATTGCCACACTTTACCAACAATGAACTGAAAGCTATTTCCTTCTAACATTCAGTAGCTGTACTGTGGGCATTTTATGCATTCCTGAGTTATTTTTTAGTACAACCTAACAACACACAATGTTATGATTCTGCAAAGATGCTTTAATATACATTAAGCACAGGACTTGAAGACTATATTTTAAATCTTCTTCTCTTTTCCTTTCCCATGCTTTTTAAATTTTTGATTGAAGGGTTATTTTGTCAGGATGAGCTTTAGGGTTAAAAATAGTCTTCCTGACAAAAACAGAGTTGTTTGTTTTTGGCCATAAAATGAAAACCAGCTGGAGAAGAAAACACATCAAATAAAGGACACAGCGATGCAGCTTGTTTGTGCATGACTGCAGCTTAGAGATGATCTGAAGACTGTTGTAGCTCTTCTGTTCTTACTGTGTAATGAGTTTTGGCTTAAGCTGTGCAATAATACAAGATGGGTTTTTTCTGTGCTGTACATGAGACGTTGTTTTATAATTAGATCATTTCTGTCAGCATGATTTTGAAGAATTTAAATGAAAACCAAAATTTCTTTCTTCTCCTCTCAGAGCTGCTCTCGCCGTAACTTCTAAACTTTATGACAGCGTGGACGATGCACTCCATCGGCTTGTCCGAGTGTCCAACCAAAGAGGTCGTGACCTGGAGGCTCTGGGGCGTCTGGCGGGGTTGGTGGACAAACTGGAAAAGGTATCTGAGGAAGATTTACTTTACTTTAAAATAACTCATCTTCATCTTCAGTAATTTCCCCTCTTATGCGTAACAGAGCACCTCATGTCCTCCACTCACCCAAACCTCCGCCTTTAATCCACAGTGCGATAAAGAGATTGAGCAGGTTCAGTCGCAGCTGGAGGACTACAAGGATCCTCCTCTCTCCCTCAGCAGACTCTCGCTCAAACAGCAGAGGTTCAAGACGTTCAAAGAAACGGCCAATGTGAGTAATGCAAAGATGAATGTGCTTTTTGTGTGAAAACATTTTCACGTGTCATGTTAAAGTATGCAGGTTCACTGGGCTCAGTGTTATGGAGCCAGTCTTAACCCTTTAAAGCCCTGATTAAATAATTGCCACATTTTTTTTCGGGGGGAGGATAAAGGATGAAGTGTTTTTTAAATCTTCTGACAGCTAAAAAACAAAAATCTGAAATTGCATATATGAGTCTTAATTGCATCATATTTACCACATCTGGCATTTTTGGTGATTTATTGATTATAAATACGCTTTGTAATTTACTAATGACATTTTTCGGTGGGGGTTAATCACATGGATGCTGTAGAAGTCTCTAAAACTCACCAAAACTGTGTGTATCAAACGTAAAACACAAGGCGTTAAGAGGTTGACGCTAAATAAAAAAACAACTATGCGCAGTACATAGATTAGAAAGTTCCCCTCTTTCACATCATCTTACAGTAGCAACACTGTTGCTGTGGCTGAGTAATTTATTCATTTGCATAACGGCGTCAGTCACTGATGGCAGTGACTGAGACTCAGAAGGATTGACTCGGTGTGTGATCTGAATGAAATTCTTTGAATTTACATATAAATACAAGTTTATATTAGTGTTAGTAAGTTGGTGTGGATAGGTTAATTGGAAACTCTAAATCGCCCATAGTCGAAGTGCGAATGGTTGTTTGTGACTATGTGTTAGCCCTGCGACATCTAATCTATTAAAGATTAATATCAGTCTGTACATGCTTCAGATAGCTTTTCTTCAAATTCTTTAATTCTCACTCGCTTTTGCAACTTTGTACTTTTGTGCTACTCGCAGCAACAACTCCACCTCATTTTTAGTCCATTTAAAAACTCGATGCTTTTCCTCAACATTTTGCCGCCATGTTTCAAAGAGCCGGAAAGTAAAGAAACGGCAGACAGAAATGAGGCATGTCGAATCGTCTTGCGCTTCACGCATGTGCAGTACTGGAACGTAAGCGTTTTCGTCCGTTTTTGACACGCAACTCTGTGAAAACGACTGAAAAAAGTGTGGACGTGGAGCGTTTTCAAATTTATCCTTGCTAGTGTGGACAAAGCCCAAGACAGCTGAGATAGGCGCTAGCCCCCCCCGCGACCCTGAAAAGGATAAGCAGTAGAGAATGGATGGAGATCAGGTGTAAAATCAAAGGAGTTGTAAACAAATTGAGTTCCTGCAAACATTGTGGCTTTAAAATGGTTTTGGTAACAGGCTGTCTCTTTTCTCTAATGCTTACAGCGATGTCTAGCCCTGATCTCTTGACAGCACTTATGTGTTGGCAGCTGTGACTCATATAGACTTTGATTTAATTGGTCTTCTAAAGGTCATTTAGATTTCATTCATGATATTCACAAAACGGTGAAATATGACTCCCACACACCGTCTCATGTACCGCTAATACACTTATTACATCACAGTGTTTTGGTCCGACTGACCTTCTTCAAGTACAAAGGGAGTGTCCAGTTTTATCTGCATGTAAATGACTTTTGGTAAGTAAGCACACATCATGATAACAACATGGAGAATATTTACATACAGTTTAAGCGTCCGCCCTCAGAGTTTTTGCTTTCACTTTGTTTCTACAGTTCATGTAAGCATCTTAACATCGCCCACAAAAAAATCCCTTCTGTCACGTCAACTCTGGGATAAGAAATCTTATTAGTCGTCCTTAAGACACATGTGTTACTGTGAATCACCCACTGTAGGGTTTGAGAAGTCAATAACTGAAACTATAAACTGCGAATAGATGTGCTTTAAGCCCACTGTGCCTTTCAGTGGCATATTTGTGTCATTCTCATGGAAACGAGCTAATGAAAAGTTTACCCAGCATATTCCCAAGAGATGCAGTCAATATTTTTCCATCCATGATTTCCCAAGTGTGTCCTGTCAGTCTTCTACAGTAAATACATCTTGACAGCCCATTTTCCTGCATCTTTCAGGAGCTGCACAGTGAGACTCTGTCATTGCTCAGTGATTTGGAGGGCTGGTGTGAACTGGACTGGGCAGGCCTGAGCGACGTCCAGATCCGACTCCCTCCGGTCAGGGAGAAGCTCAGGGACATGTCCCACTGTCTGTCTGACTGCTGGACCACTCTGGACAACACACAGAGGTTGTTGTCCACTCTGACCGAGGTACGGCACAGGAAGACCTCTGCAACACACACACAGGAAGTTCTAAACATACAGTCATGGTTCCAAAGTGTTTTAATGCCGAGCGGAAGTCCTAATGACTTCCCTGACTTTCCTGTCTCTTGTGCAGGCCACCCAGTGGTGCGATGCAGTCTCCTCCACCTCCTCCTCTTCCTCTTCTTCTACCTGCCCTCTCGCCTCCCTCCCTCCAATACCCCCGTCCCGTTTCCAGGACGCACGGTCTTTAGCTATAGAGCTGGGTGGTGGGGCACTGCTGGATCTCTGGACTCAGACAGTTGAGCGATACCAGCGAACAGTAGCACAGGTCAAGCCCCGATTCCTCCAATCTGACCGGACGCAAAATCAGGGACAGGGGAAAACCAAAACCCCCTCTGCCAGCAGCCTCTGGGACCTGATGGGCCCCGAGGGAGAGGGTGACTCCTGGGGGCTGGGAGCTGGAGGAGGGGAAGGGGGATTGCAGTCCTGGGGATCCCTGGCATCACTGTTCAGACCGCAGACCTGCTCCACACTGAAGATAGGAGAGGAGAAAGGGAATAAGAAAGAGGGAACGGCAGGAGGAAGTGGTGCGGGAGGAGGTGGGGCCGGGGGAGGGAAGTTTCTATCGAACCTTCTGAATCCTGCAAAGAAGAGCGTGAGTTTGATTTCTATTTTATGATAATGTTTTCTGTTCTATGATCTGAGGTGTGTTACAGTACTGTACTGTTGTAACTGAAGTGTGTCACAGTCACACCAATGACCAGATCAATTCCCTTACAGCCCACAGAGGCTCCACTTCCCTTCAAGCCACCTCGGAAGCGTCACCCGAGCTTTGACCTCCAGGCTCTCCTGGCCCCCCGTCGAGGTACAGCCACTCCCAAACCCGCTGAGTCGCCGGTGGCTGGGGCGAGCCGTAACTCCCCCATGTCCTGGCTGGGACGACGGGCTTTGGCCGACCCAGTCATTACTACTAGCATGGCTGCAGCTATTCCAGGATGGAGCGGTGGTGGTGGTAGTAGTGGCGGAGGAGTGTTGATCCGAGGAGTGGAGGTCAGCAGCAAGGAGGTGGTGGATCACACGGGGTCACCGCGCCAGCATGTTCTGCTGGGGAGGACAGACAGGGAGACGGGGACGGATAGGGCCGGTTCAACTGCACAGAGGTGTGTGTTGGCCTTCTTTTTCCATGTACTCCACTTTCCTCGTAAGAAAATCAGTCAGAGATAGTCAAACATAATAAGTCGCAGCAAGAATGGAACAGGCTGAGATGAAAGAAAAAGCGATGCATAGTTTTAGGGATAATTTAAGTACAACTGAAGGCTCTTTCGCATTGATTTTATCAGTCAGGATGCAATCTTAGATAATTTTTTCATTACTGAGTCTTTGATCTCAATCCGTTGCTATCTTCGCTCTCGCTTCCCCTTACCTCCCACTTGTCCACTTGCTTCCATGTTTGTTTCTCCTTTATAAGTGTACTCATGCATTGCTCGCTCTGTTTCTTTCCTCCCCTCCCCACCCTTTTCCATCTCCACCGCAGTAAGCTGTACCTGCTCTGGTGTAGGATGCTAAGTTCAGAGAGGCAGTACGTGACTGTGCTAAAGGGGGTAGAAGAGACGTACCTGCCCTTACTGGAGCTCTCAGACACCCCAGCTTCCATCAGGGGGAAGGCAGACTCGCTGTTTCCCAACTGGGCCAGCCTCACCACCTTTCACTCGCAGGACCTACTCCCTGCCATGGAGGGCGCTCTTGTGCAAAGCCTGTTGCAACAGGACTGCTTCAGTAAATTTGTAAGTTGCAAAATGCCAAGTGAAGCTGTATGACTGCATGCACTGCTCTTCAGTTTTACATGAACCTCTGAGGGGTTGTTTTATATGTTTGCATATAGAAAATGTCACAGATTAGTTAGAAGTCAGCATAATTTGGTTAAAAATATCCATTAAATCCCTCTCTGTGTAATTAATCTGATTAAAATTTACTTTGTTTTAATCTTTCACACAACTTTCTCGCCTATCACCACACAGCGGGACCAGTTTCTGCAGTATTCCCAGTACATCAGGACCAAACCAGACCTGGATTCTCCACTGGTCACACAAGCAGCCGACTTTTTCAAGGTAGGATTCATCGTGCCTCTTAAAAAAAAAAAAAAAAGTAAAAACCAGTCTTGTTCCTGCAGAGATTTTACTGAGAGAGTTGCGGTTTTAACTCTTATTCAACCAGTTCATCTCAGTAAACATGATTTCAAAGCGATAAAAGTGTCTCTTAACAATAAACCCTTATTTTATTTTTTTATTTGGTTATTTTCTTTTTTTAGAAAACTGGTTACACAATGTAAGAGCGTTGCTATGAGTCATTTTTTTGAACACATCACAGGCTCAAGCCAATTAAAGCCGCTTTATTTGTTGGTGGCGGCAATTATGAACGAGCTGCATACAGTAAAGTTAATTACAAGTTTAATGCACACTAGAAAAGCCAATTAAAGGCAGATTACAGAGAAAGTCATTGGAGCTGCCGAGCTACAATTAACAAAAACGAATACATCGACAGCATCGTGAGATTATTATGAGGACTATATACAGAGAGATCAAAGAGCTCAAAACCTCTGAGGCGACGCTCAAACCCAGCATTTCTAACGAGTCGCCACCAGGAGGCAGCACGTGCTCAGGTCACCCTGAGCAGCAGCAGCTGTAAAGCAGCTTGATAACAGGGATATGGCTATCATGATGGCAGGGGACATTAAACTGGTGTTCGTTCTGAATGATGATGGTGCTGATGATTGTTTCTGCTGCGTAGCTGCTTCTTCAGGGTTACTGGGATCAGCGGATGAAAAGAAAATGGAAGAAACATTAAAGCAGCAGCTACGAGTTGGAACTTTCATACTTGTTGAGCAAAGCCATAGTTGCCTTGATTACACGTGTCTAAAAAAGAACCGTTTGCCAAAACATGCCAAATGATGTCGCAATCATCCACAGAGAGTTGTGTTAACTGTGACTGTAACTATCTCAGAGGAGCGGCTCAGCCTGATGTAGCATGTTTGAGAGCTGATGGTAGCAAAGACTTCATGGCATGTGGTGGGCAGGCTGAGCGTGGACCAAAGGAGAGCCCATACACTTTTTTATTTAGACCCTGAGCGTTTTCTTTAAAGCAGCGAGATAGGGCGCGGGCCTTTATAAGGGATCCAAATCAAAAAGTGATTCCTGCTGAGAACTGGTTACAACTTGTCCAATCCATCAGAGCCTCATGCCTCCAAGCTCAGCAGCTCTGATTTATTATGTTTTTCTGTCAGTTGCCTGTTAGAGAAAAGGTTATCAAATACTTTTCTATGCGCTGTTTAGACTTGGAGATGATAAAATAGTTGCAGTGGTGCTGAAAACTTGTGGAAGCTTTTATTTTTTTTCAACCAAAAATCAGAATTAGGAATCAATGAGGAAATCAATAAAGAACTGGATGTTTAATAATCGTAGAGAGATCACTAAAATCATATCAATATCCATCTCTAGACCGGCGAACTGGCAAATCTTCACTGGTTGCATGTGATTTATATATTATTAAGCTTGTTGGGCTGAAGGGCGATGAGCTAAAAGTGTGCTTACATCCGCGGTTCACAAGAATCGCTGCTCATCCTGCAGCATCGCTCACAATCTAATCACACAGTGGACACAACGATCACCTAATGGGTCTTCGCCGAAAATGTGCTTGAGCTCAATGTCACCTTTGCCGATTTATTTTTCAGGCAAATCCTGTGAAGTGTGATGGGCCACAAGCCGGATGAGCTGCTGTGTCATTGACGTTCCGGTTTATAGGCGTATCTGTTAGAATTTGAGGTGTAAGACACGAGCTGGCCTCTTTTACTGTCTCTTTACATCATCCGTTTTGACAAAGACCAAAAGTCACTGTTGTTGTCCTTATTTTTGGGTGGGAAAATCCACATGTTCTAAAAAAGAAAACTTTTTCAGTGTCAGAAAAATAAAAAAATGTCACTGATTTTCCACTAAGTAAAGTCAAAGTAAAAAAAGCGCAGACACCTTTTGGGCCATTTAGGTCAGGACATTGTCTGAAGCTGCCCTTTCTAAGATATAGGACATAACAGGAATCGGTTGCTTTAGATGTGTTCTGAAAATGCTCTGGTTGGAGGAGGTGGGGGTCCCGGCAGAGGGCGCAAGGTAGGACATGTGACATCCATGGGCGAAGCTTCTGACTGTGTTTAAGGTGAACACAACTTATAGTGAAGTGTGTAATAAAATACAGTGAACACAGCCCAGCTGAACATGATGGGGAAACACCAGCAGACTTGCTAACGTTACCTTTTTATTTGTCCTTTCCTCCCCTGTTTCAGTCAAAACTTCCCCAAGCCTCCCCCATCTCCCCTCTGGCCTTCCCTCACTGTCTGCAGGCTCCCATTCAGAGGCTGGAGCAGTACTGCGAGGCGCTGGAGGAGCTGGGGGGCATAAACCCCGCCTCAGACTCCGCCCTCTCCATCCTGAGACACGCCCAGCGGCACGGCGAGGACCTCAGGGCCAGTGACCTCATCGTCGGATGCCCGGTGAGAATGCTCGTCCCAGTTTATGTCTCTGCAACTGTCAAGTCCCACTTTCTTTTCTTAGAGAGAAAGAAACTAAAATCTTGTTGAGGAGGTCAGGCCAGTGGAAGTGACTTATTTCTCTTTTACCCCCAAATACATCACATAAATGTATTGGTGTTTATTTTCCACAGAAACACTAGAAACACGGCTTACATTAGCCATGTTTCAAGAAGAACACATTAAAGAATTCATGGAGGCACATAAATAGAAGCTCATTTGCATTTTCTTACTACTACAAGATGTTAAGAGGTTTTGCTCATAAAAGGAAAAGCCCATTTATTGTGAACTACAGTCTGCGGCATCTATTTATAGAAAGAATCAGGACAATGTGTGTGAATGTGTGAGCATCTAAACTCGCATACTATGACTGAATCCGTCAGCATTACTTTGGCTAAATGGAGATCTTCCATCTGGATATGCAGAGATCATAAGGTGTGGGAGCAGCAGCAGCATATCTGGTACAGAGCGGAGCAGGCATCAGTAACAACAGACATGACACTGATGAAGTCAAACACAGCATGAGGAGGAGGAATTGGGGTAGAGGTGGGCTGCAGCTTGCAGAGGCAGCTGCAACTCCAGGCAGGCTAAAGCAAGTCAAACATTGCATTATGTATGAGATTTGTCAGTGTTAGGTGCCTGACCACTTTTTCCTTCAAGCCGATGATATTTATTTGCTAATATATTAATATTGGTCTGCAATGGTTAATAAATGACATTTTAAAAAGTGAAGAAGAAATCGGCGAAAGAGCCTACAAATGTGTTATGAGTGTTTGTGTCGCAGTTTTTCCACCAGTTCAATTCAATTTTATTTATATAACAGTTGCCAGAAGATGTTCTAAGGTAAAGAACAAGCACTTGGCAACAGTAAGAAGGAAAAACTCCTTTTTCTCAGGAAGAAACCTCTGGCAGAAGCAGGATCAGAGAGGGGCAGCCATCTGCTCCACCCAGAAGCCGATCTGGAGCTTTTGGGAATGCCAAAAAAGGAACAAGCAGCTGATTCGAGCAGAACCGCCTCATTGTTTTCTTTGCCTGATAATTTTTTTTATATATTAGCTATTTACCAATATAGAGGGTACGTGCTTTTAGGAGTATTGATTTTGCATAGTTTGTCCACTAGATGGCACTGTGCAACTTTCCCGTTAGCAGCACATGTTTGAAACACCAAAAACACAACAAGCTGCTGATGTGAGCAGAGTCGGAAGCTTTTCTTCTGTGCGATGGTAGCTATTTTTAAATGTATCAGTATCGGTATTATAAAGACAAATAAGATTTCAAAATTTTAAGAAAAGGCTGATGTTTCATAGTGTGTCCACCAGGGGGCACTCTGCATGTTTCTACTAAAACAGGGTTTTAATATTAAATATTGAGCTACAAATAACACATGTCAGGGAAATCTGTTTAAGTTTAGTGTATATGAAAGAAAACGATATTAGCCGATGTATCAGAATATCAGATTTTTAAGTCATCGGATATTGGCAACGTTATCTGTCTTAAAAATCCTATGTGAGTCGGGGTCTAGTAAACCTAGAAGCTTCTCAGCTGATGTGGTTTTCCACTGAGATCAGTTGTCATCATCTGATCTCAATCCAGACTGAGTTTAACCTGAACTATGAAGCTGAATCGTTCTTATTTCCTAGTCCTGAGAGCTGCAACAAGGACGTGGCAAGTGGGAGGAAAGACTGTGTTCTCCCACTGGGAATAAACAAAAACCGAAAGACTTATCAAAAGTCCAAAAACACTAACATCCCTGCGCCCTACACCACTGTACTCTGACACAGCTGTAATATTCAGTGGTAGTCGTGACAAATGTTTGACTCACACACACACACACACACCTCTCATCTCTCTGCATTCTGAACGAGGGGAAAGATTACAGCAGCACAAACACTTGCGCTGAGCTACTTCAAAATTGCGCTGCAACACCTCTCCAAGTAAAAATGATTTAAGTACAGCTGTGTGCGTGTTTGGGTGGGTGTAGATGTGGGTGTTCATAAAGTGTGTGAAGCATCACTTATATCATGACCCACTCATTTCTAGAGGTTTAAAAATAAGAATCCACTGTATGTCAGTGGCCGCTTGTAAAATTCCAGACCTTTTAAATTCATTGTCCGCACGCTTGCGGCTGACAAATCGTTTGCTTTTGCCTTGTTTGTTGCTCTTTTGTGCTTTTGCATAGCTAGCATTGACAATTATGTAATTTCTTTTTCGCCTATTATGAGTGTCTGTGTGCCTTTGACTTCCAACAGCATCTCAAAGTCGCAACCCTGTAATTGACATGAACAAAAAAGTCACTTTTTTCTCTTTTTTTTTATTACAAAAGATGTGATTCAGCTGGCCAATTAGAGCAAAGATCCAGCAGAACGAAGCATCCATGTGAAGAATATGTCACCATGCAAGGCACTGTAATAATAATGCTTCTTTGTCCTTCGCAGTTGAATAGAGAATAAAGCTTTTCAGTCTTTGTAGTCAAAGTGTCTCGCAACTCCAAACAGAAAATTAGAGTAGGTGCAGGAGGGAGGGTTTGAGACTTTGTAATACGACGACCGTTTAATTTGTAACTCCTAGTTTTTGTGCTAGTGATGAGCAGAATCAACCGAGTGTTACTCCTCTGAGCGAGTGGGGAGAAAAATTGAATCTGTAAAAGTGAGAATATTTCACTTTGTTAGTGTTTTATGGATTCTCAGATATAATGATGCTTATTTATTTTTATATCTGTTTTCAAGATAATTAATGAACCAATTCAATCAAGATTGGAACCTGGCAAAGAGACAGGATTTTAAAGCTCAGGCCTGAATTTCCTCTTAAGATTGAAATGAAGATGGTATCTTTTGCTGAGGGTTGGTCCTGGGCCTAAGGCCAATATAAGTGTGTCCTAACACGTGTGTTTGTGTGTGTTTTCAGATCCCTGTGACGGAGCGCGGCGAGCTGGTGCGGCAGGGTGAGCTGACGGTGAGCGGGGGAACTCGGAGGAAGCGGGCGGGCGTGAGGAACGTTTTCCTTTATCAACACGTTGTAATCTTCACTAAACACAAGAATCCCAGCCCGGCACGCACCGCCTACAGTTACAAACACAGCATCAAGGTGAACAGCTCTCACACACACACTTCTCCTTCACACCATCTCCGGCACTTTGTCTTATCTGTAAAATCTGCTTTCTGTCTAGATTCTGTTGAAAGCAAACTAAATTTGAGGTTTCTAAAGTTTTTTTTGGGCGCTGCTTTATCTCCCCCCCTCTTTCCTCTATAAACTCTTTTTAACTCTGTATTTTTCTTTTGAATCACAACATCACCTGATGGAGATGTGCAAGCACAGATGACCAGTGCATACCGATGGGGCATGAAACCTTCTTTTACCTCTCGTATTCCTTGCACAAAGCCAATGTGACTTCCAGATGTGCTCATGTGAAAACAGAGCAGGCAAATCTCTGGTGAATTCCCGGTCACGTGTCCTGCCTTTCCCCTCACCTAAACCAAATGAAGCATTTCCAGCAGTGGGATTGTGTCAGAAGCAGACTTCCTGTCATAGAGTTTGTGTGTGAATTTAACACTTCTCCATGCAGACGAATGAGATGGGTCTGACTCAGAGCGTCGGCGAGGAGGGAGTGAAGTTCGAGGTGTGGGTCCGACAGGCCCCGAGGACCAGAGACTGCATCACCCTGCAAGCACGCGACAGGGAAGACCGAGAGGCCTGGACTCACGACATAGCCCATCTGCTGTGGACACATGCCATCAACAATACAGGTAAAGACCTTTAACTTGATAAGCAACAGCTCAGTATTCCTTCAGCAGCTTAGGAACAATGTATATTTTAACAGTGCTGTTACAAAAACTGAGAAAATTTTCCTTTTTCCTAATTTTCATTTTTTTTGTTTGCTGTTTTGCACCGTTTCAGATCATCAAACAGTTTTTAATAATCAACAAAGATAAGCTGAGTAGATGTAATATGTATTTTTTGAATGATGATTTTATTTCTTAAGGGGGGGAAAAGCTGTCAAAATCTATCTTGGCCCTGTTGTGCAAAAATAATTGCCCTCCTTTGTTAAGTCTTGAATTAACTGTATTTAATCACATTTCTTAGAAAGCTGAGTTCAGTTTCAAAAACCACAGCAGGGCCTGATGAATCAAGAAATGACTTCAATAGAAGTGTAGCAGGCTAAAAGGTCTCAAAAAGCAACACGTCATGTCCTGATCGAAAAGATATGGCTGATAAACAAAGTCATTGATTATGTCAGTCTGGAAACTGTTACAAAGCATTTTGAAGGTTTTGGAACTCTATGAACCACGATATGAGCCATTATTCACAAATGGTATAGCAAAGTAACTCCAACATCACATCAAAAACTCATCCAGGAGGTCACAAAAGACCCCAGAAGAACATTAAAGAACTACAGGCTTCACTTGCCTCAGATAAGGTCAGAGTTCTTGATTCGACAATAAGAAAGAGACTGAATGAAAATGGCGTCCATGGGAGAGTTCAAGGAGAAAACCACAGCAGACCAAGAAGAACACAGAAAACATTTTGATGATTCCCAAAACTGTTGGGAAAATATTCCGTGAACTGACGAGACAGAATTGTAACTTTTTCGAGGCTTGAGTCCCGTTACATCTGCAAAAAACTAACACAGCGATTCCTAAAAACCCCATCATACCAGCAGTCAGACATGGTGGAGGTAGTGTGATGGTCGGGGCTGCTTTGCTGCTTCAGGACGACTTGTTGTAACTGATGGAACCATGAATTCTGCTCTCTACCAGAAAATCCTGAACAAGAACGTGTGACCATCTAAGCTCAAGTAATTTTTTGGAGTGATTAAGGTCATGTCGAAGCATTTCAAACTGTCTGTTAATGCTCAAAAGTCCTCCAATGTATCTGTATTACAACAATCCTGCAAAGAAGAGGTGCCAAAGCTCCTCCACAGTGATGTGAAAGTCTCGCTGCCAGTTATGACGAAGACTTGAATGCAGTTCTCGATACCAAGGGTGGAACAACCAGTTATTAGGTTTAGGGGGCACTTACTTTGCCACACAGGGTCGTATAGGTTTGGATAACTTTTTTCTCCTTAATCAATGAAATCATTATTAAAACTTGCATTTTTCATTTACTCTGGTTATCTTTGTCCAACTTCAAACATAGTTTGATGCTCTGAAAACATGTAAGTGAGACAAACGGCACTGTTGATCTCTAGGTCTCCTGTATTTAAGCAGACTATAACACTGTTCAAATCTCCTTTCATTTTCTGGACACTTGGTTAAAATCCTTCAGACTGAGCTTGTACACATAACAAAGGTGATGACTATCTGGTGGCGGATGTTTAAGTAGAGATCGTGTAAAAATATCCACTCTGGCCCAGTTTGTTGTTTTGATTTTTCCAAAAAACAAGGAAGTATCGGCCGTGAATGAAGGCGTTCTACCTTCCTTTATCCATAAAGCCTTCCGCCTCAGCATTGCTTCCTGCCATCGGCTTAGATTGCAGTATCACGCTGAATAAGTTGCTCGGCACGTTTTTAGGCGTGGTTACTTTTTGTTCAGATGGCATTGTTCTAACAAACACAATATTCTGAGCTAATAATAAAATAAAACTGGTAATATTCTACGAGCTTGCAATAGATGAGGTAAACATGAAGTTATTTTTGTGCCTTTGCTCTCACAGAGTTGTGTTTGAAGGAGTCACTGTGCATGGGAGTTTCCAGTAGGCTTCTGTTGGATGCAACAGGAACTCCAGGCTCAGAGTTGGACTCCATCTACAGTCTCAGCGACAGAAGTAAGTTTAAAAAGGAACAAACCTGTAGATGTTGTGGCGCCTTGGACTTAACAAAAAAAGGTGCATGTAGAATTGGGAATGATAATGTAATATGATCTCATATTTTGATTTCCCGGCTGTGTTAAATCGTTGTTGTGGAAACTGAGCTTATCTGGAGCGTTAAAAAGTGAGCATGTGATCTGGCGGAGGACGTTCTGTTTGAGTTAGGTGCACTCCTTAGTTTGAGGCACGCTGTTCCACATCTCGGCTCGCAGATAAAGGAAGCTGAAACCATTTTTCAGTACAACCTGTGTCCTCGGGAATTCGCCCAGTTTTATGTGACCAGATTGGATTACTGGATTGTTTAAATTTGCTCTCCGAGCTGAAAGTGATGTGGCCCTGAGATTACAGATAGGAAAGAAAACGGGTCCTGGGTGTATCTCCCCATGTGACAAGGTAATAATATGGTACACACTTTATTTTTTTCTTATTTTCTTTCTTTTTCTTTTTTTTTTCTTTCCAATCGTGCACCCCTGGGCTTCTCTATGAATTTTTGATATTTGTCTCACACTGAGAAATTTTGAAGAGCTGTGACATGCCTGCGGAGAATATACGGCGCAGTCGAAAAGCTCAACTGTGGAAACACGTTTTACTTGTGCCATGATCAAATCCCATCACAGCCCTCACTGCTGTGTGTCTGCCTTAAACTGTTTTCAAAGCGGTGACACAAACTGTCTCACTTCCATAAACAAAATGTGCAGCCTGGCGCTCTCATGGGTGCGTTATTGAAACTGCTAGGCTAGGTTCATGTAGCCAATTTGTCCTGATCACTAACTGAGCTGGGCAAAATTCCAACATTATCCTTTAATGATCTGGATTTCAAGTGATTGTGCGGCTGAGGCCTAGTAACAAAACAACAAGTTATAAATACAAGTCCCAGATTCAGTTTTTCCTTCAGGTAAAAGTTCCACTTAGAGTGTTAAAAAGTAAAGAATTTAATAAGAAACATTTTGTCATTGTACTTTTTTTGTTAATTAAAGGGATCCTTTACAGGGAAGAACTATTTCCAAAGGAGCCCTCTTGTAATCCTATCCCACTTTGAGAACAAGTTAAAACTACCTGCGAATTAATCAGCACTACAATAATGCATCCAGTTTTCAGCAATACTGTGATATTATCATATATACTCACTGAACATTTCATTAGGTACTACACTGTTTAGTTACACATAAATATCTAATCGGCTGATCAGATGGTAGCAGCTCAATGTATTTAGGCGTGTAGACGTGGTCAAGACAACCTGCTGAAGGTCAAAATGAGCATCAGAATGAGGAGGAAAGGTGACTTTGAACATAGCATGGTTGTTGGTGCCAGACAGGCTGCTCTGAGTGTTTCAGAAACTGCTGATTTTTCCATACAGTCATCTCTAGGGTTTACAGAAAATGGTCCAAAAAAGAGAGAATATACATTGAGCAGCAGTTCTCTGGGTGAAAGTTCTTTGTTGATGTCAAAGGTCAGAGAAGAATGGCCAGACTCCTTTGAGCTGATAGGAAGGCAGCAGTAACTGAAAAAACAAACAAACACTCATTACAATAGAGGCAGAAGAGCATCTGTGAATGCAAAACACATCAAACCTTGAAGCAGATGGGCTACAACAGTAGAAGACCACACCAGGTGCCACTCCTGTCTGCACAACAGAAGATTATAAAAATGTTGCCTGCTGTCCGAGTCTCCGTTTCTGTATTCAGATGGTAGGGTCAGAGTTTGGCTTAAACAACATGAAAGCATGTCAACGTTTCAACGCTGTGGAGCATGATTTGTCGCCACACTTTGAGCCTCTTGGTGCCAACTGAGCATCATTTATACTCCACAGCCCACCTGAGTATTGTCGCTGTCCATGTCCATCCCTTTATGACAGCGTGCCATCTTCCTGCTTGTAGGGCCAATATGAACTCTCTCCACATGTTTATTGGTCTGCAAGACTGTGTAAAAGTTACCTGGATTAATTTCAGAAAACTTGCCGGAGAGGTAGAACACAAGCAGAGGAAGAACTCCAGTGGATTTTAATCGGTCTTTAAAAAAGCTGTTCGGTGTTTAAGCAGTAAGAGAAGTGTGCATGGAGGACAAAGCCTTAGAGACAATGGATACATATGGGGTGGTTAGTAACAGGTTCACAGCATGCTGCTGAATGAACAACGCAATCTGATACTAGTAATTGTATCACATGTCAAACTGGATTTTTTTAAAAAGGGTGCAGGCACATAGTTCCATAAAACAATAAAAAATAAATAAAATCACAGTACCTAATCTAAAGTACAGTCCTTTAGATTCCAGGGCAATCATTCAGCCTCCAACAGCCGTTGTTGTCTCAGAGCCAAAGTGATTTCTCATTCATGGCCCAGTGTAATGCACATACTGCTCACCAGGTGTCTCATTGAGTGCAGCAGTTCAGAATTTCAATGCATGAATTGTCCTGTGGGACAGAACACAGCGTTAGAAATTCATTGAACAGGATGGGAAAAATGCCATCTCACTCTGACTCCTCTCTCTTTGTTTCTGGCGTACGTGCGCTCCATCTCTTTTTTCCTTTCAGGAAAGCGTTATAACACGAGCGCCGTTAAACCGCGAACGTGCACAAGGTTAAAAACGCAGCTGTTCCATGCATGTGCATTTTACTCAGAACGCAGGAAGGCGTTATTATTTGTGCTTCCACCGGCAAAATGTGATTGTTTTAACTGTGTCTGGCACAGGCCTCTGTCACACAGCCCCACTCTCTCTGCCTGTCCCCTTCAGTCCACAGTAGCTGTTCAGACACTTCTTCTGTCGGGAGTCAGAAGGAGGGGGGATCTCCAGCGTCTGGGAGGGACCCCAGGAGAAGCTCTGGATCAACAAGCTGCTCACAGGTGGGCTAAAAATAAGTATACACGTGTAACAAGCCCAAAAGATAACATGTGATTGCCGAGGTGAATAAAAGCTGTTTTTATATCCTGTAATTACTCAACACTTCACCAGTGTTTTAATATAGACATGAAGTGAGAAATGTGCTTTTCTGCTCGCTGGAAACGAAAGCGTCTTTTTTGATGTTCTTAGGTTTTCTAGAACCTTTTTAGGAAGGGGAGCTTTGCTGAAAAAGTCCCTTTTTAAAAGCCCAGGCTTTAGTTTGCAGAGCTAAATATGGTTGTAGGCAACCCTTCTAAACTCTTACAAACATGACTTTGTCATTAGTATCAAGATGTTAGCCATGAACGCCCACAGAGTTCTGTTTCTCTTTGCCTTATTTCCTTTAATCTGTGGGCTACTGCCGGCTGAAGACATACAAATTACTCCAGAGCAGGGATGCAACGATACCAATTTTTTCAAACCGATACGATACCGATACTTGGATCTGAGTACTTGCCGATACAGAGTACAAAAACCGATACTTCTACCACACACACACACACACACACAAATGCAATGAATTGGAAGACAGGTTTTATTTTATTCTCTGCCGATAAAAAAATAATCTTAATAAAAATGACCACAAAAAAATTTCAAGTGAAAAATAAGCACTTCTGTTAAATTATTGCGGAGTCTCCACATTGTAATTTAACAAAATATCACTGAACTATTGGCACTGTCCCGAGCTTCTGTTTATTTATTATATTTCATATCGCAGCTCAAGTATGCTGAGAAGACGGTGCAATCCTATGTTTTCCACGACCGGCATTGGCTGGTCATCCAGAGAAATAAAATGAGTCAGAGCCTCTGTTATTTTAACTGCCCGTGGATTTTCTCTTGACATTTTTCTTCGCTTTTCCAAAACCTGAGTTAAAGTTGGCTGTTCCGGTCCACATTTTGTTTAGCCTAGCTACAGCAGCCTCCAGTTTCTCTTTTTTATCTGGAGCCGCCAGTCTCACTCGCCTAACCCTGTGCCTGTTTAGCGCGGGATGTCCCCCTAGTGGCCAATCTAAAAAACTACAACAGAAATTACAAGCCACCCTCTGATTAATGAAATAAGTTGGTATCGGTTCATGGTATCGGTTAACTTTTACGAGTATGAGTACACACACATTTTACAGTATCGGCCCAGATACCCGATACCAGTATCGGTATCGGTACATCCCTACTCCAGAGCAAACGTTTTTATTTCTAAGCATTTTTTAAATTATTTAGCGAAGAGCTGTTTTTAAAGGACACTATAGAAGAAGAGACTGTATTCAAAAGATGAACGTAGCCAGCAGATTTGCCTTCTTTCTAATGGTAAGCATGGACGACTCCTGGTAGCTGAAATAACTCTGACTGTGGAAGAACATGAGAAAATGACCCATCTTATCATTTGTTTAATGACCTTATGTCAACATTATTCTGATGGGTTTGTGGCCTGAATGGCTAGTTTCCGGTCTTATTTAATAAACCATGATGTTCATTATCTAAATTAGTTCTAGATTATAAGATGATAAACCAGAGTATGGCTTCTTGTGATTGACAGGTCACTAAACTACTCTTTGCTTGTGACACCTGATTTTGTTTTTTTACGTTTTGCTAAGTGCTTTAAAACATTAGTCTACAAACATTGATTTTGCAACAATCTTGAGCCACTTTACTTTACATCTCTTTACTTTACTTCCCATTTTCTCGACTATCTTGTAACTTTTAAAGTGATCTTGAAGCCGGACACTGACCTATGACTTATTCGAGCGTTTAAAAAAAAAAAAAGGCACCTAATCAGTTTTGTGTCTACACATAACACATAAATAAGCAATGAGCCAATTTTAAATCTTTTGGGACCTTTTACTGGTGGCCTGTTACAAAAAAAAATTCCAATTTCTTTAGTCGAATCTATGAAAAATGCCAGGGATATAGAATCTTTGCACCAACAAGGTGATTCCCACAGAGCTATTAGCTGAAACTCTGACATATCTCACCATGTTTTTGTGCAGCATGTGCTTAGAAATTTGAAGTAACTGGACAAGTCGAAGATGAAAGACAAAAAGACCTATAAACTATCTATAATAGATGAATAGTAAAGTTATTTGAAAGTCATGTGCACTAAAGACCTGACACAGCACCTGAGAGATGCATCTGGGCTCAATGAAGCCTCACAGAAATGTCAAAATACACAAGAACTGGACTGGAAATCAGTCCAGTTCTTGCGTAAATGTATGAGGGGGACGCTCGATCGTGGCTTGAGGCCACATTCCAGCGATTGGTGACAAAATAGATGGAATTATGAACACAGCAAAGTACCATCAGATTTTGATCTGCCATGCAATGTCATCTGAACAACATCTGACTGGTAACAGCTTCACTTTTCAGCATGACAGTGATCCCAAACACACTTCCAATGCCTTCCAAAACCTCGATAGTGCATCACTGTGTATTTTTCTACCAGCCATGACAGAGCTCAGACCTCAACATTACTGAAGCAGTGTGGGATTAAAGACTGACAGAGAATGAAACGAAACACAGCCAACATCTGAATAAAAGCTTTGAATGTCTGCAGAACTATTCCTGAAGACTACTTAAAGAAACGACAAGAAAGCTGTCTAAGAGTGCTCAGACTGTGCTAAAGACTAAAGGTGGTCGTACCAAATTTTGGCTTTCAAGCTCATTAGATTCCATAAACCCTTACATGCTGCATTTCCATGCACAATAACACGTTTCAGTAAATCATTTTCAATTCAATCAATTTCATGGTTCAAGACTTTTGCACAGCACTATGTACTTTGAATCATTTGTATGTAACATAGTGGTGATATGGTGAAGAAAGTCATTCATTCACACTGAGCTGATCTGTGTTAAAAAGGCATCCTTTAAACCAGTCAAAGCATTTCTGTATGTTTGTAAAGTGAAAACTCTGCATGAATCTGGCTGTAAGCAAACAGCAATACCTGCCTGCCATTTCCATGGTAGAGTTTAAATGAATTTGCTCAGTGTGCACACACACAAACACACACACATTCTCACAATCTCCTTATCTAGCAAACAGAATATGACAGATTAGCAAACAGACAGCGCTGGGAACAGATTGACAGACAGACGGACACACGCAGCCCAAACAGATAGGGCAAACACGCAGACAGCGATATGCACATATTCAACAACAGAGGGAGGATTTGCCGCGTGCGCACGGGTGCACGCACATTTTTGGTGTGTACGCACACTTAAGCGCCGAATGTAAAAATGCGACTGTTTCTTCCTCCTCAGAGCCAGTCTCCCTCTACAGCTGTGTGACTGTCATCTCAATAAGCGTAAGTTTACTCTGTTTATCACACGTTTCTTTTTTTTTTTCTGCACTCTGCCGCTTTACATTCGCTGCTCATGTCGCTGCATTCCCACGCTGATCGCATTTATTTTACTCATTCCTTATTCTGGGGATTTCTGCACATGTCACTATTAATATTTTCTTCTTCTTTTGTTTCTTCTTCTCTTTCTGTCGCTTCAACCAGAAACTGGACATCAGATTTTTTATTTTTTTGAAGTTTTTAAACATGTCTGTTTCACCTCTGGGCAAGCCAAACTGGACTTTGAAGAGGAAGAAGACAAAATGAGAGAGAGAGCCCTCCTCATCTCCCCCCCCCCCCCCCCCCCCCACCCTTATGAACTTCTCCCACATGCTTTCTCTCCTTCCCCTTTCCCCGTTCGTCTCTTTAAAATAAATAAAGTGCCAGCAGATTAAGCGGCGCAGCACAGCACTGCTTTTCTCCACTTTTAAAACCTCCCAGCTCTGATATGACCCCCCACCAAAGAAAATCTGCATCCAAAAAGGATCAAAACTGTCCTGTTTAAATCATGACAAGCACCAGCGGGACTCTCTGCGCTCCGCCATTTTGGATCTGCCAGTCTCAGTTGCTGGCAGAGTCATTGACACCAAAGGCACTTCAGCCACACAGTGCGGCCATTGTCTGCCCCACGACTCCCCACTAGGCCAAACCACTTGGTCTGAACCACTGACTGCCTCGGCTGGCTGACTGTACGCATCACATGCTCCAGCATCTGATAATAAACGGGAAGTAATATGCAGGGCGTAAATCACCGTTGGATTGCAGATTTAGAATGTGTTATGTTCTTTATCATTTTCATAATGCAGAATGGAGTACTGTACGCTTTTTTTCATTTTCCCTACCTGTGTAAAAATGCGTGGCATAGCCTAGGTGCGATTGCATCTATGTAAATTGAGCAAGGGTGGTGTGAGCATATACACACGCTCACATTCACACACACAACACACAATGTCCCTCAACACATGTAGTCACTCTTATTGTTACAAGACAGTGGAGTACTGTTCACATTCTCATGCCCGCACACTCGCTGTGACCAGTTTCGAGCCTGGTACAGTGACTACATCAACGACAGGCAAGGTTACATTTGAAACGCATGCCGTGAGCTTTGCCTTGATGAAGACCAGGAAGGATTTACAGCATCATATCAGACTGTTATACATTGTGTTAGAGTGTTTCCTTTAAGCTAACGTGTTGTTTTTCTTTATTAACAGTGGCCACAATTTAAAGGCGAAATGGTATTTAGTCTTCTTTAAAGTGTAACTTATATCAGCAACATATTGGTGCCTTAAAAATGTTCTTCGGAGTACTGAAGAACATTGCTGTGTAAAATGCCATATTCTATATGCCAAAGGTATAAAATGGGTGACTGTGCAATGATGATTTCTGTACATTTAGTACGGGCATTCCTCATTGGAATGCTGTCTCCATAAAATGGAGAATGGTGGGTCTGTTTGTTGTGCTAATTTGTGGTTTTACTGCTTTTATTCTTGTGGCTAGAAGACATGAACTACATCTAATTCTTTTCAGAGAATTAATTTAATCTAATCTCTTAGCTTGTTACTTAAAGGAAGACATTTTCCTAAAATATCCCAAAACTATTATTTTCATGTTTGCCCCCCCTCCACCCCTGGTAGAAAATTAGAATTTGGAAAGTCTAGTTCAGATTGGTTGACATGGGATTCCTCAGAACTGTATTTATGTTCCCAGGGTCCTATGTTTGGCAATTCTATACTCATTTAACACACATCAATCCTCCTGTTGTGTTTGGGTTCATATTAAGCAAATTTGGGATCCTATTGTATGACTCTGTAGGACTCTGGGAACATGGTATGACCCTGATTTCTTTATCCTGAATTTTAAAGGTATGTTGTCTGTATACAGAAATGAGAAGTGGGAGGAAAAGCTAGACTCAATACAGATACCTAAAACGCTGACAGCGCAGCTAAAGCTTTTTTTTTAAAAATATATGTTCATGCATTTTTCTAAAGAATTCTTAAATCTGGAAGTCATAGTTCCAAAATCATGGTGTTCATATACTTCTGAGGGGGAATGTGGAAGTTTGTTGTTTTTTCTTGCTAATGCTGTTAAAATATGATCCAATACATGATAAAAAATATTGCTTTATTTGATTTTGTCTTATAACACTTACTGATAATGACTGTCAGGTGATTACTTTAGCATAAAGACTGGAAACAAAGTAGCTAGCATAGTTTTGTCAGCAGGCTTAGGCTAATGTCAGCTAACCTACTGCTAGTTTGTATTCAATAGGTATCTTCCAGGCAACTACTTTGCAAGTTCTTTAAATGAAAGAAAATAGAAACTAGTCGACTAGCATAAAAGACAGAAAACCTCAGAAATAATTTAAAACTCTTTACTTTAAAGTTTCATGCTAAACATTAGCCAAACAAATATTTCATTTTCATTCTAGGAGATACAATAAATACCTAATCATGTTCCTCATTAATCAAATCATGTCTTAAATGTGGCTGAAATGTGCACTGTATATAAAATTGCAAACACACACAACGTCAGATGAGTTTGCAGAGTTTAGCTAATCCAAGCGGTGCTAGCAACAGTAGCCTTGTTTTTTCCAGGCAGGCGTTCAAATACCAGTGGCCAAATAATTGGGTCACAGTACATGCATGGCACAAAGGTTTAGGCTTCAGACTGCCAATAAACACTCAGTTTGAGACAGTTTTGACTACTCGGGCCTCTGTGATGTCACAGAGAGTGGATCAAACCTTAATGTGGTTTTACATTGATCATTTGCTTCCTAAAACTTGGACACAGAAGAATTCAGCTATCAGGTTAGTGTCAAAGGGCAGCTATGTCTAGTCAACTAGTTGCATAAATTCCTAATATTTAATATTGAGATTCAAGTCAATTTTCTTATCTAACTTGTACCATGAACAAAACAGTTTTTGTTTTCTCTAGAATGTCACATTTTTCTTTGAGATTGAAACCTCAAGACTAACAGAAGAAAAAGATTAGACAAGCTTCCACTTCCTGTACTACTCTGTGGTGACTCGTTGTTGGTGGGCCCATACACAGAAAGTTATGTCCTCATTCTCTGAAGTTGAAATGAATTATAAGGAAATGTGCAAAAAGATGCACAAGATACACAAAACATACCATTTTATCTCATGACATGGCCCCGAAAGGTTTCAGCATTTCACTGTGTTGTTCATATTTCATGACGGCAAGCATTCAGGCAGTAAAACCAATAAACATGCACTCGCCGCTTTGATTGAGTAGCATGTGTATCAGACAATACCATGCTTAAGGTACAATATGAGACCGGCAGGTAGCGAAAGCCGGCAGCAGCAGGAGGTCAAGCTCATGTCTGCAGACAGCAGCAGCAGCGGTTTTTCGCTGTTATCAGATTTAGCACGTTTCATATCTGCATCCAAATTCACAAATTGCAAATGGCTATTGAGCCGTTTCTGAATCAATATGTAATTTGTTGGCTCGGAGAAGTCTGTACACTTCATAGCCTTTAGCTGTTTGGTACATTGCATTATATTGGAAGCAATGTAATGAACACCATCTTTCATTCCTACTGCAGCATAAATTGTCATATGCAGAATCTCTCACTTTTGTATGGCACTTTGTAAGGCAGTATTAATGTATAGAAACTTCTCTCTTTATTTTTTTTCTTTTTGTATGAAACACTTTACCTGATGTTTACATTTTTTTGGAAGTAATGTGGATTGTTTGACATGCATGTTGTACTTACTTGATTTTTTTTTTTTTTTTTTTAAATAAAACTGAATTAAAGTTCCCAGCCTCAACAGAGGGGGATCTGAAGAGCTGGGTGGGTGGGTGGTTTGTTGCGCTTGAACCTTTTGCAGCAGGGTGTAAACCTCAAAATGAGGCCTGTAACCTTGTAACCCCCCTCCAAAAAAAAAAAAAAAAAAAAAAACTTGCAGTAATGAGTGCCGGGGTCGCCTCTGAAAGCCAGCTGTGCTGCTGCCTCACAAAACCCAGAATGATTAGATAACTACAGTGCAGCGCCATATCAAATAGTTCCAGGGATCAAATTCTCGAAAGGAGGGGAGTGCACTTTGAGAGCATGAGTGTGTGTCCATCTGTGCATGTGAGGGACACAGAGAGAGGAATGAGAGATAAAGGCTGGGTAAAGAAGGAGGAGGAGCAGGAGGGGGGGACAGGAAGGGGCAGAACTGAGAGAGCGAGAGAAAGGGATCGACAGAAGAGAAGGACAGGAGACAGTAGGTGGGAATGATGGGAAATGAGCGAGGGCGAAGGGGCAGACAGACAGAGAGGCACAGTCAAGGGGAGAGCAGGAGCACGAGAGCGGGTGGGTGGGGGGGGTAACCAGGCAGGGGGAGGGAAAAAAAGAAGAAGTGGAAGAATAGAAAAGGGGGGCTTATAGAAAGAGGGAGACACAAAGTAGAGTTAGAACTTTTTTTTTCCTCCTCCTCCTTCTTCTTCTTCTTTCTTTCCTAATGTAGAGAACCAAGAGCGAGGGCCGAGAGAGCTGCAGGAAGGATGAAGGAGAGAGAGTGAGCGGGGTAAAAGGGGGGATGTTGACAAAGCAGCGAGACTGTGGCGAACAAAGAGAACGTGAAGAGAATGAGTCGGGGGAAACATCAAAGGGATTTTTCAGGCCCGGTTACCGGGACAACAGACATTTGCATGCGATTAGCTTTTTACATCATATTAAGAAGGGTTAGGGTGAGGGAGGGAGGAGGGGAGAGGGTGATGGAAGTAGGAGAAGGGTGGGGGGACTATAGATCATACACACACACACACTGTATGAGATAGTGTTAGGGGGGAAAAAGGGGAAAAAAAGGACGTTGGTCATCTCACGCGGATAAACTGACTTATAGGCAGCCAGCCAAGCGTTTCTTTTGTAAATGAGAGTGCATGTTGAGGGGGGGGGCAGATACAGTAATATGCCAGCGCAGACATTTTGGCAAAGGGAGGTCAAAGCAGTCAGTTTTTTTTTCTTTAAAAAATAAATTATTTCTTTTGATTTTTCTGCTCTGAGTAGAAGTTCGACACCAGTGATTTCAAGCACAGAGGAGGAAACTTTAAAACCTAACAAATGATTTCAGGTGTAACGGCCAGTTTTGGTTTTGTTATTGTTAGGATTTTCTCATGAAATTCAACCTTTCTCATCCTCACTTCTTCAAAAAACCATGTCCAAAATGGGCAAAACATGTCACGGCAGTCAACAACATGTTGCATTCGTGCCAACTAAAGAGGACAAATGTGCAGTTTTTTGGAAAATGTTTCCAGTTGGTCTCACAGATTACGCTTTTTTTTTTTTTTTCCAAATGTTGCTGAAACATTTAGGCATTTAGGATGCAAGAGGTCTAAAATTGATACAAATTGCCCTAAAATCCCAAAACAACAACCGCATATGCACGTGCGGGCTTTTGTGCGTTGTGTTTACCCACGGCGTCTAGACACAGGTACGCAGTGCACTGTCCATGCAAACACGTGGGCATCGTCACACATTTGTCACAAAACACTTTGTTGTTCGCACCCGTACGCCGCATACATCACTCTGCCAAAAAAAACACACCTCACACAACCTTCCCCGCAATCATAAAAGCCATTAAACATGTTTCTATGGGCACACACCCTCCGGCATTTTACACATGTAATATTATCCCACCATATCTCTCCTCCACCTCCCTCCTTCATTCCTTCCGTCCCTCCCTTCGCTCCTGTCTCTCCATCAATCCACACCCCCACCCCCTTTTCCTCTCCATCTCCATCCTTTTCTCTCTCCTTTTTTATCCATCCATCTTCCTCCCTCTTAATCTCCTCCTCTCCCTCCTTATATCTCACCCCTCCCTCCCCTTTTTTTTTCTTTTTATTCCCTCCCTTTTTTTCTCTTTCTCTGTGGCCTGCTCTGCTCTCTCTCTGAGTGTGTGTGTGTGTGTGTGTGTGTGTGTGTGTGTGTGTGTGTGAGATGCTTCAGTGCCCTCAGTATTGTGGCTGCATTGTGCCAGTAGGCGTCGCCGCGACAGACGTTGTCACGGCAGCATTGTGATGGGGGGGTGAGATGGTGTGTGTGTGTGTTGGGGTGAAGTGGGGGGGGTGTATTACAGTATCAATACCCTGACACTGCGACAAAAAGGACAGCAGCCGTAGCCACATATCACTCCACCTCTGCACTCCTCCTCCATCACCTCCTTCTCTCCCTCCCTCTTTTCCTCCTTGTGACCCCCCCACCCTCCCTGCGCCTTCTCCCACCTCTACCTCCTCCTCCTCCTCCACCAGCCCCCAGATCAATTCCTCCTCCCCTCCTTTCAATTGATTTGCCAACATATCTCACTGAATATGTACATATTGATCCCCTCCTCCTCCATCACCTCAGCCCCATCCCTCACTCTTTTCTCTTTCTCTCCTTCTCTTGTTTTTACTCAAACATCTATCAGATTTCATCCCCACCATCTATGCGCCCCCTCCCCATCATCCCCTCCACCCTCGCCACCTTATCTCACTCCATCTCTCTCCCCCTTTTGCTCTCTGTTTCTCTCCCTTTCCCTCTCTCTCTCACACACACACACATACTTTCCTCATCTTTCATTTCATCTCCCCTATTCTTTACCTCTCTCTCCTTCTCTGTGCCATCTCTTCTGCCCACCCCCCACCTCCCCTCTTCACTCTTCTTTCCATTGCACCTCCCTCCTCATCTCCCTCCCTACGGCTGTTTCTCTTTTTTTTGGTTTTGTTTTGTTTTTGTATGTGTGTGTGTGTGTGTGTGTGCATCTCTGTCTCACTCACTCTCTGCATATTAATTGGTGTATTTCTGCTGCGGCGGAGAAAACAATCAAAGCGTCAGGGGCGGGTGATGATGCCATTGTGGCAGCCGCAAACACATACACATATGTAGTGTGCATACACACACAAACACAAACAGATAGAGAAAAAAGGGGGAGACGAGCACACACTCATACACACAAACACGCATACATGCACGCGCAAGGCCGAAATGCACGGAGTACAGTTGTGGGGACATCAGCAGACGGAGCTTATATGCACTTGTATACACATATATAACCTGCTGACGTGCAAAACGTGCTCATGCACACGCTCGTATACACAAAGTGATTTACTATGTGCACACACTGAGGCAGGCATGCACGGCACATATGCCACAGACTTTAGTCAGTCACTCTCAGATACACAATAGCGGGCTTACAATGGCTGATCCAGGAGATATGTTCTGCGTCAGCAAAGACATTTGAATTTCCCAGCCAACATTTACCTTCAGAGCACAACACGTTTAAACTGTTAAAACCAAGGACTGGAGCTGAGAAACATTCACACTTGTGATTTCTTCTGCACGTCATGCGGAAAAGTAGGAATGGAGGTTACGCCTAAATGCTTTTTATACTACAGCTCTTGTTTGCTGAAAAGAAAGAATATGAACGCACCTGAAATGTAAAGAGAAATACTTCCCAAAGTGGCTTTTTTTTAATGTCATATATTTTGAATATCGCTCTGGAACTCTCTTTGAGAGCTCGCGGATGAGGCGCGTGGGCTTTGTCACTCTGCATGCACCCTGGCCCACGTACTGTAGATTTGACTCTGGCTTATTTGTTGTTGTTGTTGTTGTTGTCATTTGCCCTTTAACTGTTCACTCTCTAAGCCACAGTGCAGCTTGCAAGTGAACATGAGAGCACACTGCAGAAAGAAAACAAAAAAACAAAGTCTGTGTTTAAGTCAGCATTTGGGAGCTTAAAATGCAGACCCAGCCGGAGCAGATAAAGCTGTGGGCAAAGATCTCCTCAAAATATTTGAGCTAAATCAAGACCTGTCAAATAACTTCTTATTTCCAGCCAAGCAATAATAGGATCTTACTTTCAGTGCAAGTTGATATAGCTCTAAAAATGATGGCATACAGCACCCTTTCCATCCCATACAGTGGCTGAAAGTGTAATGAATATATATATATATATATATATATATATATATATATATATATAAAGCATAGATTCCAGAGACTGCAACTAATTTAAAAGCGGCTATTTGTGATAAACCCACCAAGAAACAAAGAAGCGGTCTTACTTTTAAAGTCCCCTCGATTCCAAATGATGTCTTGCTTTTTTGTTGCTTCCCTTTGATGTTTGACTGTGTGGAATGATGTCAAGCTTTGTGCACAGTATGACACATTTATCTGCTGAAGGGGAAAAAGTTTCTCTTTGCTTCAGTTCAACACAAACAGGATTTGGTGACATCACAAGAATGGAAACCGAATGCAGCTTACAGTGCTGTGATGTTTAGACCGGAAACCTCCAGTAAAGATACACTGCATATGTCGTCCTGTGAAGTAGGACACGTGCTTTGTTCAGCGGATGATGAGCTGTAAATCATCTTTGACTGCTGTTTCTTTATATTTAAAGACTGAAACACAAGGGTTTCAAAGTTATGAATAAACAGTCTCAAGGGTTTAAATTCATGTGGTTGTTCGTGGTGGTTGGTTGTAGGTTGTGAAGGTGTAGCTGCTGTATGTGTACAATCTAACTTTATAAGGGAACAGAATGTCCAAAATGCCTGTCTTTCTGGCTTATTTTGGAGGTTGTGTGCCAGCTAGCAGCACTTACTATTTCAGTCTCAGTGGAATGGCAGCACCATGCTTTAAATCAGGGGTTTTTAAACTTGTGCAAATATTCAGTGTTTGTATTTTTTCTGCTTAGTAACCCAGCTTTATTTGATAATGTTAAGTAGGTTTAAGACAGAGAAAAGTTAAAACCTAAAGAGAAAGCTCCCTTGGTCACAGTCAGTGCAACTACTTTGCAGTGTGACATAATGTAGCAGCACCGGATGAATGAAATGTACAGAAGGGCATTCTTTTAGAGTTGTTAGAGGCTGCATGAATTGTTAACAGAGGCCACCGCTGGCCTGCTGCACTTTGAGGACTGTGGGTTTAAATGAAGCTTGAATAAAACCCGCTTGCTCTGTATCAGCGTACATCAAGAGATCATCAGCCTTGATTCTTTTGGACAGAATTAAAAGCTGTGCATAGCTGTGCTCATTCTTTAAATGTTTCAAAGGGGTCCAAACAATTACCTTTTCAATATTCAAGTCTATTTTATTTATATAGCACCAAATCACAGCAACAGTTGCCTCTAGATACTATTATACAGAGAAAACTACAGCAACCACATGACTGAGCAAGCGTTTTGGCAACAGTGTGAAGGAAAAACTTCCTTTTAACAGGAAGAAACCTCAGGCAGAACCAGGCTCTGGGTGGAGTGGCCATCTGCTGCAACCGGTTGGAGATGAGGGGTCAAAAACAGGACAAAGACACGCTGTGGAAGAGAGCCAGAGATGAATAATAACTAATGATTAAATGATGGCAATTGAGCTTTAAAGAGCTCACAAAACAGCTTTCTGTGTCTCCAGTGGTGACCCTACACTCCTACAAAGTCATAAAGGTCAGTGTTGTAGGTTGAAGTAAATAAAAAACCTAATTAAATAAATCTGTGTGAGTTTCTTTTGTTGTGTTTAACCACTTCTTTGTCTTGAGTTATTTATTCTAGTATGTAATCGGTTCTGTTTAGCCCCTTTTCCATTAGTACCTACTCAGATCGATTCACCACAACTCGACTCGGATCGACTGGTTTTCCATTACAATAGAGTACCACCTAATGTGCTTAGTCATTGTCATAGCAACGCGGCCAAGCGTCCTGTGACAAAGGTGAATGTCAAAGTGAAGGCATGTCTGCTGCTTGCTCTATGGCTTTTTGTTGACTCTGGGACCACGGGTTGATTTTTATAGCCATTTCCCTTGTTGTCTAGTTTCAAAAATGACAGTTTTGATTTTCGTGAATGGGGCGCTCGCATGATTCATCGAGTGACGCCACTGACCAGGCAATCGGTGGCATGGAGTCTGACGACGTCATTTTTTACTACCTGCTTGGATCACTTGGAACCACAGTCGAGCAGTACTATTTTAGTACCTGGTACGGAGTACTATGGCCTAATGGAAAACCCTGAAAACTGTGGCAAGTCGATTTGACTAGGTACTAATGAAAAAGGCTTTTGTTTGTCAGTAGTCTGGCATCCACTGTTTTCAGGATATGTTTCAATTTTGTGTGATGGCAGATATGAAAGTCAAGGTCAAAATCACACAAAATGCTCTTGTTGCTAATGTGGCTACCATAAGCTCAGTGTCAATGTCACTGTTCCCTTAAGACCTCACAGACAACAACACCGGGAATTATTATACAGGACATATCTGTAATCTAAGAATTGAGTGCACAAGTTTGTATTAATTTGGGATTTTCTGTAATATACACAGCGTCAAAAGTCTCAAAACTCACTGAAATCTTTTACTAAGGGGTTCTGAAAGCTCTAGAATCTCTTTTAACCTGACTAGGCCAAGTGATGTTAACTTCTTGTTAGTGATCATGATTTACTTCAACTGGTTTTTTCTCCTTGCAGCATAAAACAGATTTGTTTGATAGCATTCATTGCATTGACCAATACTTAGAATAATGGAAAAGTCCAAGGAATCCAGTGAAGATCTAGGTAGAAGAACTGTAGATTTACATGAGTTTGGAAGCTCTCTTTGAGCCATTTCTTAACAACTGCAGATTCCAAGATTATCAGTTCAAATGACTGTTTGTAAGTACAAGTTATTCTGATGTGTGACTATGTTGCCAAGGTGCAGAAGAAGACCAAAGGAGCAGGGTGCTGACCAAGAAAGAAGCACCTTCTCCATAATCAACAGCTTCAAACTCAACTTAAATTTGCCTTCTGGAAAAACCTTTTATGATCAAACGAGACAAAGACTGCATTAACTGGCTACAATGACGAAAGGATGGAGGAGTAAAGGTGAGACTGTAAAACTTATAAACGCTGTACCAGCTGCCAAGCATGGTGGTGGCGGCATCATGCTTGGGGGATTGTTTTGCTGCCAGTTGTTCTGGTACATTGCATGGAATGATGAAGAAGGAGGACTGCCTTCAAATTATACAAATTCACCTCGAATCAACAGCTAGATGTCTGAAACTTGGATATCGTGTGCAAATACACATTAAAGCTTCTGGAATGGCCTTCCCAAAGCTTAGATGTCAACCCTGCTGAAAATGTGTGGACTAAAACCTAAAGACTGGGTCCGTCCCAGGAAACAAACCATTTTAAAATCTACCATTTCTGCCATGAAAGAAGTCAGCTAGACTCATGCCAAAAGGTGTACATTGCTAACAGACATTTATTTGAGCCTGTCTTGATTAGATCCAAAAAAATCTGAAATAAACTCAAATGTGTTCACGTATTTCACAGAGGAAAGAATTCAAATAAATCATTAAAGGTCCCAAATTATCATGCCATCAGTGCTTATGATGTGTGTATGTAAACTGTGACTGGAGTTGGCGTGACTTGGTGGAGAGGCGATCTATGATTAGAAACCCCTAAACTGCTTTCTGTCTATGACAAAACAAATGGGGTGTTCCAGAGACTTATTCATGCACACTCTATTGATGCTGGTACACGGTGTGGACATGGTGCACCTGCTGCGGCTTAGCTATTAGAGTGGGTACAGCAATACACAGTAGTGTGCGTTGGCTAAGAGATGTGGGGAACATTCAAAGACAGAGAAAGAATGACTCAGACTTGTTATTTTTTCTTTGATGTTGTTGTTACATTTTCTAGAAATGAAACTCTGCCTGACCTCAAGTTCAGTTTCGACAGCACATTTTTAGTTTTTTAAAACTCATTCTGTACTTTTATCATCACTTTCTCTTTACTTCTACACTTTCGTTTGGGACCTTTTGGAAAACCCCTGGGCGACTCCTATTGGTCACCCAGCCTCATGTTGGGAACCCCTCCTCTTCCTCAACACATCAAAATTTGTGCACTTTGTTTCTTCCCATCCTCATAGCGGCCATGTGCTTCCGGGGTGGCTCACCACAACATTTTAGCTGCCTCTTGCCTCTGTCATCACTTTTATCACACTTCTGTTGGTGTGAAACTTTCTTCTTCTTCTCCTTCTTCTCCTGCCACCCCAAAAAAATGTCTCTTAACTGTCAGCTACCCGCCACCCCAGATGCCATATTTAGGATACAAATGTGAAGAGATGACAGCGTTGTAAAATGGTGCCCGTGCTGAGATTATAATTAACATTTCCAACCTACATCACTCTCCCTCCCACTTCTCCTATGCTCCCCCACCACTCCCCCCCATTCACTCACTCCTGTGTAATAAATGGGCAAAAATGCAAGAAGAAAGGAGAGAAGGGGAGAAGGAAAAGAAAAGGGAGATGGAGGAGGAGGAGGAGAAGGAGGAGGAGAGAGATAGAGTGTGTGTGTGTGTGTGTGTGTGTGAGAGAGAGAGAGAGAGAGGGAGAGAAGAGGGTGACCAAACGGAGGGAGGAGGGAGGGGGAAACGGCGTATGCTTGTATACAACCCTGATTTCCATTTTTTTCCCAACTCGTAATGTATTTAATTCAAGTGAAACGTAATCATGACGTGTCGTGTCATTAATCTCCTCGCCGCCTCTCCCGTAAGTACACTGAGTCTTTACTTTCAACATATATCCTATATCTTCATTTATCTTCTTACATTTTATTTACCACTATGTTTACATATATGCACTTTTATGCGTGCTGGCACGAAACACCGGCGACGAAACATTTCCAAAATTGTTTAATTTACTGCGACTGTTGTTGCCTCTTTTTTCTCTCTCTTCTTCTTCTTCTGTCACGGGCAACACGCGGGATAATGGCCAACATAGTTGTTGATGTGTTTTATTTCACTCCGCTTTTTCACATTTATTTATTTATTTCATTGGCAGCTTTGGCTGTGTGTGTGCGCGCGCGTGCTCGCATGCGAGTGATTGGCACGAGGCATGCATGCATGTATGTATGTATGTATACATGTAACCGCGCGCTTCGGACCACTTTACGTGTGTGTCATGTATGTAAGCCGGTGTATGTGCGCGCGTGGCCGACAAGCATGTAGCAGTCGGAGCTCCGCTTATAAGCGGTGACATGACAAAAAAAAAAGAAAAGAAAAAAAGCGGAGAAATGCACTGTTTTCCCTCATAACTGAGGAAATACTCGGTGTAACAGTTAAACCAAGTCGACTCGAACAGTCAGCACGAGATGAAATGCGACTTAAAAATGCTCGCAAGTGCACGAAAAGTCACTCGGAGGTTTATTTTTGTTTAAAAATTGAACACAACTTCAGCTAAGTAGTTGTGCAAGCTAGCTCTTAATTTTTGTTTTTATCCGCGCGAGCAGTTTGGTAATTTGGCAGCTCTTCTTTAACCTCTCTGAAAAAGAACGGCGTCTTTCTTCTTCTTCTTTTTTAAGTAGGTTATATTTTTATTATTTATTATATATGTGTATTTTTTTTTAAAGAAGAGCCAAGTTCTCTGTGCGTAACGGAGGATTTCGATAAGCCGCGGACATATTGTCCAAGCGTAAAAGTGGATTTTTGCATGTTAGCAAGTTGATTTACAAAGCGTAATTTGTAGGTAGATGCGATTAGCTTGACTAATTCTTTTGTTGGACACACATTAGGCATTGTGTTGTGCGTTGTTTCCGAGAGAAGCACCGCCACTTTTCGTGTGGGATACGCGCAAAAAAAGAGAAAAGACTGTTTAACGGTGCTTTATAAACCTTATACTTTCGGCCACCTTTTACTACAATGTTTACTACAACCCGTTTAGTTGTCCTAACGTTACCTCAGCGCTCAGAAAGTAGCATAGCAAGTGTGGCAATACATACAATGTTGGGGCCGTGTGCGTGCAAAACGCGTGTCGCCAGATTGTGTTCAGTAAAGAGAAGTTACCGGTTTTCGTCCAAAAATGTGCGTTTTTGGACTCGATGGCTCTTTTTTTGAGGGGGGTGAGGGGGGCACTGATGTCGGTGGTAGATTGGCAGAGAGGGATTCAAGATGAAATCCATGATGGCACTTTTTCCCCCCTCCCGTCCTCTCCTTGCTCGCTCACTCGTCTTTTTCCCCTCCCTTAATCTTTTGTATAGAAAATTTAGGAACAAAATGGAGCAGGGGAGAGAGAGCGATAGATAGGCTGACATGACACACACACGCCACCCTCCGACTTCTCCGACTACCCTGCATCCCCCGTGTTCATGATTTTTAATCGCATTTTTTCTTTTGGTTGTTGTTTTTGTTTCTATTTGGAAGCGGGATTGTGCGCGGACACCATCTGCGGGCAGGGTTAATTTGATTTTAGTGTGTGTGAGGGGGTGTTTATTAGTGCATTGTTTGTTGATGGTTATTTATTTCATTAATGTGCCTCTAATTGAGATGGCCGCGAGAGAGAAGAGAGAGGGGGGAAAGGAACGTACTGAAAATGGTTGCACGTTATTGACGCACATCACAGGGGCGAGGAGGAAATTCCTCTTGAGATAAGGCGCAGACGTGTCATCTGGGTTGACCAAAGACACTCCCGTCGCCTTTTTCTATATCCAATGGAATATGTTTAGGGATCCTGAAATGCCCTATTTTTTTTTTTTTCATATCTACCCAAAATGTCACACTCTTGAGAGCCTGTGCACAGTGGAAGTAGGTTGACATTGCTTGCGTGTCCTAAAATGAGGCATGTTTTTGGAGGGTTTGGCATTTTTCAAGACGGTTTTATGCACATTAACTTTCATAATCCCTCTACGAAAAAGAAAAAAAGAAAAGAAAGCTGAGACAATTAGAAAAGAAATGACTTCACTCCAAATCCCTGTTTTTCTTTGGATCATCGCCTGCAAGAGTGACTTTTGGCAACAACACGCTACTTTTCCTTATCCAGGCTTGATCAAAAACTAATAACGCAAGCATTTTTAAAAAAAATGATTACTCTGTTAGTAAAAAAAGCCTCCCCTGCCTCTCTACAGGTTGTTTGCCATTAGATATAAGGTGCGATTTCATGTCAAACCCTTGGCAGATACTCATCTGCAACCAGCTGTACTAATGAATATAAAACACTGGCCCCATGTTAAAAAGGCTCTAATGGTTTTTGCTTCATTCAAACCTCTGTCTGCTTGTTGTGTTCAAATAGTATCCACCTCCTCCTCCACCTCCTCTGTCACCCTCAATGCCGCCTACTTCCCATCTTTGTACATACTGTACTGTACTTGAAGGGGCACATCCACCCCATCCAGGTGGCTCTTGGGAAAGAGATTGTATGTGAGGGGAGAATGAGACAGAGGGAGAGAGAGTAAAAGGGAAAGGAGTGTAGCACCAATCAAGGCTTCTGATTGATATAATTGGGTCATTAGTGCGCTGCGGGAGAGGCACCTGCTTGCCCTCAGTTAGGGAGAATCTACTGCATTGTGACATTTTGAGACTGTTGAGAGTTCTGCTAGGCTGCTCGGGATTAGAGTGTATTTAGAGCATTAGGGTCTTACTTAAATAGTCTGCCACTTTTTGTCGCTCGCATTTAGTTTGGAAGACCAGCTCTGAAATCAGCGCTTGCAGCAGAGGCGTACAGGTAGACGGTGCGAATAAAAAACAAAAAAAATCAAACACGACGATTTGATAAGCAAAACATTTTTCCAACTTTCCATTAGTGGCAGTCCCGTGTCTGCGCTTTTCAGCCAGGTGTGCGATGTTATGAAAGCAAGCAGTATTTGAATTTCTCCCTCAAGTCTTTTTTAAAGTTACAATACAACTCTTTTTGTGTTTTTTGGTTGCATTTTATTTGACCTGCTGAGTGCAGCACGACAGATGCCTCCCCAGATGAAAAACCCAAAGTGTGAACTATTTTGGCCTCAATTTAATCTGAAAACATTCTGGACACCGCATCAAAGCACTTTATATTGTAACCTGAAGACTGTGCAATAGAGAGAGAACCCCAGCAGTTCCCAGTGAGCAAGTACTCGGCGACTGTGGGGAAGAAGACATAAAGTCATTGTTGGAGTGCATCCTCACTTTTCAGCTCACATCCCCTGCAAAAAAAAAAATAGAAATAAAATGTTACATTCCAGCCTATACATAGAGTCAGGGAGCCCTTGAGTGCAATCAGTTACCCTGAATTACACCAGGATGTGTTGATTTAAGTACTGGCACCTCCCATTTATATGTGTCTTTATAAAATATAGTGCAACTGAGTGTGTTTCAAACAAGATGTTCCTAAGAAAGAGAACACATGCTCTGCAAATTTCCCCAGGGTGAAGAAAGAATGAAGCCATTACTATTATACACTTACCCTTTTCCCCCCCACACTAAAGCTGTTTTAGGTATCTGATATATATACATAAATACCCCAGGGAGGTCACAGTGAGTGGTGAGCATCCCTGAGGGGGTCGAAAGTAGTGTGTTGCTTAAGGACACTAAAGTGGAAGGGGCGTCATTCATGGAAGAAAGGTTTCTGAACCTTTTCCCAGACAGTAGGGAGAAAATTGATCAGGTGGATGTTTGTTTCACCTGCAGGATTGTCTCCAACCTAACAACTGATCCTCGGTGTGCACACATAAGCCTTTTAGGAAGAACGCGTACAACCACACACATGCTCCAACCAATTCTTCTTTTAAAGCGTCAGTCTCGTAATCCCGAGTCAGACGAGTCATTCAGCACCCCCCTTCCCCCTCCACTCACTGGTTTTAGGCACGGCGCGGCCTGTATGAGTTGGAGCGAGACTCTTGTTTTCTCTGCCGAGATGCTTTCCGGTGTTCGGGATTCGCCCGCTCGGGTCTGGCACTGCAACGTTGCCTCCCAGTTCGAGCATCAGCTCGTGTTCTCTCGCTAGAGGAGTAATTCATTCAAAAAGAGAAGAAGCAGGAGCTCGAGAGGGGATGGTGCATTAGAGGAGGAGAGGTTAGACAGGAAGAAGCAAAAAGGAGTAAGGTTGTGAGAAGTGGAACATAAAACACATCAGTGAGGCAGGAAATGCTGGCTCAAGCTGGACTTTGCGCAGATGAAAGACGGTAAAAGTTGGGACGCTTCCTTTTAATGTAACTTTTTCTTCAACTCTGCTAAAGTACCTTTCGAATAAGGTCAACGGCGTAACAGATGCGAGCCATTCGATCGCCATTTCACTTGCGTTCTGCGATCAAAGCGATACACATGAAGTAGCATTTTTCCCTGTGTAAGCAATCTGCAACACTCATCTTTAACGGTCGGTGGCGGAGACTGCGCGGGAGATGTTCACCCTTATCATTGTTGAAGCTGAAGATGAGGGAAGAGCGAGAGTGCGAGGCAGGCAAAGTTGAAGCGAAGCCGGCGGTGGGGAGGGAGGAGGTGGTAGTGGTGGTTCAGGGAAAGGTGAAGTAAAGGAAATGAATACCGGCTGTGGGGAAGTTCGCCACGTGACCACGCGATAAAAACCACAGGGCCAAATTATACTGTACCGCACAGGGAGCGGGCTCCCCTCACTTCCTCTCGCTCTCATCTTCTCTTTTTCACACACTTAGTTTTTTTTTCCCCGCTTCCTTGTGGTCAGTCTCTCATACACCCACTTATCCCCAAAGGACACCTCACCTCGCGCTGGCTTCATCACATGAGAGTGAAAGTAATGCAGCGGGAAGAAAGATGCACTTGTAGGGATTCACAGAAATACACACACAGACTACGAGCACAGTCCTTACTTTATGCCTTAAGGCCGGTGCCTGAGACCTTGAAGATGTCTATTTTTAGGTACGTGGAGGAGGACTTAATTTTCAAACAACACAAAGGTCGCTGTTGCTATAGATCACTGGTTCCCAAACTGAGAGCGAGATCCCCAAGGGGTCACAAGGGGTCAAGGAGAGCAGAGCATACACTCAGATTTATTCTAAATCTTTTGACATTTACCTCCACAGGCTGATAGGAAATGAATGAAGGGATCATTGTAAGTCAGGCTTAATTACACAAACTGTGACGAGGCATTCAAAGTACTGTTTAGCTTCATGAGGCTACAAATCACAATACACAAGCCCTCCTTATATACAACCTATGATACATTAACACTACTTATTATGAAGCTGTATAACACTTCTATCCCACACACACGGGTACCATTATGAACACTAGGTGAAAGGTGTTCACACCCTGATATATATTTACAATAACAACATGTATCTCTCATGTGCATGTGCAAACCTGCACTGACTGCCTTCACAATAAAACTCTGCCACTTCAGTGGATATTTACACAGTGACACCCCCGATCCCCACCCCCACCTAAAAGAAAAAAAAACAAAAAACTTGTCTGAACATATTGTGCAAATTTCCCTCAGCCAGTATTTACCAGGGATGTAACGTATGATTCAGCCGCATTGTTATGCACTTCTTGTGATCTGAGTCAAGGAGTAGTTATCAGTATTTAAACAGTGCAGTTTAAAAAAACAAAACAAAACATAGTGACCCTGATGATAAAAAAAACCCCTCATTTCCAGTCAAGGCAATTCAGGACCCACAAAGCTGCATTTCAATTGCTGGAATGTCAACTTTGGGACGCTTTAAAGCTGGCGTCATCTTGCGAATTACTGTGTCATTACACTCCTACTCATGCACTGCAAATTTCAGGATCAGGGGAAAAAAGAAATGGAAAAAACAGGAAAAGCCAGTGAAAGTGCAGGAAAATCCAGTTTGTATCGAAGGGATGGGAAAATCCATTATGTGTTGCATATCAGCAGTCAACTATAGCTCCGGGCCTGAGAAGTGGAACAAATGCTTAAGTGCGTTTAACGTGGAGCCTTTGTAACGGCCCGCAGGCCGTGGCTGCGACAGGAAACCAGGTTGCTCAGAAACCCTGCGTTTCACTCCATTTGTGATCTCAGCAAACGCTTTCATGAGCAATTTAGGGTTTCAGCGGTTCGCTTTTTAATGATGATGTCATGATGTCTATTTTGTAAATTGTGATCACATTTAGGCGATAAATCAGGGCCTGATTAAATGTGTGGCTATCCTGTGATTGACAAGCTGCTAGCATGTATATCTACAGTGGCTCTTAAGCCTCTTTTCCACTAGTACCTGCTCAGCTAAACTCAACTTGGTTTTTTCATTAGGTGGTAGTTATGGGTACTCTGCACTTTATTAGCGCTTACTCTGACCGTTTTCCAAGTGACCTGAGTCAAGTTGAAAAAGTGATGTCAGAAGACCGCATGCCACTGATTGGCCCACAAATGAGGTCACTGAGTGAGTCATGAGAGCAAATCTTTCGCAAGACTCAAACCCGGCAACGGCTGTTGGGCAATGGCCTCACACCGACTTGGCTCTTTCTTTTACCCTGAGTCTGACAAAAAGCCAAAGTGCATGAAGCAGGTGTACCATCGCCTCGACCTCCTCCATTGTTGTATTGTCTTTAGATTGCATGCAAACAGCGTCACTGGACCTTTGGGTTGCCTTGCTATAACGACCCCGCCCACATAGAGGTGGTAATGGAAAACGACCAAAACCTCATTGAGTAGAGTCTAGTTGAGCCGTGCAGGTGCTAGTGTAAAAGACAAAAATTATGCTACACTCATGGCTCCAGACCATTGTTTATATACAGTTTTTGTGTTTATCTAAAGCAAACCAGAAAGTTGTTTTGTAAAGTCTATAGCACTGATTCCCAAAGTATGGGCCAAGGCCCCCTGTTGGGCTGCAAAGGTACTGCAGGTGGGCTGCAGTATTAACAGAAGCTCAGTTTAAAATGAGTATGTATTATTGTGTATAGCCAACAGCCCGTGTTGTTCATGTGGTTTGAATGAAAGTTTCAAGAAAATCCATCACTTTCTCTTGTATTTTGATAAGAGTGAAGATTTAAGATTGGGTGAGACCCCATTTTCTGGTTTGCAAGTGGGCCACAACACTCTTGACTTTAGGAATGGCTGGTCTGTAATATCATTGTGAATCTCCTACGTGGATCACATTACCTAATATTAAATATTCATTAGCATGACGCACATTTAAAATCAGATTATTACCCCTCCCCTTACAAAACTAAAACCACCCACCACACACACACGTAGGTGTCACATTTTTGTACGCTGCTCTCACCCTTGCTTTGAGTACCTACCCCAATCCATTTTATAGCTCGCCGTGTGTGTGTGTGTGGACACACTGGGAATGAGCAGCATTTGTGGATGATGTGAGAATGCCGTCTTCGGTGCGCTTCTTGCTTAATTTACACCTGCTTTTTATGTGTTTCTCCCCCACCTGATTCCAGCATGATTTCTTCCCCACTCCACCCTTTCCCCAAGTCACCCCCAGCCCCCTTTTCCCATGCATCCTCTGCTGCACCTTATCTCCCTCTTTCAATCTATCCAAATTTTCTTTATTGGCATGACAGGGCCGGTGGTTGGCGACAGCCACCGTCACGGTGGAACAATGCATTGTGATGGTGATATTCATATGATAATGCCATCAGACTTAATACTGCAGCAGATACATTTAGATAGCCACTCTCTCTCTCTCTTTTTCCTGCTTTTTATTCCTTCTCCCTTTCTGCACCCCCCCCCCCCCCTTCTCTGTCTGCATGTGTATTTCTGTGTTGACTTTCAAAATGGTTTTTAAATGTTGCTCTCTCTTCATGTTATGCCCCAGCCTGCCACTACCACTACTCTGATTTCTCTGCTATTCTCTGTTCTAGCGTGTCGCTTTCTCTTTTTTTGGTTTCTTTGCTTTTACCCTCAACACCATGTTGCCAATCAAATTAAATCATTTTCGTTCACATGGCTTCTGAGACTGTTTCTTTTTTTTTTAATGCTGCCCAGTTTGTAACTGCTCTGTCTATTTGTCTGTGTCTCCCTCTTTCTTTCTCTCTGTCTGCCTCCTTTCTCATTTTTTTTTCTTTGCTCTTCGCCATGTTGGCAGGGCCCAATCTACCAGCTGATATCAGCATTCCTTGGCACTCTGCCAACTGGCAACACTGCAGGAGAGAAAAAAGAGAGGAGAGAGAGAGAGGGGAGAGGGAGAGAATGAAAGAAAATTAGTGAATAATAGACGGAGGGAGGGAGGGAGGGAGGGAACGAGAGAATGAGAGGGGGATGGGAAGAAGTATGAATCAGGGAGAGAAAGAAAGACAGAAGGGAAAGGAATACGGTGAGAGAAAGAACAATAATGGTGGATTAAGAAAGGACTGTCTGTGTCTGTGTAAGAGTGTGTGTGTGTGTAAGTGTGTGTATTTATGTGATTGATATGGTGTGATATCCCTGTGAGTCATAGCTGAGCTAAAATGTCAACTGGCTACATGAGAATCTCTTTGTCATCAAGCCTCAGTAACTCACACACACACACACACACAAATACTCAAATCCATATAAACACATATGTGACCGTACCGCCATGTGAACAAAAATGTGGGTGACACACCTGCGAGCACAGATGTTCCATTGTTTTTGCCACAGTGATTTATGACCTTTTTGTTGTGTTGTGGGTGCTCAACTCCTGCAAAAATGATGGACAAAAACCAGCCACGGCGCACACATATTCGGTGGAAGTGAGGCGAAGTGCTGCGCTCTCAAAATATTTGGGCGTGTGAGCGTGCCCTGCCAAAATGCTTGTGCGTGTTCAATGCGCAGTATCACACTTCACGTTTCAGCTGACTCTGTTATCTGGGGTGACAGTCGCAGTACAGTCGAGACAACAGCAGCAGCGGGGGCAGCAGCAGAATAAGCTCACATATATAAATGACTTCAACAATTAAGCATGACTAAGCAATGTATGGGTGAATGCCACCACACCCAAACAGCAGATTTATTGTTCTGGCTAGGTGCATGCATACCATATGTGAGTGTGTGTGTGTTTGTGAGTGTGAGTGCGTCCGGGCCTGATTTAAGCAAAAAAAGCTGCTACTGTATGACTGTTCAGGAAGGGTGTGTGGGGAAGTCAAAACATTGCGCGCCCATCCTGTTTGGGACAGTCCGTGTCCTGTAGTGGTGCCCTTAACTCCTAAACACACACACACACTAATGCACGTTCACACTTCAGATAATCATCCCATATGTGCTAACAGTATGCCAGCATGTACGCTGAACACATGCAGGAGGCAGAACAGGTGCACACCTGTTACACATTCAATGCGCACACCAATGCAGGCTGAGGAGCAAGTGACGATCAAATACAGATTTTCTTCGTAGTAAACATGCACGTGCATTAAAATGTATTGTTGAGTGTGCATTTGGTGCTGAATCTGTTCAAAGGGTCTTAGTGTAAATAGCTTTTAATCCTGTTTGGCAAAACTCTGCTACCTGCAGTTCATCGCTGGATATTTCAAAAGCATTACGCTGATACTATTATTCCTAATTTACCTAAAGTCTTTAGTTAGATAATTGTCTTAACATGCTTTTAAAAAAAAGGCTGGGAACAACTTCAAATGCAGCAATTGTTAGATTTTTGGTTGCAAATAATTTTCTGAGCTTTCTTTTTGTCCTCAGACAATTACAAGAGGAGACTGCCACAGGACTGTGTCCCCCCTCAGTAGAGACACTAAAGAATGGCATAACATCACACACAATGCTGGTAGGACTTTTTTTCTATTTTCCTATATTCGCATGCATCAACACATACAGACTCATACCCTCGAAGTTTGTGCAGTTTTTAAAATCTGGCCAAGGTTGTGCTACAAAAGCTAATTATGCACAACATGCAAATTTAACCTTTTCTTGAGGTTTTTAACTTTTAACTCCTTCTTAAGTCGCTGGTTGCCGCTCATTATCTGTCTCTCTCCCTCTCTTTGTGTTTTTTACTGATAGAGGATGGATTCTCCACCGGAGTGTGTGTTGTCTCTTTCTTGTGAGCAGACCCAGTCGCCCCCAACGCTGCCATCTCTAGACCACAGCCCCCAGACCTCCTCTCCTCACACTCAGCTCTCTCTCCCCGATAGCCCTGTTGTCTTGCCCATTCACAGCTCCGAACCTTCCCCCCAGAGCCCGGACACTGCGCCTTATTTCCCCCTCTCTCCGTTCCCCCTCCACGAGGGTAATAACAGCAATCACCATGATGTTGATGAAGAAGATGACGAGGAAGGGCTGGATGGAGTACCTCCATCCCCAACGCCGGCAGTGGCTTTGTTCCCAGGAGGGGGACAAGAAGCTGGATGCAGCCCCTGTTTGGACTCCTCTCCGCCAGATACACCATCAGCACCATTACTCGGGTGTGGTGCCCTGGAGCTGGCCTTGTCTTCAGGACAGAGTGGGAACTGTAGTGATGAACTAGACCTCCAGCTGTTCCAGAAGGATACTGTTACCAGGGCCACACCTGGAGTTGGAGGGGCCTCTTCGGGGCCTGCACTCAGGTATCCCTGTCATGTATGTGGAAAGAGATTCAGATTCCAAAGTATTTTGTCTCTTCATGCACGAGCTCACAGTCTGGACAGAGACCGGCGAGCTTCAGCTCTGTATAGGACTGGGCTCCCTTCAGCTCCACTAAAGCAGCACCTCAAAATCCAGCAGAACCACAAAGACCTAATTCCGAATCACAGAAGTCACCCAAACCAGCGTTTACTGCCTGGGGCTCTCATCCAGCATCTCACAGAAGATGATGAAGTCAATGGTGAGGTCAAAGGTCTCGATGATGGACTACAGACAGACCAGAACCCCAGTTTTTTACTGGATGATAGCACACCCTTGACCCCTCCGCTGACAGAGGACCCTGTGTCCGTGACCTCTCCCTATTCTTCAGCCACCGGGGAGGGCGTATCTGCTTCCATCACGCCTACATTTCGCTGCCATGCCTGCAAAGGAAAATTCCGAACAGCTTCAGAGTTGGCACGGCATGTACGCATTCTCCACAATCCATACAAATGCACTCTTTGTCCCTTTTCTGCCAGCCAAGAAGAAAGCCTGGCATCCCACTTACAGGAGTGCCACCCTTCTCCCGATGTACCTGCTCTTCCACCAGCTTACAGTTCGAGGCCCATCATCGCAACCCCCGACACCCCAGTACCCACGCCGACCCACACGCCAGCCCCAACCCCGAGCAACCAGCTGACATCAGTTGCTGCAGTGGGTGGGTCCTCTTCACTGCCAGCATTTCGCTGTGAGACTTGTGGACAGCGATTTACGCAGTCATGGTTTCTGAAGGGACACATGCGAAAGCACAAGGACTCCTTGGACCATAAGTGCCAGGTATGTGGCCGTGGCTTCAAGGAGCCTTGGTTCCTCAAAAATCACATGAAAGTTCATCTCAACAAACTTGGCCTCAAGGCTGGACTGGGAAACCCTGGGGGACCAGGAAGTGCTGAGCAGCAGTCTAAAAGCTCCCTCAACGCCCTCTACTCCAGTCTCCTTCTGACTCAGCGAGGAGGTGGTGCCAGAGGAGGTCAGGGAAGAGCAGAGAGAGAAACTGGAGGCAGAATTGGGATGGGTTTGAGTAAGTCAGCCATCCTGGGCTATCTTGGTTTGCCTAGTGATGGCAGTGGGGCTAGCTGCATGGAGAGACTTCAAGCAGTGGCTCAAGTAGCAGAGATGGGAAACGGTGGTGGCAGTGGTACTGCAGGGGGAGCAGACTCGGGAAGAGGAGGGGGAACGACTAGAGCAGGGGGAACCGGGGAAACTCCAGCAACAGTTTCAGAAGGAGGAGATCAGGCAACTTGGTGGCAGCTGGTGGCTCGCAGCTTGGCGGTAGCTCAGCAACAAAGGCCTCATCAGCGAGGCCAGCAGCAAGGGCAACGAGGCCAAGGGCGGAGTTCAGTGATTACAGAGGTCGACCAAGTCAGAGCCTACCTTGGAGGCCTGGATCCTAGAGAAGAGACCGGAGGACCAGGAGGGCCATGGGAATGCCCAGATTGCGGAAAGCTGTTCCGCAGTCTACAGCAGGTGGTAGTTCATGCTCGAGTTCACACTCAGAGGCCCCAGAAAGGAGGTGGCAGCGAAGAGGAAGGGAGCAGTCATCATAGAGGAGTGGGGCTGGGAAGAGGAGGCAGCGGTGAAGTGAGACAAGAATCCCAGCTACACAGCGGTGGATCCCAACAAATGGCAGAACTGAGACAGGAATCAAAATTGATGGGTGGTGGATCACAACAAGCTGGAGGAGCTGCAGGGTTTCACTCTGTCATCTCAAGCTTCAAAGGTGTGACATGAGTGTTTTTTCCTAGTTCTTTGGTTTGTGTTTGTTTGCTAGCATATAAGAATACATTGTTTTTCAACTTCAACTTTCTATTGTCATTAGAATCTTAGCTGCTATCTTTACATTTTCCACTTTTTTTCCTTCTTCCCTACTTGCAGGAGAAAATGGGCTGACGACAGTCTCCTCCATACCTTCAGTTCCCACCAGGGAGCGAGTGCGTGGCAGAGGGATAAAAGACTGCCCCTACTGTGGCAAAGCCTTTCGCTCTTCACACCATCTCAAAGTGCACCTCAGAGTTCACACAGGTGAGATGCTGCTGTGAGTTTAACAAACCGTGTTTACTTTTTTAACCTTTATAAATCCCTGGAAAGGTTGCATTGAGCATCGTTGCTTTTCTAGAACTACAGTTTTTTCTTTTTCTTTTTTTTAAAGATTTTACCCCAGAGGCCTGGCCAGCGCTAATCATAGCCCTCTACTGCAGGCAACTGAGCTGCTCCACCGGAGCAACTCCAGCTTAAGTGCCTTGCTTGAGCGTATATTAACAGTAGTTTCTGGGGGGAAAAAATCAAGCCACTCCAGGGATTAAAAAGGGAAATTGCTCACTTCTCTTACTGGCCTCTAACATCGCTACTAGTAAACGGTACAAAAGAAAACCTTTTCATGTCTTCTTCACTAATTAAACAGTAATCCTCATGTCTCTATTTCGATTTGTATAATGCAAAATTTAGCTAAATGAAACTGGTGTGATTTGATGTCTTTTTTTTTAATAATCTATTTATTTTCATGGACACATATTTATTTCTTGTCAATTACATAAAAATACTAAATAATGCACAAATTAAATGCATGAAAAATTGCAGAGAATTCTCTGTCTTTGAAACAAGAATCTGTAACAAAAATCTTTAACATGCATCTTAAATACTGTAAAGAGAAAAAACATTTTAATAAACTTTTTTAGGACAAAAAGAAAAAAAAGAGGAAAAACTGAGTACAGGATTTCTGATAACCAACTAGTTGGACTTTAATGAAAGTTAGAATCTTGAACACCACTCACACTCATACTATTAATTAATGATCCATATTCATAAGCCTTTATCAGCATGAGTCATCGTCACTTTTCATTATTTGCCTTCAGGTGATGTATTTGATCAAAATTAAAACCCATCTCTCATTTTTTGCGATGCCACCTATCACTACTAACTGGAGAACTTCCCATAAAGACAGCAGCCAAAAAATGCACAGTGTGAAGTCTTTTTAAGAGTTGCCATCATCATTACTCATTTTATAGCTGAAAGGACTTATCTCAACGCGTTTATATTTTTCCCAATCATGCACTGCTCATTTTCTCATACACTACTGCCTCTGTTCCATCAAGTGATTATCACATGGTCAGTAATTAAAGCAAATGCATCAAATTATGATAATGCTCTCTTCAGAATCTCGTTTCCCATCGAGAGTTTTATCCCGTCTTTAGTGTTTGTTTCACCAACACAATCAAGTTGTTCCTGCATCTGTACGTGCGCCCGCGTTCCTGGACCAGTTTTTTCCTTTTTGACTCTTGGGAATAAGATCATTTACGTTTTTCATATGTTTAACGTTTCTTACTGTTAATGTTCAACATCATCCCCTTTATCTTTCCCAGCTGTGTAATTTTTAATGAGTAATGGAATACTGCCATCTTTCTTTAAAACATGTAACTGCACCTCTTACTCAGAACTGCTCAAATGACCTTTGAGCAGCTTATACTTGCTGCAATTTTGCAAAATACTTGCTTGCCATACTTATTTGCGATGTTACGATTTTGCAATAAGTGCTGTGGTGTTTAAGCATAGTGAAAGTACTTTTAACATATTTTAAAAATGATTGCATTTTTTGTGTATCTTTTACACATGAAACCATTTAGACTGCTGAAATTTGTCCTCACATCTGCATTTCACACAGAGTGTACCCATGAGATATTCCTCAATAAATAGGAGTGAGTGAAGCTGATTAAAAAATAAGAATTATTTGCAGGGAAATTTCATTTTAGTTGCCATAAAAAAAGTACAAGTATATATTGATATTGGAAAAAATCAATCTGACCTTGTTTTATTTGCAAAACTGGCTTTCCTGTAAAAAAAAACATGATTCGTTTATTGGCTTATGAACCGCTCTTTTAAGGTCCCACCACAACATTTCAGTCAGGTTGAGATCTTTACTTTGATTAGGCCACTGTAGCACCTTGAATTTTTATTTTCAGCATTTCTGTTGTAGATTTGCTGCTGTGCTTGGGATCTTTGTCATGTTGCAGGGCCCAGTTTGAAACAAGCTTTGACTATTAAACAGATGGTCTCACATTTGACTCTAGATTACTTTGGTATACAGAGGAGTTAATGGTCGACAAAATGACTGTAAGGTGCCCAGGTTCTGTGATTGCAAAACAAGCCCAAATGATCACTGTTTCACAACTGTGCTCAACAGTTTGTATGCTTGTGTTGCTTAGCAATAAGAGGCTTGTTCCTGGTAACTCTTCCAAATAAGCCATATTTGTTTAATCTTTTTTTAATTGTACTGCCATGAACTTTAATATTTAACATGCTAACTAAGGCCTGTAGAGTCAGAGATGCAGCTCTTAGGTCCTTTGCGGTTTGTTGGACAGTGTTGAATTGGGGTGAATTTGCAGAGACGTCCACTCCTGGGAAGATTGTGTCATTAACACACTCCTGAACCTGCCAGACCAGAAAACTGCTAAAAATTCTGCTTTCATAGAAATGCTCAGACTTGCTGATGATCATTTAATCAAGCATATTTGATTAGCAGCACCTGGGTACTACTTAAGTATTTAATTCCTATGGAAGTCTCAAGAGTATTCATAGTTTATTATGTGGCTTCAAGGACCTGTGAAAGCTTTCTTTTTTGCATGACTGTATATGTGTGTATAACAGGCAACTGTTTTTCAGGGTTAAAGGTGAGTACCATCAGGTTTCTACTGAAGAAAAAAAAACATCCTGTATGTGAAATCAAAATTGTGTATGCCATAAAATAGCTTATGGTATATGATATCATTAATACTAACACAAAGGTATTTACTAACTGTAATATAAAAATACTTAAAATCACCAGAATATTTTTTTTCCTTCTTACCCAGTGAACACCCATTTTGGGGCATTCATTTTGGAGCATCTAATGAGTCCCACTATTTTTTAAAAGATTTTTCTAGCTTTATTTTTACTGTTCTATAAATAAACTTTCTTCATCGTGTTTTCTCTAGGTGAGAGACCCTACAAATGCCCCCACTGTGACTATGCGGGTACTCAATCTGGCTCTCTGAAGTACCATCTCCAGCGGCACCACAGGGAGCAACGCAATGCCTTATCAGCTGCCTCAAATTCCTCCTCCTCTGGTCTCACCTCCACTATCAACAGTCTGACCTCTGGAACCTCTGGATTGGTCAAGCAGCGCCGATCTCAACCCAACCACTGCCCGGTCAACCGGGCTCCAACAGACAACCCCGCCTCTCGACCCACCCAGCAGTCCTGGCTCCTGGGACTTCCAGACCAGCGGGAGCATCGAAAGGCCTTAGCAGCTCTAAGGGATGTTGACCTAGAGACCCAGTACAGGTACCTGTCTGGAGTAATGGGCGCGCTTTACCAAGGTGGAATGGAAGGAGGCTGGATCAGGGAGTCTCCTCCACCAAAGGCACCTAAGGTGTCACGACGTAAGCCCCTTACTACAAGCCGAATGGTTCAAGCATCAAGTGACAAGGAAGTACCCGTGCCATCAACTCAGGAGGGTGGTTTTGAACCACTGGATCTGTCCCGTCGCACTTCACCTGGTCTTGGAGGGATGGAGGAGGATGGAGGCATGAGTGTAAGGGAAGGTGGTGAGGATGCCGTAGAGGATAGTTCAACAGGGGTCAAACTGAGCGAGTGTTTGTTTTGTCCTTTTCGAACATCATCAGCAGAGCTGATGGCCATGCATCTCCAGGTCAACCACACCAGTAAGTCCAGGCGCAAAAGAAGTTCTTTAGTGATCTTGGATGATGATGGAACCTCAAAGACCACAAGGCCAAGGATGGATCCCTCTGACCTCGACCCTCTGACAATATGGAGGCACGTAAGTGAGGCCGAGTCCCAGGCCTCCATGGGAGAATGGTCCTTAACTCAGTCCCAAACTCTTAATGGTCTCTCTGAGCACACAGCAGAACATCTGGGTAATGCTCTTGAACACCCAAACTCCATGTCCTCAGTGTCAAAGAATGTAACAGATGTTCCTGAACTCAAGGGCAAAATTGATGAAGAGAAAGATGAACAAGATGAAGAATTTGAAGAGAATTTGGAGAATAGCAGTCTGGAGGATTCACAAGACCAAGACCTGAGGATGTCCCTCGCTCTTTCACCAGCCCTGAGCTCTAACCACGTTGGAGGGGAGGAGGATAGAGTCTAAGGAGATTAAAATGTTTTCAATGACACCACTTAAATTGGAATGTTGGGTTTATTGTTTTCCAACAAATTTTGACAAAGAATTGAAGAAAGGGCAGAAAGTATTACATAGAGAGAAGTTGTTTATGGTTAATAATGTTTTGCCCTGTCATACCTTCATTTCTGGGCAGTCCTGAGGAGTCTTGACAAAGAGGAGAGCCACAGCTATGCTATTTCCTCTGTCATTATTTGTCTCCTTGACTTTAGGCTTTGTGGTCCACCACAAAATATGGTAAAATTCCTGTAAAAAGAAAGTGCATGGATGCATCTTTTCAGGATTTTGTCGGCCACATTTTCTATTTGTTTTTCAGACTTCACCAAAAGATGGGTGATTTTTACAATGATCTCCAATTTGATAATCGAAAGATCTAGGGCAAGGTCCTGCATCATTCTAGAGTCGTGCATTTATCCCACACTTATAATGGACTGGTAAATCCCAGACTACAACACTGACCATGCTGGAGCCAGCTGCGACTAGATGCTCTCCTGACGGACTGACCACTGAACAGCTTCAGGTTCCTCCTCAAACTACAACAAACAGACACGGAGGAAAGTTTAGTCTAAAAAAGTTTCAAGCTGCAAACCTCGGCTAAGCTATTCTTTATTAATTTAAGGCATGAGGCAACCGTTACAGGCCGTGTGCTTTCCTTCAAGTATGTATCACTGCCTTGTTTGTCAGAAAAGTGTTTCTTGATGACTGTGCTAAAGAAAAACAGAAAGTTTGTAATATTTTTGTTCATTTGTTTTCAGTTAGTGCCTGTTCATGTATGTCGTCGAGAGAGTCTCTGGTATCCTTGCCCATCGAGGCTCTGATAGATCGTTCATTTTATCTGAATATACAGTTTAAACGATTTAAGTACAATATATTTGTTAAAAGTGGTTCTAGGGTGTTGTGAATAGTTCAGTTGTAAAAGAAATGCTACATCATAGTGTAATGTCCTTGACACAGACTGTAGCTGTTTGTGGCTCAGCTTGAAAAGAACAAAAAAAAGTATGTGATATAATGTGAGGAAAGGTCAAAAGCTGAGCGCTTAAAAAGGAGGTCAGAGTTCAACATTCAGTGTTTACAATGGTAGCGGTTGTTGGTTGGGGATGCAAAGGCACCAACTGAACACAGAGCAAGAGTCTGTGTGAGGGCTGAAGGGGCGACGCTTGAGCTCCTGAATACAATCAACTGACACATTGTTTTGAAGAGACTACGACTGTGTCAAAAAAAAGGAAAATTTTAACTTTTTACAAGGTAGAGAACGACAAAGAAAGCAGTCTAGCTGCCAGACAAGACTAAATCTAAGAAACAAACTGTACTCTTGGGTTACGGTGTGTTTTAGATGAGTAGTTTCCCTCTCTTCTTCTTCTTTTTTTTGTTTTAATAAGAAAAGAAAAGACAATGGTAGGAGTAATTATTAAAACACTAACAAACGCATAGGCATCCCAGTAGAATATGTGTAGCTTTTGTAAAGACGGAAAAAAAAAAAAGCAGACTTTTGTTTATTTTCCTTTCAAGATGCTTACAGAAAAAGGTTATCAATATAGGTGATATTGATTATAATGTTTGTGAGCTAAGACTAGTTGGAATGTCTATACAGAGCACTGTGCAAGTTTTTTTTGAGTTCCCAAAGTAGTTGTTTTCATTTTGACTTTATCAATAGACCAAACGTTTTTTCAATGGCAGTTGTCACTTTCGGTTGTCATTTTTAAGTGTGTAAATGTGTGGTTTCAGTAGATTTACCCCATTGATTAGCAAAATCAGTCAGCTAGGTTGTCAGTGTATCAGATATTCGACCACTGAACTGGTGGTTAGGAAAAAAATGAAGTGCATTTTGTTTTTTATGTGGAAACATCCAGTAATCATTTCTTTATCCTTGTTTGAAGGTATATTTATGAATGTGAGGCATTAATATTCTCTTACACTGGTTAACAGCCTCTATTTATCTGCTAAGACTCAAATTGATGGGGTAATTTATGATTGTGACCACTCTTTAATGTGCATTAATGTGATTAAGTTCCCTTTTTAGAGCACCTTATGAGTTTTGTAGTGAAAGTCCCTTAGTGGTGTCTCCTTTAACAACTACTGTCAATGCCACCGTGCCTTCTGTTTCAAGCACTTCCTGGTATATTTTGTAAAACTCACCAAAAGCACTTAGCCTATATCGACACACTCTCTTTCCTCTTTCCTATTCCCCTTCAACACATCAGCCCATTCTCTTGATCATCTTCTCCTGTGTTCACCTCCTGATCCCTCTATTCTTGTGTTTTTGTTTTTATTATTTGCCATTTTTTCAGGCCCATTGGGCCTTAAACAAGGTCACTAGGCCTTATGTTCTAGCATGGCTAGACTCTTAAAAGAATGAACTACCTACCCTTAGACAAGTAAAAATTGTTGTAGAAGTAGGGTTAGAGAACTTCGGGTCATAATACTAACCCTTGGTAAACCAAAGCCCAAGTCTAAGACACATATACGTTGTGTTTAATCTCATGAGGTGCCAAAACATGTCTGATGTGACACTAAATCAAATACACTAGAGGAAACAAAATAATTCACCTTTTTCCTTTTACTCTCTCTTTTTCCCCTCATCATGCTTGCTCTCCCTCCATGTCCTGCTCTCATCTGTAAACAGTCTATCTCTAGCACCACTTGAAGGTGACGTGTACTATCTGGTATTGAGGCCTTTATTAGATTTTTATTTCAGTTTGTGTGGTGTTTGTTCAATGCCGTTGAGATGGAAAAATGCTCTTATAATGATAAGTATTATTGTTTTAGCATTATGGTTAAAAAAAAAAAAATCAAGAGAAATGTGTTGTTGAATGTTGTACAGATAGCATTAGAGATGTTGTGTTTTTTTAAGGAGAGCACAAACCCGAGCAATGGTCCCTCCAACTCCTCCCGCTGGCAGATGGGAATAAAATGGACTGCCAATCATCATAAAGGTCTAATGACAAAAAAATCCCAGAGCTGTGGCATGTTTTCAAAAGAAACAAAAGATTTGAATGTAAAAATGAAGCCAAGGCCTCATTATTTCCAAATTGATTGCAAAGAAACAAAAATCCACTTTGTACCTAAGCTAATCATTTTACTCTTTTGAAGGTGTAGTTTAGTAGGAGTAAGACAAACACACGCGTGGTTTGTAGTGACTTGATAACAAGGAAACCAGGATGTGCTTACCTGAAAACTGATGAATGCACATTTACATTCCAAGGATGCACAGTTGGTGTACCTAACATGTTTAGCAATTTCTATTTTTTCATACTTTGAACACCTTCCTACTGTTTTATTGAGGTGTAGCAGTTTTTCACGTGACGTCATACACACATTGCATGAAAGTTGTCTGCATATAGGATGTGATACAACCACTGGTAGCTACTGTTCCCAGACTGGTTGGCAAGTGGTTGCTGGAGGTTGCGAGTTGAAAGTGGTCTCAAAGAGAGTGGTATAACGTAGATTTTGTTGTTCTTGCTTTGGCCACTAACAAACTGCTGTGGTTGCCTGTAGTTTCTACACAAGTTGGTGAATTATTTGCAAACACTCGCAAACTGCTTCCTCAGTGGCATTAAACCTTGAAAAAAATTGCAACACAAACAGAGAATGTTCACCTTCAAAGTAAAAGCCAAGTAATTTTAAAAGATGTGGCTTTTGCTTTGAAGGCAAAAGTTTTACCACTGCTCTGAGAGTAGCTGGCAAGTGTGTGCAGATAAGTCAACATGTTCCTTGTAAACCGTGGGCGACTGCAGCAGTTTCTAGGAATAAAGGCTTTCACCAACTAGTCAGTGAATAAACATTTTTTGCTAGCAACTGGTGGTTGGCAGATGATCACAGCCTCATCTCTAGACCTGTGTGTCTGGGGCCTTAGTCACCCTGCAGTGTCACACATCCAAATAGCACACTAGTTAGCATCATGTTAGCCATCATGTTATTAGCAATGACATGACCGCAAAACATAAATAAGCTATATATGGTGTAAAAGAGAAAAAAAGACTTCTAAAAGCTAAGCTGCTATTGTGTCATCAGATATGTGCCTAGTTTGTGTAAGAAATAGTACTGCTGTTCAGTGAAATCAGTTATAATTAATGCATCGAGGAAGATGTTATCCACGGATGCTAACTGACCCTGGGTAATGCCTTGATATTTTAAACCAACAATGGCATCTTGTTGGGCAGTGTTTTGATCTAGAAAATAAAAAATATGGTTGTATATGTCCTCTGTCATTTATATAATCACTGTCAGAGTGCTGAACAACCACACGTAGTAAACACAAGGAAAGAAAACTGCTCATGCTAGCAATGCTAATGGTAGCTACAGGTTTTCCTTCTATTAAACTTGTTTAGTCTAAATTTAAAAGTACATTTAGCCAAATAGGAGACTACAAACAGTCCTACCTTTGTCTTGAGATACTAAGACATCAGAGCAGATTGACATGTTTAATATGTAACAGTTTATTTGCCAAAAGATTATTGAAGCAAAAAGAGTGTATAACATCCTGTCTTAGCTAGCTCGTCTATATTGTTACGGTTAAACTTTACTGTTAAGTTCAAACTGCTTGTTACCGAGTAGAGTCTGCCCTCTTTTCTTGTGGTATTTACCCTTGTCTGGTATTTATTCATTAGTTGCTTAAAAAATGTTCTCAAAGTTGATTATTGCCCTGAAGAAATAAGACATCATGTTTTGTGTATCAACAGCAACTACAAATTATGTTTTTAATTATACAGTTGTAAACTGTAATTCTGTAATAGCTATTAAGAATATTGTCAGATTTTTAAGGTGCATTCACAATTTTTCGAATAATTCACAATTAGAAATAGAGACAAAATCAGCTGACAATTTAACAAAGTATTCAAATGTTTCCAAGAAGATTGCTTGTGTTTGTCTGACTTCAGTTAAGTTTTTTGCCAAATAATTGTTAAAAAATCAGCGAATTTTTTGCACAATTTTCAATTTGCTCGCTTGTAATTTACAAATAGATGCGAAAACGGCACCTTATATCTTGATTGTGAATCAGAAAATTCTCCAGAAAGGATACATTTGTCATTTCAAAGGGTATTGTTCTTTTTTTTGTAATATGACAAATCTTTTGTGAGGTGAGGGGACCACGCTGGGTTTGGGCTCTTGTGTAGTTTACTGCCATTGCAGTGAGGGAAAACTGACCTAACATAGTAGTGACTAATATAACTTTGTGGACAGATAAAAAAATAAATAAAAATAAAACACATTAGAAATAAATAAACACAAAACAAATCCTGTCTCTCTCTCTTTTTTATACCTGTTCATTTAGGATGCAGTTGTTCTTTAAAGTGTGAAAACGCTCAGTGAGACAGCTTTATTTTGCATGTTTATCTGCATTCTATAAGAACGTGTTTGTGACTTCAGAATTTGAGATGTTGAGATGCTGCATCTGGTTGAAGTGGGTGAAATACAGAAAGCTTGAGCTTGTTGCAAAGGGAGCCCTCCTGTGGCCTCCTGGCTGATATTGAGGGGATTTAAACAGGCTTCCCTCAGTCTTGTAAGTCTTGACCTGTAAGCAGTTCATTTCTGCTTACAGGTCACAGAGATGTTTGCTTTAAAGACTCTGATAACTTAGCAAATCTAATGTTAGAGATCTATAAATGTATATTCATTAATTATGATTTAATTAGTATTTTACCGCAGTGGTTCCTAATCAAATTCTGCCTGTTTAAACTGAGTAGCAGGGGCAGCTAAGACTGAATTTTCCCTATTTCCCGACTAAGAAGATTTTAATTTATTTAACCTGTAAGCAGCACAGTTAGCGCTGGACTGGCATGTCCTGCTGGGAAATGAGAAATATTACTGTATATTCACAAAAGGACAGCAATGCAAAGTAATCTGAACATATAGGATCTGTTTGTTTTTGGGTCTTTTTTTTTATTCATTAAGCTTATCTTTATGGAAGTTTTTTCCCTTATTGAAAAAAACAAAACATTTTTTGCCGTCTATAAATAAAAAAAAATCTGGATTATCATCTCAAAATTTTTACTTCTTAACTTGAAATTTCAGGTTATTTTCTTATAAGTTTGACTTACCAAGTCAACATTTTGATTTACGTTGGGGGTTTTTGTTTTGTTTTGGGGTTTTGTTTTGTTTTTTTTACATTTTTTCCAGTGGCAGAAAGAAGCTTTTACAAAACTGTGATGTTTTTTGCATCATGCATATTCTGTCATCTGTGCTTGTGCTGCGTTTTCCCTTGATTGCATGTTAGCCTCTAATTTGGGCTCCTTTTGGCATTTAAGGCCTACTTACAGCACCCTAAATGTAGCGTGGGTTGCATGCGACCCAAATGTCAAGGCACCCCTGACATCTGGGCCAATAAGGGTTGACCTGTGGCTGAGTGTACACAGCCGCAGTCACCGTGAGTCAGCTGTGTCAGTCAAGGATGAGTGTGTGGCCCACATTTGAACTGCACATGTGGGTCATAACTGGTGCTGACATTTTCCTCTAGAAGGAGGACGTGGAAAACAAGGACCGCTGTAGTTATGTCAATGTCTTTGAGTACCTAATGTGTTCTAATAGTATTATTTGAACGTGGAAAGGGTTCTATTATTTACAGCAGGCACCAGGCCAGGTGCAGGCTAGGATCAAATGAGATACGTAATGACAACAGCACCATCAAGTGGAGACACTTGGCAGGGTTGAGCAGAAGGGAATCTGTTTTCTGTGCTTCTGTGTTTCCTCTTCCCTTATCCCTGACTCTAACCAGTTATGTCTGCTTACTCCCAAGCCTTAGAAAAAAAATAGGTAGCTCTTAAAATAGATTCAGAAATTCTAAACACCCTTTTTAAAGTTAAGTGGCCATGATCAGACATGACATTACATCAAATTAACATTTAAACACATACAACTGTAAGTTTAAGATTGTTTAAATAGAACCCCCGCCACCCACCCCCAGGCAGATCGACAGAAATACCAATGGTATTGACACTAAAGGTACTGGTATTGGATTGATACTTTGTTTCTGTTCTCTCAGTGTGTAGCCCACTGAATTGTGTTAGCCTATAGCACATTTAAACAACAGAAGTTGACCCAAAGTGGTTAAGAGACAGGGGAAAAAACCCACAGTTTCAAAACACACAAAGAGCTTAAAGGTGTGTGTTGTTGTCTGAATTAATTATTGTGGAAAAATAAACATCACAGTGATTCACTGGTCATTAAAATGTGTTCAGAATTGCAAATGCATGATGATTCATCTATAAATGAATGACAGACTGCTCTATCATGTATACACGGCCTTTATAAGTGAATAGTATTGGCACTGGTATCAGCAATAATGGTCCTGCATTTAACTTGGTCTCAGATCGATACCAATATTTGCAGTATGCTGCAAAAACACAATTTACACTTTCTGCTTTTGCAAACGTGGTTTATTTTGAAACTCTGGACAGGAAATCGGATATTTATTCTGAGTGGGATGTGGAAAATAGCATCCTTGTATTGTGAAGCCTCCCCCACCCCACATAAAAAGTTTAGAACAGGATGTCACTGCAGTATATTCGTGTGTTTGCAGGCTACACGAGTTTTCAGCTCATGGTCATTTCAAAGCTGAAAAAAAAAATCATAACTATAACACATCAATTACCACGCTTATGTAAAAGGCGTATCTAAATGCTCCAGGGTTATACTTCTTATTACCTGCCTATTAGCCTACATGTCTGTACCAGGGCAATAGTGTGCTCCCTGGTGACTGGTTGAGACTGAGTGGGCGAGACAGAAAGAGAGAGAGGGAGGGAGAGAGAGAGCTCCTGTTGCCCATAAACCGCAGCGTTGCTGTCACTAAAGCTTCCTCCCATCATCTGCACCGGAGAGCTGAGCATCTCCTCACTCTGTCAGCCTACCTGCTTCACTCGGTCTCGGAGCATCCACAGTCCACTCAGCCCACCACCCCCTCCCCTCCATCACTCTTTCATCTTTTAATTTTTTATTTTTTCCCAGAGTCTGTGAAGCACACACTGCAGCACTCTCTCGCGCGCTTCTGGCTGAAGGACTGAGCACGGAGAGCAGGAAAGACCCAAGTCCACTTCTTCTTCTTCAGTTGCAGAACTCCCTCCGCGCATCTTCCCAACATGAGTGAGGTGAGTATGTTACAAACTACAGCTCGTGCTCGGTGTTTGGGACTCGATCACTTTCTTCTGTTTTTAGTGGTGCACGGTCTACAAGTGCAGTTACTGGACTTGGTTTTATTACGCGCTGCAGTCCGCGCATTCTACCTCCGTGCTGAGCCGTAATTTCCTCCGCGCGTGTCCGCATCTGCACCTGTGTTATTTCCGTGTTATTTCTCGTCCCCGCGAGCACGCGCGGGTACATCACATCCGATCCGATCAAACTGCTGGTATTTTTGTCGTTTGTCCAGACCCCCCCACCCTCACCAATTCCCGCTACGGCGAGGTGCGGTTAAGAATCGGAACAACGTGTCTTAGCGCAGCGCGTTTTGCTCCTGCTTGGCTTTGATCCCGAGACTGACAGAAGTGCTGCAATGAGAGCAGCAGCAGTGGCACCAGCTCACATCGCCAGTGGGCACTATGGACATGGTGATGGAGCAGAAGGGTTTTCCCAAAACCGGGATGTCGGGGCTTGTGGAAGGCAGGGAGGGAGGGATTTTATAACATCCAAATGATGAAATTCCAGCATGTGAATTATTTCTCATTTAGCGAGTGAAATGAACCGCTCTGCAGTATAGTACTCTTTCCAAAGCTAGGGCTTTCAGGCTTTATCTCAAGGATTCATGCAGTACACAAAGTTCCATATTTACTGCAGAACCACTCAGTGATTCATTCTCAAGCTGCTTTTTCTCCTTTGTGTAATGAAGTGGTTTTCTGGTGTGGAAGTGTGTGTGTGTGGTGGTGGTGTTGGGGGAGAATCCATGGAAGCATTAAAAGTATGCATACCTTGTCTGTAGGTATAAGCTCACCAGCTTTATTGCTGAGATGCATCACTCTCCCAGTGGTTTTTCATGGACGGAGCGGGTTCTACTTGCAGCTCGCGTGTCAGTTCTTCATTATTTCTGGGAAATAATCCTTAAAGCTTTAAGCTGCAAGTTGACTTAGAAGTAGAAAGGAATGATGTATTACTCTTGTAGGGGTCTTGAACAGTCACCCTCCTTAGACCTCATATTAATTACTTGTGCATAATCTCTAAGATATTCATCTGAGGTGGAGTCATCGTGACTTCCCTTTCCATAGGCAGTGGAATGGAAATGATAATCAGGCAGATTAAAAGATAGCCATGTTACATAACTTACCAGTTTGTACAGTGGAGTGTCATGTCAGGAGGTGCTGAGATGGTCGCTGAATCGATCACTTCAAGCGTAGATAAAAATAGCCTCCCTGTGGAGCGATTATTTCCTCTCTTCTGTCACAGAAGTGGAGCAATGGTCCAGTGGGACTGTTCCTTCTGTATGTGTAATGTATTTCACTCTTCAGCCCGGGGCAGATGGGACGTGTCACTGTCTTTTGATACGTAGCAGATGATGCCACTGCTGCACATTGGGGGATTTGAAATGTAAACACACACAGTGAAGGATAGAGCATCTGCCGGTTACCTCTGCAAATCACTAGATTTCCAAAGCCTGTCTACTGCATGTGTGCAAAGTTGTGGGCTGAAGCTAGTGGCGTCACAAATGGGGAAAAAAGGAAAGAAGAACTGGAGGTTTGCCTTTGTGAAGCCATTTAGATTTTAAAAAGTGCATCTGCTGATGAAAAAAATGCACTTTTTTCCATCTGTCTGCACAGACAGACAGTGCCTAAAAGGCCTGAGCTGATAATGAACCTGGGCTTCAACCATGATCCCAATCAAGAGAAAATGTAAGAAAAACAAAAACAAAAAACAATAATTTTTATGGATACAGTTAATAGTCTTATTACAGATGTACAGAGTTGCATTACAACAATAGACTGTATATAAAAGATGGACATAAAACTGGTGCCTGACGTCAGACTGGGTATAAAGACTTCCTATTTTAAAGAGTTGAAATTATTATATCTGTTGTTGTCTTTAACAAGTGAACATGTTTTGACAAAAAGGTTGAATGCTAAGCTATCAGCTAACGCTGACTAGCTAATTAACAAGATGCATTCATAACAGACCCACATACCTGCTGCTATTTGTTGGATGGTCCACTAATACCATCCTAAAAGATGGTACTAATATATTCATAGCACCACAAGCCATATTGTTTTCCATAAAACGTATTAAAATACTCCCAAAGCCAACATTGCTACAGAAGCAGGTGAAGGTTTCAGTTTTAGTAACTGGAATTAGCGAGTGTAAAGTGTCCACACTGGAAGCAGTTCACAGTGATGTGGAAACCAGAGAGAAAGTCAGCGAGCTTCACTGACTAAAGGTGAAGTAACTGCAATGGGCGAGAACTTAACTTCCAGGTGAGCCACTGAAGTGATTACCAATAAGAGTGCAGGACACTGCTGATAGTAAATACACTGGAGTTATTTAGCCACCCAGAGACTTATCAAAGTGATGTGCAATAAGCGAATTGCTTCCAGTGTGGACTCAGCTTAAGGTTCTCCATGTTTTTCGTTGGCAGACTGTAGGGAGGTACGGACTGTCCGTCTACCTGCAGAGAGCATCAGATGGAGGCAGTGTCAAAAGTCCGTCAGCTAGCCAAGCCGCAGTGACGAGCAAAGTTCTAACATACAAAGAGCTGAACTGAAACAGTGTCAAGTGTCCACTGTAGCCACTGTTTGTACTGTGTATACTTTTGAGCTTTGATCACTTGTCTTGCTTCTCCCATTCCTGGTGAACTCCACAATGGGCAAAGCCTCTGCTTTCCTTGATTTTCGTGATTTCCTTGATCCTTGATTCCTTGAACACAGGGCTCTGTGGCGATTGAGTTTTTAGCACTTCCTCTTTTTGTTTTTAATTTAAGAGGCTGATGCTCGACTACAGCCGATACCCGCTCACTTTCCTGCTTATATTCTAGTCCTTCAAGTTAAAACTGACATCTCAGAAGCACGTTTGGCCTTAAATGTTACATTTCTCACACCACATGAATGCAGCTGCCTGAAAAGAGCCGACACAGTGTTATTTGTAACCGGCCTATAACCTCTGGCGGCCGTCCCACCTCTAACCCCATTTGGACTGATACAAGTTGAACCCGTGATCCTGTGCATTAGGCTGCAGTCATGGCGCAATCCCAGAGGATGAGGTGCTAAGTGGGGTGTAAAAAGCATTTCTCTCTCTCTTGCTCTCTCTCTTTTCTGTTTTTAAATTGAATTTTTTAAATTTCAGCTTTAAACTTCCTCTCTGACGTTTGAGCGTCAAAACACTGAGCTTGACAACAAAAAAGTGTGAGTAAGGCACACATGCGGGCCTTGCATAACACACATTTAACAACTGGTCAATGACTACAAGAACATACGTTATCTTAATGTGCACTTCCCCTTTTTTAAAATGTAGCGGAAGAAGATGAGGGCGTGTGTGCTAACTCTACAGCGAGTTCAGCCTGCGTGTATGAGCTACGCTCAGCCTCACTGAAGTAATGCTGATGAGCTATCGTAGCGCACCTTCTCACTGCTTTGACAAACTGTCTCCTGCAGCTGAAATCCTGTCGCCCGCTGCCTCATTTCCTCCTCTTTCCCTCTCTCTCTGTCTCTTTTTTTATGAGCTTCTATTCATCTCCCCCTCTCTCTTCGCCTTTTCCTCCCCTCGTTAAAGGCTTCGCCGTATTCTCCTTAGCAACAGCAAGAGGACTCAGGCAGGGTATTAACACTTGCGCGCACACATCCGGGAGCCAACATCTGCACAGCAGGAGGCGCTGAAGGAGTCAGAATGAGAAGAAGCGGCGGGGGAGAGCGGCGGGAAATGGGGGTGGGGGGGGTGGGGGTGAAGAGGGGCAGACAGTTTTAAATTTTGCGGGAATATGAATGGGAAACGCGGCCATTGGAACGAGTTCGGGGACGTTACGCAATTCTTGTTTGGCTCCGTTTCCAGTTTTGACAGCTGTTTGCTGGCTTTTCCCTTTTATCCCCGCTCCCTCTCGAAACCAGGTCGGCATTAAGAGGAGAAAACAAGATTTTTATTTTTTAATACTTTGAAAGCTAAATCTCGTAATCCAAAGGGGCTCAGCAGAGCATGCGCGCACGCTCGCAAGAGGAAGGTATAGCTTTCTCATTATGCTGATAATTAACACTTGAGCACGCAGCACACCCACTCACCCTCCCTCGCCTCCCCTCCCTAAAAGCCACCCTCTTCCTAGCAAGCTGGCAGGGGATAATTATCGGGGTCTGATGCGGCTCCGAGGCCAATCTCAAGCTAGTCAAGTAAATCTGAGAAAGCGCCAATCTTTGTTTATCTTTGTCAGTGTGTCTCTCTCCATCTGTCAGTCCCTTTTCCTCACTTCCACTCCTTCCTGCCCCCCCCCAAACCACCACCCCCTCCCGCCTCAACTCAAATTGTGCTGCATCTGGCATGTTTGGAAATCACTGGCTTTCCCCTACTCCTTCATGGAGGTATAATCCTTTTATTTTTGTCTATAAATACATTTCTGCTGAGCTTTTAGAGGCTTTCCACTGCCTCCTTTTCCTTCCCTCCTCTCTGACAGGGAGTGCAGCACTAAGCCCCATCAGTGTGTATGGCTTAAGAAATGTACTCTATGTTTTTTTTTTCAAAGGAGACACTGTTGAGAGTTGAGCAGAGACAAGCGCAGGCTGAGAGAAGGGACCAGTAAGAGATGTGTCCTTCTATTAAAGGAAACCTAAAAATGTGCCATCTGTCTCTGGGCTGTTGTACCTTCTTTTTAGCCATCTTTTTTTCTTCTTCTTCTTGTCCAATCATCTTTCTCCATTTCTCCTGGGACTCGGGCTCAAATGATGAAATGCAAATACGTACGCTCAGTGTCAAATTACTTTGAATGCGTGGATAGTTGAATAGTGTGGAATATCTACCTTTCGTGAACTGTGTCTTGAGCCCTTGTCTACAGAGGTGAAGGATGTGTCTTGCAAGAGAAAAGCAGTAAACTCTCACACTTTTTAAAAAACTGGGAAGCCAAAGGTGTTTTTAGCCACGCAGATGTGTTTAAGGTATTGTTCTAATGTTTGTAGTTTAAAAAAAAAAAGCAGTAAGACTGTCAGTATGTCTGGCGTGATTTGGAGTTTACTACGATTATGATATGCCACTGCTGTATTTGAAACTTGAGTGGCGGTGAAAGGGTCGACCTTCTCCAGTGATATATCATGGCCTCTCTGTGGGAATATAAATTGTCACCATCAGGGCGGAGGTACAGTGCAGAGTTACTGTGCACAGAGATCCTAGAAAGGTTCCACTACCACCCATTTTGAGTGCTACCAGCCTCGTGGAAAGCCCATATGGTAAAATAGAAGCAACAAGCCATATGTTTCCAAATGAAAAGCAACAATAAACAATAAAATCCATATTTGGAAGCTGGAGGGGGTGGAGAAATCAAATTCAAATTAAAGCTTAACCTATTCTGCTTCTCAGCTGTGACATGAGTTTGAGTGTTTGCGTAGTGTTAGGTGTAGAAACTAACAGTACTCAGTGGGGCTACAACGCACTCTTTTAGAGTGTATGCACTTATTTATATGTAGAGATAAACAATTTCCGTAGTTTTCCTTCTAACTGCTTTTATTATTTGCTCAAAACGGGGACTGCTAGCTTGTGGTTGGCTCTGCACTCTTGCTAGATTTAGCCTCTTTGCCTTAGCTAGCTTCTTTAAAATGTTCGTGTTCAGCTGGGTGAGGATGATTTAAGTGTCTTATTAGGTTTATTGTTACAAAACACAATTTTTCCTCGCAATTTACTTCGGTGGACTTTTTGTCTACAATCACTCTGAGGAGCGCCTTGCTAAAAACATGTTAGCATGTGGCTGTGAGTCCCTGCAGTTTTGTACATGTTGCGCATGCATAAAATATGCTTTGTGAGGCTGACTGGCTGGTCACTGGTCAGGGTTGGTAGTTTAGTGCGTCTCTGTTGATATGAATGCTAGTCTTCTTTATCACTAACTGAAATGAGCCTATTGAACCAGCCAGAACCACATGCTTAGAGATCTCCTGTTGGTGATATGTACTCGACTAGTAACATCTAAATCAGATGCTAGCACAGTGATGATCTGTTAAACAAATCCGGATGATCTGGTGTTTTTTGATTGCATTTTACTGTACTGTAATGTTATGGGGCACTTAAATGTCCACCTGTAAGGGTGGACATTTAAGTGGTTGTCCTGCAAACAGCAGCGTGCACCAACACTGATGTCACAGTATGGCGTTATTTTTGTGCCACTATTCTGAGCGCACATAAAAAAGGTTTGCAGGTGCAAGTGTTGCATTTTGAGAAGAAATTTATTTTGAGCAAAGAAAAGCTGAATTTGAGGGAACAAAATTCATTGCTGCGTGCAAAAAATGTATTTCAGCGTTTGCTATTATCCAAACACACACACACACAACAGCAGCCCCTCTTGCTCAGTTTTTGTATTTTCGCTCGCTAGTAATGTGTTGCTTGTGCTCTCAACATTTCTACCCGTGCATGCTCAACTCTTTCTGTACACCGTTACATTTGTGCCACAAAACCAGCCGGCTGCTGTTGTGTGTGTGTATGGATAATAGCAAACACTGAAATACATTTTTTGCATGCAGCAATGAATTTTGTTCACTCAAATTTAGCTTTTCTTCGCTCAAAATAATTTTCTCCTCAAAATGCAACACTTGCACCTGCAAATTTTTTTTTACGTGCGCTCAGAATAGTGGCACAAAAATAATGCCATATCACAGCTGCTGGCTCGAGTTTTGCTGTCATTTTGGCCGGGTGCGCACCACACCTGTCACTTTCTGTAACCTCTCACGGGGTGCCAGGGGTTGGGTTGAAGACACATCGGCAAAATAGTGTCAGTTTATACTGCCACTTCAGATTTGCAGCAGTGCAGATGTTCAGAGATTCTCAAATAATACAAAGGGAGAACTGCCACCATTTCGAAAGATGAGCTGTCTGGAGGAGGTTCAACTTCTCCTCCTCCTGTATGTACCAGCACTGCAGATGCAGAGGTTTTGCCTGAGTGACGACACCTATTATTTATGAGAATACTGCAGCGGGTACCTGCGCCCTCAGTGCTGGTGTAAATGGTTACTGCACTGTGGTGACATCACTGTTTCCCTGTGGTGTCGCCATGATAGGCCCGTAATGGTAATGGTTCTGATTTCGCTGCTCTGTTTGTTATTTAAAGGATTTGAAACAAACTTAATGGTTAAAGGTTTATAAGTTCATCTCCTTAGTGCAGACTGAAATATGTCGACAACTTGTGGATTGATTGCTGTGCAGTTTTGTACATACACTCATGGTTCTCAGGGGATAAGCCCTAACGACTTTCCCTCTAGAAATATACCGACAGCTAATGCTATAAATCTTTTACTATACAAGATTTTATATTGTCTAACAGTCCAGGATTATTGGTTATTCTCTTGTAGAAGTCACTCTACAGATAGTTTCCATACCTTTTGTCAGATTGTTAAAGATATTTGCTTTTTTCATTAATATTATTAGCTTTAGTTATAAGCACAAAAATGTTCATTATTCAATATTTCAACTCATTTTAAAAAGCCAGATAAAACTATGTGTCAGTAAAAGATGCATACCTTAATCTTCACAGTGTTGTTTTTCTCTGGTTCATTGTTACCAGGATGTGAGAGGATACAAGTATGTCCTCTCACACACTTACTATCCCCATCTACCTCCAGGAATCCCAACTATTTCTGAATCTCTCGCTCACCGCACAGACCCCCACCCACTGACTTATATAAAGCCATTAACTGGCATTGTGCTATTTTTAGTGGGCAGGTACAATGTGTTACAGCATGAGATTGTTATGACTCGAGAACAGAGGCCGAGGGTGGCTGAGCTGCAGTATTTAATGGATGGAGGATTGGGCTCTGGTTTTAAAAATAAAAGTGGTCACAAAGTCAACAGAAAGGGTTGAATACATTTAAGCGGTTTTATGCACCAAAAGTCTAAAATGTTCTAATTGCTTACGTTGCATTACTATTTATTAGCCTGACAATCGTGTTTATGTTTACTTGGATGCACAGTGTTTACTCTCAGGTCAGACAGATTACATATACATACTATAAGCACGTGTACCCCAGACACGTTAAGCTCTTAAGCTTGATGATGTCTGGCCTGTACATTTAATAAACAGTACATCCACAATAAGAACATAATCTTGTGATCGTTGCACCCATTAAACCTCTGTTCTGTTTGTGAGTCAGAGTCAGTTACAGCTCCAAGCTCAGCTCCAGCTGTAATTGTATTAGAGCCTAAAGTTCATTAGAACCTGAAGCCAATCAGAGTCCATTAAGATCAGCAATTATAAGCAGTGGTTTGAACAGGCTGAAGCATCTGGGGATATGAGCAGCTTCGTCCACTTAATGTACAGTAAGAGCAGCTTTGAGCAGATGTTGAGCTCGCACAGTATCACACACTCAGCACCAACGCACATCTGGCCACCCGGCCAAAACACGGGTCATTAGACGAGTGTTCTCAGCGAAGGGATGGAGAGAGGACGAGGAGGAGGAGTACACTGAGGGGGCAACAGGGTAGAGGAGATGGAGACAACAAACGGGTGGGCGTCAAAATTGAAGGGTAGAGTGCAGGAGAGGACAGAAGAGGAGATAAAAAGAGGGAGGCGAGAGCATGAGTTCACCCAGGCTAAAGTAAGCATATGCGAGAACTATAAGATGGATAAAAACAGCCTACCAAATGGCATGTGTTATGTAAGAGGAGAGGGAAAGAAAAAAAAAAAGAGGCAGGAAAACGAAAGATGGATAGTTGGACAAAGAAAACCCCAGCTTAAAGGCAGCTTTGCTTTTATTTATTTTTTCCTTGGCACAATTAAGAAATAAAAGTCACTAACAATGTCGCCTCTTACCGATGATGCACCCTCCCTCTGGACCGAGTAGTAATGAATCCAGTATTTTGACGCGTAATTATTGCATTCCTCCTGGACTAGTTACCACTTTTATGGGGCTCATTTATCTTTTCAGCTGGTTTTCCAACAATGTTTTAATTTTATGATTATGTCGACATAGAACCAATATGTTCTCCAGCATGAGGCTGAGCCACTTCATAACCTCTTTATTGTCCTGCTGGTGTTTCGTTAGCGCAAGAGTGGAGCCTTTTGTTCATCATGAAGGTATTCCTCCCAGCAATTAAAATCCTCGCTACTGTCTAAAGAAATATTGGATCGTTTAATCAAATGGCCGTCTTGAGTCGACTTAAAGTCAGAGTTGAATCTGATTTTCTCATCATTTTATGTGTGATGATAATTCTGCTCAGTGCTGTTGGTTGGTATTGGCGGGAGCCGTGTTTGTTTACTGGATTAATCTTTTGGATTTATTGGGTTCAATAACATTGGTTGGATGTTGGTAAGCCTAGATTGGTAGTTGTGATTCTTTGCCGAGTGCTAATGTCAAGCTCAACAATATATAGAGTTTTAGCTAAACAGCCTTGGGTAGTGGCGAAGAGAGGACACAAATCTTGGGCGTGACGGCAAATATTTCACTTGGACAAACTGAGTTCAAAGGAAATGAAGTACATAAGTCAGAGAACGGGCTGAATAAGCAAAGGTGAGTCACAGGAACACAAAGGAGGTAGTAGAACAGACAAGCTAGCAAACAAAAGAGGGAAACACAAGGGTAGATGTACTCAGAGCACTAATTAACAGGGAACAGGGTAAAAACAACCATAGAGGAGCAAACAAAGGATGGAAAAACACAGGAATTCAAACCAAAAATAGACACAACAGAAATCTAGCTCTGTAAGTAAATAAAACACAATAAAATAAAAAATAAATATATAACATACCATAACAATGTAAAACAATAAAATAACATATATAAAACAACAAATTAATTAAATGCTTGTCTGTATAAAACTGCCCTCAGCTGCTTTTTAAAAGTCAACGTACGACTTAAAGACAGCGGCCTTGGTACCACGTCCTAAACAGTACATGGGGCCAGCAGTGACCCCTGACCTGAAGACCAAAGGAAGCATGTAGTTTCAGCAGGTCAGAGATAAACTTGGGAGCTTGACCATGTAGACCCCTAAAAAAAAGTAAAAAGTAAATTTTGAATTTACTTTTTAACATTTACTGGCAACAATGAAGAAAAGCCAAAACTCGAGTAATGTGCGATCTCCTGTTAGTGCAAGGTAAAAGTCTTGCTCAAGAATTCTGTATAGTCTGAAGGCGATCCAAAGCTGATTTGTTGAAACAAGTAAATAGACTGTTACAGTGATCCAAACAGGAAGAGATGAAACCATGAATGATCATCTCAAGTTTAGCCTTTGTCACCAATAATCTGAGTTTAGAAATATTCCTTAGATCAGGGGTGTGGAACTCCAGGCCTCAAGGGGTAGTGTCCTGTAGGTGTTAGATGTCACCTGGGGTCAACACACCTAAATCAAATGACTAGTTCATTACCAGGCCTCTGGAGAACTTCAAGACATGTTGAGAAGGTAATGTAGCCATTTAAGTCAGCTGTGTTGGATCAAGGACACATTTAAAACCTCCAGGACACCAGCCCATGAGGCCTGGAGTTCCCCACTCCTGCCTTAGATGATAAAAACAGTTCAAGTAGTTGTTTGGAGTGATGCTCAAGCAACATTGAACTGACACCCAAATTTCTGACTCAATTGAACAGAAGAGCCTAAGAAGCTGATATACTGCTTAATTTCTGAAATAATATGGCCTGAATGCCAAAGTCAAGTACAGGCAGAAACACAGGCAAGGCAATTACTACAGACACTACTATACATAGTAGACAAGTTGTGAACTAAAATACTATAAAACGCAAAACTAATTTTATCCATAGAAACAAAATAAAACAGTCAAAAACTGAAGTATGAACCAACACAAAGGTTAGCAAAACAGCAACTAAGAAAGCCACGGGATGAAAAATGAAATACAAATCTCAACAATATCAAAAGAAATCCACCTCACTAAAAGAATAATAAAGCAATCAAATCAGGAATCCAAAACTTCAACCGCTAGAATAAGAAAATACAAACAGGAAGCCAAACTTGAACGCAGGGGTGAGACGCTCATCGGGCATTGCTTTGTTGCTGTTGATTACATGGAGCAATTCCAGGCTTTGGTTGCCTGGTTACCCTCTATTGTATTCACTGCCCTGTCATATGTCAATCATTGGTATCCTTCTCTCTCTATGGTAGTCGCTTCACTTGCTTTAAGTACCCACTGTCACCCAAGTCCCTTGACTTTTTATTCTAAAATTAAATACCCAGAACTATGACACGAAGAGTCAGATATTATTCCATATCTTTATACAGGCTACAGCTGCAAAATTGTAATGTCAAATTTTAAGGATGTCAAGAAGTTTAAGATTTGCAGTTATTTCTACAGGTAAAGGTTTTCTACAGTCTGCAAATTGATCAGCAGATCCTGTGGACAGTTCAAAAGACTACATTTTAAGCTAATAAGGTAATCTCATTTCAGCTGTAGTTTTTCATCTTAGGTGGTAAGCAAAAGAAAATACAAACTACATAATAAACATACAATGTATCCATCCATCCATTTACCACTTACCCAGTTCAGGGCTGTGGGAGTGAGCCTATCCCAGGTGTCATAGGGTGAGAGGTAGGGTGAACTCCAGACAGGCCACCGGTCTAAGAGCAAGACAGCAAAAACAGTGATAGTGATGATAACATTCATGTATATGGATGATCTGTAATCGCCAGATAGCATAACAAGCAAGTTTTTGGGCTGTGGGAGGAAGCCCGAGTATGAAGGCAGTGAACACAGTTGTGATTTGTTAAAGACTGGGAAGCAATGGTGATTGGTATACCCCAAAAATTCTATCATGATATTTAAAGGAAATTTAAAATAATAATACTTTTTATCTTTGATCGAGCTTCTTAACCACCATTTAACATCAGTAATTTCCATCCATCATTTTGCTCTTCTGTCATGTGGAGTGCAACTATTGAATGTTCCGGAAACACTCGGTTGAGTCCTTTATTCGTTTTTGCTAGCATCTCTTCCATCGTAGCCTGGTTCTACGTAATGTCAAGTGGTGAAACAAGTTTGTTTCCACCTTCAGTTTCTTGCATATTTTACAAAGTACTGTGCTTTGTTGGAGGCAATTGAAGGAGCTCATCACAGCAAGAACAGCAGACAGCTACTCTCAAACATCCAAACATGCCTGGGCTTGTTTCATTATTGTTTGCTAGGAAATGACACTTTTTTTTATTTACATGAAAAATAATTTGCAAAATATTGTGTTGTATTAAGCATTACTTAAAACTAATACTTGAGATCATATTCTCGACAGGAATGTGTTTAATGAGGTCCGAGAAAAAAGCCTGGATTATACTGCGGATCCAGCTGGAGACTAGACGGCCGAGTGGTTATTCCTGTTATGCTTCTTCAAAGTCCGCTCCCTGGGCACATGGATAGTTGGTGCGTTGTAATGTAAATTCTCTGCGGATGAGTCAGCACAGTCACAAAACACAGTCAGGCACGTGGATGTACGCACAGATCCTCGCAGTCACTGTCCGATGATAAAATGTATTTCACTGGAACCCAAGCAAGCCCTCGGCCATGTACAAAATATAAAACTAGGCCTGTTTCCCCTTAAATCTGTAACCACAGAAGTCTCCTCCTGCTGGCCATTAGAAAGAACACAGGTCTAAGGCACTAATGGCCTTGACTTTTTAGACCCGAAAGCTCTGTCCATCTTTGCCATACAGTCTATGAGAACAAAGGGGGAAAAAAACCAAAATTGCCAGAACTTGAAATAAGCATCCCTCTCACCGTACAAGCACAGGCATATAGTTGTTGTTTATATGGGCTAAAAATAAATAATCCTGACTTCACTCATGACTCAGACCCAACTCTCCCAGGATTTTTCCCTGGGAGTAAGGTCTCACTGCAGGAGCCGACTTCCTCCTCGGATCACTTTGAAGATGGCAATGAAATCTCATCATGGATTTTTTTTTTTGTTCAGTGCTGCCAACAAAAAAACATTTGGTCTACAAAGGTTTTAGTTTATTAATCTATCAACACAAAATGAACCAGCACATCATTTGATAATAAATTTCTCAGAATGTCCAGAATTAATTGGCTCCAGCTTCTCTTATTTTTTTTCTTCTAATGAAAGCAGCAGAACAGCTTTGAAAGCAGGACTCTTCACTGGCCAAAACAAGCTAAACCATTGCCGACTTGGATACCTAGTCCTGTATGGAACAAATGATTAATCAGCTAATTGGGTGAACAATCAAAAGTAACTGTTAGATACAACCCTAAATCCTATGTACACACACAGACAATCACAAAGCCCCAAATCTCCCCCCCCCCCCAAAATTAAACAACACTTGGAACGAAGATGGGAACAGTGGGCTGCTTTTGATTATTATCATCTCTGACAATGGCAGGCAGCTCTCGAGGACCTTATATAAGTAATTTAATATTTATCGTGTTTATTCCACGAAGACTAGTCTTTGAGAACAGGAGAGGGTAGAGAAGGACCAGCTGGGAACGGATAAAGAAATGTGACAGGAGTGTCAGGAAAACAGCTTGGAGAGGTGTATTCCCCAAAGGAAAACTGTGCCGTAAATGAAGTGCATCGCACTGTGTGAGAGGAAGAGATCTGGGAGAGGAGGGTATGTGAATGTGTGTGTGTCTTGCTTCTGTATATGTGTCTGTGCATCCATCTGCACTGTTTAGGCCGGCCGAATCCTTTCTGAATAGACACTGTATGTTCCAATTGTTGTCATGGAGCCCGTTTTTTTCAAGTTTTCTAGCCTCCCTCCTGCTACAGTGCGTGTCTCTTTCTCCCTTTCTCTTGCGTCCCTCTCCTTCCATATGTGTCTTTCTCTCTCTCTATCACCTTCAGTGGCTCCCCAGGGCAGCCTGTTAAATGCTGCAATCTGTCTCTGTCTTCCATCCTTACCCTCCCTCCCTCTTTTCCCTTCCTCTCTGTCTCTCAGGCTGTTCTCCGAGGCTCGGCGCTCATGAATCACAACGCTAACTACTACATGTAAAAGAGGGAAATCCCTGACTAAAAGCAGAAAGTGGAGGGGGTGATAAGGACATATCTCAAGGGGGAATTAAAGGCAGCGACTCTTTTGTGATTTAGAGAGAGTAGGAGACAAGGACAAGAGAAGAAGAAGGAGGAGAAGGGTGGGATAAAGGGATGAGCAGATGACATGAGAGTTACTATCTGAGGGTATCGAGGTCGGAAGGTTGCTTTTAATTTGGTTTCAGCCCATTCAGAAAGTTCATTTGTGACACTCTTAGGAACAGAAGCTTGATGGTGTAAAGTGCTGAAACAGAAGCCAAAAAATGAAAAAAAAAAAAGGTTGCTTTTCTTCATATTAATTCACTTACTTTCCTACAGGAAGCTGCTCTGCTCAGTAACACTAATCTGTTGTCACAGAGAAGCTTCACTGGAGCAAAAGGGGGTTAAGTGCCCTTCAAAACTAATAGAGGAAGTGCAGGGGGAAAGCGTTTCTCACATGCCATTTTCAGCAGGGATTTCCCAGCAAGTATGTGACACGAATTAACAACTTTCCCTGTAGTTACCCTTTCTCTACCTTTTTCCTCACATTAACTACTAGAACTTCCCCAAGATTTTCAGCAAGCTTCTTATTCATCGCTTTTCAACTTTTATTTCCAAGAAATGATCCAGCATCTTTGCAAGGGAAACTCTTAATGGAAAACATACTAGCACTCATGCCTATTTTATAAGGTACACTTGTCCGACTGCTCATTAATCCAAATATCTAATCAGTCAGTCACACTAACGCAACTGTGCAGTGACATGTAGGCATGTTAAAGATGAGGGGGCTCTACAGTGGAGTGGCCAAAGAGCCCTGGCTGCATCAGGAAGGTCATCCAGCATCAAAATCTGTGCCAAATATGTCAGTTTATCTGCTGTGGCAAGCCCTTGCAAAAAAAAGGGAGCAGCCAAATGAAGCTCAGAAGCTCAGACAGACAAAAAAAGCTTCCAAAGTTCAAGCCAAGCATCAAAATTGGGAAAAACATTATTTAATATTATTTAAGCAGATCTATGGGTGAGAATGTCTGGTTGATTCCGGAAGTTGGAGGTGAGTGATCACACTGCTTCAAGCTACTAGGAAGGCAACAGTCATTTAAGTAAACGCTAATTACAATCCAGGTATGCAGAAGAGCATTTCTGAAGAGACAACCTTGAAGCAGAAGACCACACCAGCTGCCACTGCTGTCAGCTATGAACAGGAAACTATGGCTAGAATTTGCATGGGCTCAGAACAGAGGACTGGAAAAATGTTGCCTGGTCTGAAAAGTCTCAATTTCTGCCACAATATTTAGATGGCGTGTCAGAATTTGGTGTAAAAAGAACATGAAAGCATAGAGCCATCCTGAATTGTATCAATCTTTCACTTTGCTACTCTTGTTGTGGTGGTGTGGCGGATATCTTCTTGCCACACTTTGAGCTCCTTAGCACCAAATTATCATCCCTTAAACACCACAACCTCTCTCTTTATGATCACATCTTCTATTGACTGCTACCAAGAGGACAAAACATGATGTCACAAAATTTAAATCGTCAATGTGCAGCTGACAAATCTGCAGCATCTATGTGATGCTGTCACATCAGTGCAGATCAAAATTGATGTTTCCGGCACCTTGTTGAATCTATGCTATAAAAATTAAAGCAGTTCTGAAACAAAAATACGGTCAAACCCAGTAACTAATAAAGTAGCAAGTGACTGTACGTTTCAGTGTGCTTCCAAGGAAAATCTTTCATTGTCTATTCAAAGCTTAATTCAAGAGGCCAAGAGAAGGGGCCAAGTATTTGTAGTTAATTATATCTTTCATCATCCAGGAGATTTGTAAGCTTTTGATTTACACCATGGTCCTGGAAATTCCTCGATTCTCAAGGCCACAGAATGTACGCATCCTTTCATTGCATACACTTGAGACTACGTATTAATGAGTACAAGCTGAGGCTTTGAAAAGAAAGAAAAACACATGGTAACAAGTGCCAACTTAACTGCAACAACCTCTGGTTTGTGGCTTATGACTGCAACTCACTGCGGTCTGTTTTAGGGCCATTTTTAGTTGGCAAACATTTTCATGCTCTTTTGCTGTCTAAGCACTTTTCAGCTTTTTGGTAACACGTCTAAAGTGCTTCAGTCAAAGACAGCTTGAGCTCTTTTAGGTTCTCGAAGATGTTTTACCACTCACGTAGACAGCTTCTTCAGTTCTGAAGATGAAACAGAACCTGAACCTTCAAGAACTTAAAAAAGGCCCACGTGCCGTTGACTCAAGCATTTTATATTACCATGACCTGGATCACTAAAAACCTACTCTGATACAATTTGGTAACTACTTATCACATCAGCTACTCCTGTTATTAATAGAATAAGTGATTTGTTGTGCCAAAATGTATCCTTTTTACCAGCTAACAAGTTCATAAAGAACTCCCTTAGGTCAGATTAAAGTCAACTCACAGTTAAGATCTGTCAAATTATATCTTTATGTCTCACGTTCTAAGTTTAAGTGTTACCACAGTGTTACCTCGTGTAATTTTCTCTGTCTCTCGTACTTGAATTTCTCTGACTCTGTCACTTATGAGTTCCTCCATCCCATTTAGCTGCAGTTAGAAGCCCGAATACCTCTGACAATCACGTGTCTTTTGAAAGAAAAGGATGGGAATTTGAGGCGATCCAAATGAGATAATAAAGATGTACTCTGGTTATCGTAACAGGTCCATCATGCTCTAACTCTAATCAAGTTTCAACCATTTTAATTTCTTCATTCAAATAGCTTCCCACATCCTGCCAGACATTCACAGGAAAAAAAGCCATGACTGCACTGGCTCAATCGGTTGAAAAATGTTCAAACCATGTAGTGACCCTTCCTCCACACATTTATTCACGCTATTCCTTTCATTTGTCACCCACACTTTGTTATTTTATCTTTTGCTTTTTTTCCCTGTGTGCATCCTCTTTCAAACCTTTGACTTTTGGTTTTCATAGTCATATTTTCAAGGCCAGATTCAGTCCTTGTCGCTTTCTCTCGCTCAGCTTATCAAACACACCGTTAGGAAGGGATTCTTTCTGAGTAAAAGCCTGTTTCAGTGCCGCCCTCGCTAAAAGCTCCTGCACTTCACTGTGCAATGTGTGAACATACAGCCTTCCCCTCTCTCTGCAGTGTTTCACCCTCTTGCTGCAGAAACACTCATATCTCTGCAGTCTCTCCCTCATTTCGCCTTTTTATGTTTCCCCATCGCCTTTTTTTTTTGTTTCACCGCCTTGTTCTTTTCTTTTTGTTTCACTTTTGTTTTTCAGGTTTTGTAGTTTATTGCTGATGTTTCACCACTATTGCAGCAATTTAAATGGGCTTTTTTCTCCCTGTAAAATGGAGCAAAATAAGTTGAAGAAGACATCTTATGCCAGTGTTTTGGACCACAGTTTAGACCAATCAGGCTTGCCATTATGATCACTGACAGGTGACGTAAATTACACTGATTATCTCTTCATCATTGCACCTGTTAGTGGGTGGGATATATTAGGGAGCAAGCGAACATTTTGTCCTCACAGTTGAAGCGTTAGAAGCAGGAAAAATGGGCACGCATAAGGATTTGAGTGAGTTTAACAAGGGTCAAATTGCTGGACGACTGGGTCAGAGCATCTCCAAAAGTGCAGGCCTTGTGGACTGTTCCCAGTCTGCAGTCGTCAGTACTGATCCAAAGGGATCCGAGAAAGGAACAGTGGTGAACCAGCAACAGGGTAATGGGCAGCCAAGGCTCACTGATGCAAGTGGGACCGAAGGCTGGCCCATGTTGTCCGATCTACTGTAACTCAGATTGCTGAAAATTGTCAATGCCGGTTCTGATAGAAATCTGTGAGAATACAGTGCATCATAGTTTGTTGCATATGGAGCTGCATAGTTGCAGACCAGTCAGGGTGCCTGTACTGACCCGCTGCTGGAAGCCCCAAAAATATGAGCATCAGAACTGGACCACGGAGCCATGAAAGATGGATGAATCATGCTTTCTTTTGCATCATGGCTGGGTGCATATGCATTGGTTACCTGAAGAACACTACAGGAAGAAAGAAAGCCGCAACAATGGTTCAAGAATGGTTTGAGGAATGTAACGAGCTTGAGGTGTCCAAATTCTTCAGATCTCAATCCAAACAAGCACCTGTGGGACATACTGGACAAACTAATACACGGAGGTCCCACCTCGTAAGGATCTGTTGGTAACATCTTGGTGGCAGGTACCACAGCAGAGGCACATCTTAAAGATCTAGTAGAGTCCACATCTCTATGGGTGATGGCTGTTTTGGCAGCAAAAGGGGGCTCAATACAATATTAGGCAGGTGGTCACAATGGTATGTCTGATTGGTGGATTTATGTTATTGAAATTGAATAGCTTTATATGTGGTTTATATAGTTATAAATAAGTTGTTTTCATTAGTGGCTCCAACATCACAGCTTCTGACTGGCTAGAGTGCTCTCTCAAACTGTTTTGGTTGTACTCTACAGAATACCTCTTTGCTTTTAGACATTGCAAAGGCAGCACAAAAATACTCATACTCATCTTTATTGAAAAAAAAGCCACTTTACCCCCACAAACAGTGTATATTAGCAGCTATAATATGAATGTAGGAATGAACATAGATAATCTTTTATTATAAAACTTGACACAGACAATTTTCATTTTATTTTAAAACTCACTGACGATAAGTATAACACAGTAATTATTACACTGAGCACCTTTTTAACTAGAAGTGTCTTCTTTTCACATGTACATTCATACACTGCTTTATTCTTTTAAGTGCTTATTATCAATCATGCACACACACAAACAGGGATGAATGCAGTGGGGGCAATTTGTCGTTCAATGCCTCGCCTGCGTACACTTTGGCACACAGACTGGACAAACCACTCTACCTCCTGAGTCAGAGCTGCCCCTGTGGACACTCAGTTCTGATCTCAATGGCATGAAACATCAGTGGCTTGTAACTGACATTAAGCACAGCAGAAATAAAGGATTTCACATGTAAACTTCAGACAGAATCGGGTTATCTTATTTTCCATAGTTGTCTTACAAAATGAAAAAGGCTGCACTGCTGGAAATAATCAGTGTACACTCGTAGAGCATTGGTGACTTTTATGCACTCTGAAGCCCCGCTCTGTAACTTTACGTGGTCTGACACTTTGTGGCTGAGTTACTGTGATGCATCCTAAATGCATCCACTTCAGAATATTACCATTTGCATTGTGGAATATTTAGGAGGGAGGCAATTTTAGAAAGTCATCTGCAGCAATTAGGTATGTCAACATACCAGAAATTTAGTAGTTAGTACCAATAGACTTACATGATTCTTGATACCAAATTCAATACCGAAACAAACAGACAGAGTGAAATGTTAGGATGGTTACTATTGTTACGCTTACATCACATTAGCATATAGCTTTTAGCTGCTTTGGTAAATTAGAGGTATTTCTTCTCTTTGGACATTTCTATTCCCTATTTCTATACAGTGGTCCCTCACTATTGTTTTGCTGATTTTTTTTGTGCAATTTTACATGCTTTTTTTTGTTTTTACAGCGCATTGTGTTCTGCATCCTGATTGGCTGTAGACCATTGTCAATCAATCTCGTGCCGTGTCTCCTGTACAGTACAGAATGCGTTCAGGTTGTCAAATTTACATAAATCTTCGATCGCTAGCAGTGTGACTCTGAAGTGCTGCACTGTATGTTTTCTCCTCAACAAACACAACAATGTCGATGAAACGTTTTGCACCGTCTAAGGCAACCGCGGGTGCCTTCGGTTTCATTCTTCTATAACACTGGACTTATTTTTCTATGAAGGTTTGAACTTTGACAGTGTTTAAACAAGAGAGAAGAGTGTGAAAATGTTCACACCTGTCTGAGAAAAGTGTATAAACTGTGCAGTGAGGGGTTTTATCTATAATAATTGTAAAAAATAAAGTTGGCTTCTTCGTGGATTTCACCTATCGCAGGTTATTTTTGGAACGTATTCCCCGCGATAAACAAAGGACCACTGTATTATATTCTCTAGTCAACTCCCTTTCTGATCAATGAGTTGGAGCAGAGCTATCGCAATAGCTGCACTAGTTGCATGTGTAATTTTTCATGTGCGATTTGTAGTTTTTCCTGTGCCTATTGGATTCCTTCTTCTTCTAGATTAAGAATGTTTGTAGCTGTATGCTGCCCCCTTCAGGTTTGGAGAAATTGACGCCTTGGTACATACACTTCCTAAAGCAGCGGCCACTTTTTTTGCGCCACAGACCGGTTTATGCCCGACAATATTTTCATGGATCGGCCTTCAATGTGTCGCGGATAAATACAACAAAATAAAACTAGTAGCGGTACCGAAAAAAAGAAGATTTATTCATAATACACGTGAAAAGACCCAGGAAAACCGAGTTAACGATAAAGACGATAACAAAATAACGCTGAAAACCGATAAAAACCCTGAAAACTATACATTTCACACCTGAACCTCAACTCTTGCGGCCCGGTACCAAACGACTCATGGACCGGTACCGGTCCGAGGCCCGGGGGTTGGGGACCGCTGTCCTAAAGTACCTACAAAACCCAAATAAAGCTACTGTTGTGTTTTCAAAATTTTGGTATAGAATGGTACTCTAAGTATCAATTCTAGTGACATAGTTGCGACAGCCACAATTATAGTAACACACTCAATTTCAGTGACCTCTTTAGAACTACCTATTGTTTCACAAATGTTTGCAAAGAAAGAGAGAGCTGATTGATGGAAGTAATACTGTTACAGTAAAGTCACCGTGGTTATACAGTGTTTAATAAATGTATTAGACCACATGTAATACAAATATAAAGAATGCTAATATATTAAAAATGTATCAAGTTCTTTTTAATGAATTGAATTGAATTGACGTTTAATGCTCAGATTTAAGTCGGCACACTGAACTTCTTTGAGAAGTGAGAAATTAATCAAGTGTAACATTCAAGCATGAAAACATTTTTTTTTTCTGTTCAGAAATGGACATAAATAACTGTAATTTAAAAAAGTGCTTTACTATTTCTTTCAGGCTTTTTTGTAAAACAGTGAATTTTAAAATTCATTGATAACAACAATAAATATCTTTTAGCAATAAGAATATAATTTTTATTGAGAGCTATTGTATACTGCTGGATTAACCATTACAGAAACATAAAAAATGATTTTGATAATTTACCAATAATGTGAACTTAGGGCAATTTTGACATAAATCTTACATTGGGTGGTGGTCTAATAAATTTGCCAAGCGCTGTAATTAAGACATACTACTCCGTTTGCTATGGGATTTCAGCTTTTATACCTTTAAAATTGAAAAACCTTTGGTATAAAAGTGATTATATTCCCAGACACATTCACTCTTTTCATGCATTTGTTTTCTTGGTCTGTAACATCCCCGTCTCTACTGCTGCCTCCTTGCCTGTCATTTGAATTTCTTCCCTCCAATGCTTTGTCGCTCTTCTTTTGCCTTGCCCTCTCGCTCTTTTTTCCTTTTCCTAACTCCTCTATATCTCTCATTCCTTTGCTTCTCTCTCCCCAAAGACACCAGGCACACACTGTAGGCACACACTGTATACACCCGCAGTGTCTGGACATTTTGCACAGCTTTCTTCAGAGTCTGGCTTTGACCCTGGGTTGGCTGTTGACGGCTTTTTACGCGTCATGCCTGCACACTGTACGGGCACAGAAGAACTCCCACACAAATCAACACACAGCACACGCATACACTCATGCGTGCTTGAAGACATGGCAGGAGACTGAGTTATTGGCGGGGCCGGAGTGACATGCCCCGCTTCACCAACTCATTCACGCTCTGCTGAATATTGGGTTATGCACGGGCCATTTGTTACATGGATCATAAAGCGCAATAAGGACAGAGTTAAGCAGCAACAGACACATACGCACTCAAACTCAGGCACAGGCATGGACTTAATTTTTTTTTTTGTTCTCTGTCAGAAACAGCATTGCATAATCTCAAAATCTGTCTAAATCTCTCCCCCCTTTCTCTCTGGCCATCTCCTCCTCTGTCACTTTCCCCAACTCGCTATTTCCTGATGGCTTTAAGGACATGTAAGTGACTGAAAAATAAGCGAGATGCAAGAAGAAAGACCAGAAAGAGAAGTATGTCAGAGAAGTGTGACGACTAATGTCTTAACAAGGGAAAAAAGGGAAGTGTAGAAGAAAGAAAAAAGTGTGACAGTTAAATAACTGGGGTCATTCCAGATTGCGCTTGATAAGAAAAACAAAAACCATACAGCACCACAGCTCGGCAAAGAAGCAAACATACCCAAATAGTGGAAACAAGAAGGAGAGGGAAGCGAGGCAGACGGCTGCAAAACAAACTGGATTTTAGCGACACAAAACAGAATGAGATGCATCTGCCTCTGCCTCGCACTGCTTTTGCTGAGCGCCCAAATGAGGCGAACGTGCCATGTGACAAGCTGCTGAAGAGCCCCGCACATGCACGCGCTCATTCAGCTTCGTCTTTTCTGCTCTTTCTGCACAGTGAATGTGTCATTTTGAAGCCTTCAGTCATTTAAAGAGCGCAGAGAAGACTTCGTGCCATCTTCTGCTTCTCATCTCAATCTGCCAGGAACTGCTCCTGAGCAACAAATATACGATTATCACACTGTGCAGTTTGGCAACTCAAAACACTTAAAATCGAACCTAAAATCAGTTGCTCGACTGTCCCGTGGTTTAGCTTGTGTTTTACTTCTTTAAAGTATACATGTAATGCATGCAGTTATAGTACAAAATGCTTAAAGTGTTCTCTTTCCTCTACAGCTGGCATCCACCAACTCTGCTAACAGCAGTCAGACAACTGCAGCTGACAACAAAGGTAGGTCTTAGTTTTGTTTGGTTTAAAATGTTTTCTTTTATATAAAATTCAGGATGTATTTTTTTGCTCTCCAGCATCGGCGTAACTTTGTGCTGAACATTGGGGGGTCAAGATCTCTGTCTAAATAAATCTGGGTAAATGATTAAACATGCAACTATTTTGCTGGTAATACCTGAAACAAGTAAAGAAAATCAACAGCCTATTTATGTAGATAATTCATAATTTTATTGGGGGGGTCATATTGGTTGGGTCTGATTATTGGGGAGGGTCATAACCCCCCTAACCCCCCTGGAAATTACGCCCCTGCTCTCCAGCATTTGCATGTTATTGTTTGCATTGCATTCATCATATTCAGTTCACTTTTATCTGTGCAAAATCCAAACAAAAGGTAACCAAAGGCACTTTATGTGGTAAAGAGTTTAAAACAGAAAGAAAAAAACACTGCGGCGGTTCAGAACGAGAACTTGCGACTTTAACAGGAAGAAACCCTCATTTCAGACTCAGGGAGGGGCGGCCATCTGCTGCCACCAGTCGGATGTGTGAGAAGAACGATAAGAGAAAGAAGAAGAACAGAAATAAGCACAAACCAAACCATAAAGAAGACGCAAAGCAAGCATGTCAATAATCAGTGGGGAGTGAAAAGAAAAAGGATGAGACTGGAGATATTTTCCAGCAGCGCTGACCTCCAGTGGCATAACTAAGAGATACTTCAAGGTCACTTGGTTTAACTCTAACTGTAAGCCTTATAAAAGAAGGAAAGCTTTAAGCCTGATCTTAAAAGTAAAGAGGGTTTCTGTCTCCTGAATCCACACTGGGAGCTGGTGCCACAGGAGAAGAGCCTGATCTGCAGGCCTCCACCACTTTCTTTCTCACTTCTTAAAGAACCCCCAAGTAAGCCTAAGGTACTGGGATAATATGGTGCTGATGAGACCTGATCATTAAGAATCATTAAGGACGCTTAATGATAGTTCATCATTTGAGTAATGATATGTATTGGAGTGTGTGAGATAAAGGACATACTCTGGTCAAAACAGAGGTTCCTTAACCTCTTAAGCCCCAACGCCCCCTGATACGGGGGCAAAAGGCAGGAGATCAGGTAGGCTTGGGGCTTAAGAGGTTAAAATAATGCTATATGGATTTGGTTGGACACAAGGTTTCTCGGGACCTTAGAGTCAAATGCAGTTACTTCAGATTCATATGCATCAGCAGATTTTTGCTGTTCTCTTAAGTGCCGTCAGATTTGGCAACTCCTCAGACCTTACTGTGGCAGTTTTATTCATTAGATGTTTAATAGCTTTTTCGAGAGAATTTTAGAAAGAGGTTCAGACGGCTCGTTTGGGCTCACCGCTGCCTGTTAAAGTAAGAGAAAGCTCATAAAGACTGCAGAGAAAGAAGCAAAGGTATCTTCTTTTCTGTGGTTAATGAGCAAGTTTAAAATTGCCGTCACTCTGGAGTTATTAACTTGTCGAGCAAATCAGAAGCATTATTAAATATAGTGACAAAGTCGCTAACCATATCTCTTCCACAGCCTTTTTTCCTGCTTATTTCTTTCGTTCAGCATCCTGCTCTTCCTCTTTGTTCTTCCATATTATTAGAAAAGTGACACTTTTTTCTATGGAGGGATCAGACTGCTGATTTTCCATGCGCTAAGCAACCAGGGGGCAAGAAGGAATTCTGGCAGGGATCAGCAGTGCGTCAAGCAAGAAAAAAAAAGTTGGCTGCAGCGTAACTTTTGTCCAATGTTGCTCATCAATAACTAATTCCAGCACTGGGAAATGCACAATCAATCACGTTTGCACCAACAAAACATGTGATCAGCTTCTGTTCCTTCCATCATGTCCCCGAGTCTTTCTCTTCTATCCTATAAAATATTCCATAATATCAAAACCAGTGACTTAGAGTTTCCATTTTTCCATGTCTCCTGCCTTGTCTCCATTTTTCACTTTTCACTGTGCTACTCACTCATATTTCCCTGTCATTCTAATCTCTCTGCATTCTCTCTTTTTGAATGCACCTAAATTTAATCTCACATAAGGGTTTTCCATTCTAGCCCCGAGGCAAGGTTGCCCAGCTGTAATGACTGTAGTATCTTGTAGCTAACACAGATATACAGTATGGCGGGAATGTACAGATGATGTAGATGCCCCAGGGCTACTCATAGCGCTCTGATTCATACTTAATCAGACACACACAGAGGTGCAGCGGGAGAAGGTATAAGCTTATATAAAGTCTGTAGTCACGCTGCACAGTGGAGTCTAACCCAGTTCAGTTTTTTTTCTTCCTTTTGTTGCATAATTATGTCTCTGTACACAATGAAAATGGCATGATCTCTATTTTTGGTCAAATGATGGATATGTTGTAATACTTTTTCTTTTAACTGCTTCTCTTGATGTCAGACAGCCTGTTCTGAAATGTTGCTGGAGCTGCTTGAAGCCACCAGACACCACTGAGAGAAACGCTAATTTTACCTCGCAGAACAGTGTGGTTGCTGTCCTGAAGCTGTGCAATGTTGGTGTATTAGCTTGCATCGACTAATGTGTTCACACCCCAAAGTTGCACCGTAAAAACTAACCGAAGCGGGCGACGGTAAACCAGTGGGTGGCGCGCTCTGTGACGTAAAATGACAGCTGTTGTCAGGAGTCTGGTGGCTTCGATGAGACCAACAGAAAGGCTTCAGAGAAAGGTCAGGAAGGGCTTCCTGACAGAACACGAAGCAGTGCAAGCACTTCAAACATGGCCTACATTCAAACTGGATTTGGCTGATTTACATTTTGCAGCTGATTGTGTCGACAGTTTCAGTGTGAAGTTAGCAGCACGAGGACAGCATTTTAGCCCTTTTCCTATTGACAACATCTCTGGCTCTGTTCCAGAGTGTGTCTTTCATCCCATCTCCCTCTCCTCACTCCCAGCTGGTCACAGCAGATGGCTGTTCCTCCTTGAGCCTGGTCTGCCGCAGGCTTCTTCCTGTTAAAAGGGAGTTTTTCCTTCCCACTGTCACCAAATTGTTGCTCACGGGGGGGGTCATAGGGGATTGTTGGGCTTTTCTTTCTATTATTGTAGGGTGGTTACGTTACAGTATAAAGCGCCTTGAGGCAACTGTTGTTGTGATTTGGTGCTATATAAATAAAGCTGGATTGAATTGAAATTGAACATAGCAAGTAGTAAAATTCATGAGTGGCTGGTTAAGATCGGGGCAGTTTCAAGTGATGTGACTTCATCTCTCACAGTTTTTAATAAACAATTCTGTTTTTCTTTACTATAATCAGTTTAAGTCTAGACTGTGTTTGAAGTGCTTCTACTACTTAAGTTTGTGTCAGACAGTCCTTTCCCAGGGCTGTGTACCAGGAAACAAGCTCAGTATACCCCATATCTTTCTGTTATCTGGCTTTATTCACCTGAACATTAACAACTGGGCTAACTGGTCACACAAATGTGGTTATCTATTTGATAAGTTAGTCCAGGGTTTATCAGTCTAGCTAGCTATCCACCAGGGGTCCCCAATCCCAGTCCACGAGGGCTAGTGTCCCTGCAGGTTTTAGATGTGTCCTTGATCCAATACAACTGATTTAAATGGCTTTAATTACCTCCTCAACATATCTTGAAGTTGTGGTAATGAACTAATCATTTGATTCAGGTGTGTTGACCCTGGAGGATATCTAAAACCTGCAGGACACCGGCCCTTGAGGCCTGGAGTTCCCAGTAGTCTGTTATTAAGATATGGCACAATCTGATGGATTACTATTTATTCAAATACATTTTTAGATGTGCGTAACATCGTTTTAGTTTTGAATTCCTTCAGTTGCAGCCACATTAGTGTTTTAACACTGTGGCAGCAAGCAGAGAATAAAAATAAAAAACAAATTAGTGTTTGTCTACATACAAATCTGATATAAGATCCGCAAGCTCAAGTACAGCAGCGTAACCCAGTAAAAGGTGAGCTGCCTTCGTAATACTTAGAATCCTAAACTAACTATGAAGTTACCTGGATTAGCTCAATTCCTGTTTCGTAGTCCTTCAGCCTTTAGTTTTACTTGTAACATCAAAGATACACCACTTCAGAGTCTGTGCTGCAGAGCAGGACTTATCCAGGTAGCTTCAGGGTAACCCTGTGTTCTCTGTACAACAACAGTGGTTTTCTTCTTACTGGTCTAGATCATCTATGATAACTTGTTCAGTCCAAATTAGAGATCGATGGGTATGAAATCATCGCCTACTGACCAATCAGGGCCATTCCTAGAAGACCTCTCTAACCTCTGTTGACAGATTGTAGGAGAGTTGAACAGAACGAGGTTTTTAATAGTGATCCTGGCAGCATCAATAGTAATATTGTTCTATACGTTTTATTACAAGATCCTAAAACAGGACACCTATCTGGACTTTATATCGAATTAGCACGTAGACTAAGCCCACATTTGAATTTGATTTTCGTATTTCTGCTTTTTTTTTTTTTTGCTTTTTTCAAACCATCAAATCCTACTGTCTTTAAACATTAATTTAATAAACTACTTGATATAAAACATTCATTCTCCTTTGCCTTAATGATACAGCTGTGATATTAAGAAGTTTGTTAACCTACAGTTGGTATTTTGGCCACCTGTGCTTAATGGCCTTAAATAGGCTAAAATGTATTAACACAGTAGCTCTTTTCCAGTTTGACTAAACAAAATGATTAAAGTGCACACACTGAACAACTGTACACAGCTTTTCCCTCATACAACCTGTTGCCATGTCTACAGCAGCTGTGTTGCTTTTAGCCTGTTTTGTATGTTTAACCTATTCAAATTTTTATCCACAGTATAGTTTTAGCTTCATCTATAAAATCAGTTGCTCTTTTGCCAGTGCGTGTATCCATATTGTGATTAGTCAACTGCTGCCATCCCTGTCATGTTAATGCGCTGAGGAAACCCCGGGTTAACTTATCAAGTTGCTAACCAGCTTTGTGTGACCCCTGTTTGCCAGTATTACAGGATATGAATCCATGTAAGGGAAAAGCAACCTGGGCATGCTGAACAGACATTCCCAAAGGATGGACAGTAAAATAAGATAGATGAAAAAGTTCATCTTTAACGTAAAACCAAAAAGACAAATAACTAACACAGAGTCATGGAGACTAATAATTACCTGGAGGTTTAATAGAAACTACAGGATCATAACACAGATCAAAGTTTATGTAAGTAAGTTTTCATGATAGTTTAAAATGATGTCTTTCTTCAAGTTGAGATGCTGATTGATGCTGATGACGTCCTGTAATCTCCTATTTGACACCTCAAAGCAGAAGAAGAAAGGTGTTCTACATTTGAAACTTTTTTTTTATCTGGCTGCAACTTTTGGTTTTAAATTTCCCCAGATTACTGTCATTTCATTGACAAGCAATTAACTTCCAGGTGGCATTTACAGGATTTGTTGACTGCGAGAGAATTTTTCTCTCACATGAATAACAACTATTTAATTTCACTGAAAACCATTCAGTCCTAAAGCCCTGCAAAGACGAGGACAGCTCAGTCTCACAGTGTACCAATCAGACTCTGCCGACAAAGTCATTTAATAGTTCACTGGACATGTTGTATGCTACGGTCCTTTTAAATGGGGAATGAGCTTTTCTTTGTGTCAGAAAAATAACAGCGACATCATTGGTTTCACATCATGTTCCTAGGTTTTTAATAAACACTGTATTTTAGGAGATTTTCTACTCCACTAGGCCTCGCTGCTGGATGTGCTGTTTGTTCATCCACTCACTGCAGATCAGGCCAACGTGCAGTGCAGTTTATAGAGCACATTTTCAGTCTTTGTTGTCACTTTTCTCTTCTGTGATAGAAGGTTTTGGAGCATTGTGTGATAATAGGCACTTTACTTCTCTGAAATCACTCCCTTTATCTCCTCTAGAGCCTTTAATTTCTCCACTTACTGTACAATCAAAGCGCGGCCAAGAAAATCTTTGTAATAAACAGGTAGTTCCTGACCATTCTTTCTGCTTATTATTAACTCCTCCCCTCTGACTTCTAACCCTCTCCAGAGAAAGCATCAGCAGCGAAGCCTCAGGAGCAGGAGGAGGAGATCGACATTGACCTGGAGGCACCGGAGACGGAGAAGGCAGCACTTGCCATCCAGAACCAGTTCAGGCGCTTCCAGAAGAAAAAGAAGTAGAGTGACTGAATGATTATAACAGAAAAGAACGAAAGAAAGAAAAAAAAAACAAACAAACAACAAAAAAAATCTTTCCACAGATATACAAAATTACAGTCAATGATTGAGAGCGGGTGGGCGGTTGGATGGGGGGTTCGAGCAGGGGTTGAAATCGTTCTGGATTTATTGTCTTATTATGCAAAGTGTCATTAAATACCTTTTTGCATGATAGATTGGCCGGCTTTGAGAGGGGAAAGAAAGGGAAAGGGGAAAAAAGTGGGCCGGGGTTTGGAATTTATAATCTAGCATGACGAAATACTGTAACCTCCCGTCACCACATTAACCTTTGCAGATGTCCCTACATGCCACCTGTTTGTCCCTCGATGCTCCCAAACATGCAAACTACCCCCCAGGCTCTTTACCCTGCTCCTCCTGCAGCCCAGCACACAGAGACACAAACAGGCAAACTGACTGCTGACTGACAGAATAAGCACACATCCTTCAACACTGGCGAGACAGGAATGCACAAACAGAAGGGAAGCACACTCTCTAGTTTCCAGGTTCTTTTCTTTCCACCTCCTTTGCCGTCACAAGGCTTTTATTCCTTTCGCTGCGTCTCTCTCAGCGAGGATGAAAATAACACCGAGTAACTGGCTCAGGTGTAAAATCACCTCTGGATCGCCTCTTGTGTAGCCCAGATATTGAATAGCAAGTCTGATCTCAAAGGTGACTGAGGTGGTGGTCATGGAAACAAGGCCACTAACTCGCTCAGTTGGAGGCAGTCTGCTGCAGGCGAGATCAATATGTGATGGAGAGCTGGCACACTGCTTGATAATACGAGTCGCTAATACCCCTCACACGCATCACCGCTAATGAGTGACATTCATGCTCATGAACGTTTAGGTGACTACAATTTCAGCTTTTGACAGTCTCCAAGTGAAATATGATGCAGTGAAATGTCATCGAGCACTGCGCCACCGGTGGAAATGATTTCAAATATTCATACATGCTCATTAAAAAAAGAAATCATGTCGCTTGAAATTAAGCTTGTGGCTAACGTCACAATTTGTTCCTCGTTTATTGAATCCGAGGACTAAAAGCAAAGAGAAAAAAGGCTAATTGTCACTGCTTTAATTTAAATAAAGGTCTAAGGTCAGACTTTTTCTCACATTTTAGTTGTAAGATGTTTTCTTTTGATGTGTTAGCTAAAACTTGTGACCCTAGCTAGCTAGCTAAAACTAACAGTATTTTAAAATTTGTAGATTTTTAAAAAAGTTTTAGACAAAGGAACGTTAGTGTCACATAGAGTTCACCCTTAAAGGCTCACTTTTAAAGTAGTTCACTTCTTTAAAAGCTTGCTAAATATTTAAACTATGCACTATATAGGCCTAGATAAACTCCTAAATGTTCAAATAATTGTTGTTCTTTTTGCTAGGCAGTTTTACATGTAAAGATTTAAAGCTGAGGCATAAAGAAAATACGTAAAGACTAAAAATAACGTTTTTGAGGACATTTTGATTAAGTTAAATGTAAAACTTAAGTACTGACCACCACATTATATGCTAGCGCTTTAAAATGATCACACTCCATCCACCGAGGAAGACTAGATGCAGTTCAAATCTCTGCAAATGTTGTAACAAGTGACTATATTGATTTAAAGTATTAAAAAGTAATTTAATATTTAATATTTAAAGTAGTAAAAAGTATAAATTGTTGTTGTCATCACCACAGATTTAGTGTCTTTGAATAGCCAAGAATTTTCTGAACGCCAGCAGGTCAGAAACCAGGTCTCGTGTCACTTGTCTTGAAAGACGTTCGCTCATCTATATAACAAGCATCGTGTTGCTGTCACATTCACAGCATTTAAGGAGTTTGTCTCCGCCTTTCAACCATGCTAAGTGTTGGGTTACTGAGTGTCCCTTAGTAACCTAAACCTTTGTATCCTTAAATAAACTCTTGATAATGATTCGAAACGGATGCCAGCCGTGAACTTGAGCCCTCTCACCTTTAGATCAGACGCACTGCAGCTACTGGGCAGAGATGGAAAGAAAGACGCCAAACAAGAGAGAGAAAAAAAACAGAAGAAAACACAGTTATGGCAATTATATAAGCACACTGTGCAAATGTATCATTCCTTCAGCATACATGTACAGTTTATGATGTGACACACATATTTATATATATAATGGGTCAATGCACACACACACACACACACACACACATCCATGTACCCTCCCCTTTCCTCTTCAATGTATGTAGCACACTGAACTGCTTCTAAAGCCAGACTTTCTCTCCATTGCTATAATAATAATCTCCACTAATTACTAGAATTATTATTGGAATGTAACCTCTTTTCTATTTCGAGCACATTGAGCAGTGCAACCGGCACAAGCTGCTGCGCGCACACTCTTCTCTATCACGGCCTCGCCGTTTTCCTTTCCTGCCCACCACCCCCAGCAGCGTAAAGGAAATATGTTGATGTCATCACCTGACTTTGATATCAAACCCCCTTTTCTCCCCTAACTGGATTGGACACGGTTTTCACATAATTACCTGACATACATGTAGTAATGCGGATTTAGGTGGATTTGATTTGGCAGGCATGCTGAATAGACACATGAAGCACCAACATTGCTTTCACATAATACTGTTCTTTTAAATCTGTTTGGGCATATCCAGTGTAAATGCATTTGCGCTTCACCTGATGGGATTACCCAGTTAAAAATACAGCACAGCCGGGCTTAGTGGACAGCACTGGGATTCATCCACCTTTATGTGTACCTGTGAGATATTACCCAGCTTTAGGAAAGAATTTGAGTGGCACATGTTGTCTGAAAATATTGCTGTCCAGTATATCCTCTGAGCGCTGTAAAATCTCTCTATTTTCTGTGTAATCTTGTTACTATGTGAGTGATGGCTTCAGACAAATAGTGAATAATTGAGGGAATTTAAAACTTTTTTTTTTACAAGACTCTTAACTGCCCACTAAATGATCTGTTACCATCACATGATGGATGGAAACCATTCATTTGATAGCTCCGCTTACTTTGAGAACACCATCCTTGGAAAATTTGTAATCTTTCCAATGGGAAGGAGAAAGTACAGAAAAGCATTTGCCTAATCAGTCTGCTGAATTTCTTCAAGTTACGTTATCTAGCTTGGCCATTACACTGCTTTGACTCATGTTCCTGTTTAATAATTTCATGCATTTTACCCTCTAAAAATGTCCCAACAACTCAATGGAAAAAGAGGCTGTTTAAAATAACCAGTTTCCACTGAAATGACTGCATTGGAAATTTATAGACTACTGTAAAATCCAGAGTCACTGCAGTGCGGATCCAAAATTCTCCCAATGAGGTGAAAGCCATGGATACTATGAAACACAAGTGTCTGCAGAATCAGTCATGAAATTGTGCTGCAATAATAAAGAGGGGATATCTATAGTTGGAGGCCGTTTACACCATCATAGCCTCTGTCTTAAACCTAAGGAGAAAATGAAATTAAAATGAAATAAGACTTTGACTTTGCGCATGAAGTGTTTATGATGAAGATTTTTAAAATGCAAATACTACCGATGCCAATTAAGAGCCATCTTGTTAAAGAAGCCGATTTTGACAAGTTAACATGAAATCATATAGTTGTTCTCTTTTTCTTTCTCACGGCTCGCTGTTAAAAGCAAAGTTAAAACATTCAGCTCCAGCTGCTCTCAGTAAGCTTTTCCTTTATTTCTGAGGAAGGCAATACATATGAATTCTATACGCATAATGGTAACACACATGTAACTTTCCTTACAGTCACATATACAGAAGACTAACATAAGAATAAGTCAGAATAACCTTGTGACGCATGCTTATGTGTACATATAAAATAAAAAGGTAAGCTGTCTGAATTGTCACTGTAGGTGCTGTTCAGGGGCCAGATGTAACAGAAAACAGAGTCTGGAGGCTGTAAATAGCTACCTGTCAGAAACTAAAGAGCATTAATGTTGCTTGGCAACAGACACGATTCAAGAAAGTAAGAGTAAAGTGGTCATTTCAATGTGAAATGTGACTTGAGAAAATCCCTGTGGATTTGAGGCTGTGAGACAGAGGTGACACGTGACAAGCAGGTTTGATCCTCCTTGGAGTTAACGGTCACGCGTCTTTTGGCCTCGAGCAACATCTGTTCTTTTATGCGCAGGAGCCCAAATGCCTCGACTCTAAGCGTAAAAGTTTTATGGGGGAGAAAAAGCAGTTTGATACAAATTCAGCTTAACAGGTAAAGGTGATAAAGCCATCGAAGTTGCAGTTCTCTGTGATCGGTCATGCGTTTGCATGTTGTCAAATCTTCAATGCAATTCCATTCTTTCTATGTATGACTTTCTCCTACAATCAGGCAGGGATCACACCTTTCTTTTTTCCTTCTTTGCGATATCACAAACGCCAGAACCTTTACTAATTCACTAACCTGCTCTTTATTAAACTATTATTAAACTGTTATTAAGCCATTCGTGTGGATGCACTTTGCTTACTACAGTTATCACATGACTGATGCTGCTATGTTGACTTCAGCGCGTTGCTCAAAGTGTGGCTACATGCCTCAACAGGATGCTTCAGGTCAGATTTGTCACTCATATCAAATGTCATATTTTTTTTTTTTATTACCCGTGTTCCAAACCAGTGTTTTGGCTAGATATTTACCTCCTCCTTGCACGCATAGCATATGTAAAGACACTGGTTTTTCTCTCTTTCTTTATTTCTTTCTTTGCCAATGCTGTGTTTTTCGCTTTGCTTTGTTAGCCTGACCTCATTTCACTTTCCCCGAAGGCAACCGAATACGGGCCTCGGCGAGCACAGCTTGCTCACTGTGAATGAGGGAAGATGCGTGGAATAAAAAGCTTGTTTCACTGCTGTGATCGCGAATGGAGCAAAGCTGCATATAGTTTGGCTTAAGAGAAGTCCCCATGTTCTCCTTAAAAACCCTTTCTGACGTCACGGCAGACAAGAGCTTGGCAAACAGCGGCCAAAGCTTTTGTAAATATCATTCACACCGCATCGTCTGTACAGTGTCTCCCTAAATCCATGCTTGCTAACTCAATATTCTCCCCTGCTTGCATATGTTTATCTATATCCACTTCTTATGCTTGACAAGACTATAATGTGCTGAATAGAGGGAAGTAATTGGTGCAGATATTTGGGCTCAGCTTTACAGCCTAGAAACCACATCAAAGCCATACTTTCAAGATCAAAAAACACATATTTAGATAATCTCTTCGTGTAGATCCCTTCTTTATGTTATCTGTAGTTGCGTAAAGCAACAGTGAAAGCACCCGAAATGATTAATATAACTCACTGTAATGAGCAGGCTCCAAAAAGCATGCTTTCAACAGGCAGTTTGTCCCCAACTATGACGAAAACACGAGAAGTAGGTTTTAAGTTCGTCTTTCAGATGATTGTACGCTCACAACGTGGCACCGAGGCTTTGGCTTACCCTTCACAGCGTGGCCAATCGGTGACCACTGTCCTTTCAGGGAGGCATCTGCCAATCAGGAAGCTCTACAGGGCCCCATTCCACAAATCACAAATATTCTTAATGCATCTTTACTTCTTCTACCATGACGATTGAGGCTTTATTTATTGAATTATGTTTGTGTAACTTATATAGTTGCCTATGTTGTTGTGAACCTCTCCCACTTGTTTTGTTGTGTTTCTTATGTCGAGGCATGTGGAATCCATATTTGTATGTTGTAGACTATGAACTCCCTCTGCGTATTTTGCCATTGCAATCTAAGTTGTGCTGTTGGACTTTCAGAAGTGGTAGCTGAGGTGAGAATGCACATGAACACTCCCTGTATTGTGTTTTCTGCACTAAATAAAATTTGCTGCGTACTGCTTTCAACACTAACAACTGTGTAACTGTTTTCTTCTTTGTTTTTTTTTAAAACCTTCAAAGACCCTCAACAAACATGGTTCAAACCCTAAAATCACCTCACTGGTCAAAACTGGTCAATGCCAAAAACTGAACCACGCAGGTGTCCAATAAAGGTCATGTTAGACCAGGGGAGTCAAACATAAGGCCCGGGGGCAAAGACTCCAATCTGGCCCACTGGACAGCTTTGGAAGAAGTGAAGGAGAGCATAAATTTTGTCCTTTTAACTGTATTTTTACAACTTTTCTTGCTCACACAAACCTCCACCATGGCCATTAATTTATTCTTATTATACCAAAGCCATAAATAAGTAATTAATAACAGAAGACTTCCTGGGTTTTTTTTCTCACAACTATAGAAATGTCTGTTTTTTAGTGTGTCCACAACAGTTTTCTTTCTTTCTTTCTTTCTTTCTTTCTTTCTTTCTTTCTGTCCTTTTTAAAAATAATATGCACATTTATATCTTACAATTTAAGCAAAGTGATGCTGAGAAATGTTATTTCATTTGCTAAAGCAGGATTACTTTGTCATGCACTTATCTCAGGGATTATGTGTGCAGTTAAACTTCTTTATACCGACAGAAAATGGAGTTTCACTGGTCGGGCCTGTGCTAGACCATCTTTTATAAAAAGTGAGAAATATCGAGCAGATTATTGAAAAAAAAAAAAGTACATGCATTAAAACAACGACAGCTACTATGGTTAGTGCATTGCTATGAACAGACATACCACAATGTCTTCTGCAAGCAGACAAATGGCGGCTGCGTTTTAAATGAATAAATAAACAAGACTTTTATGCTATTTACAGTTTTGTACATATACATTATAATTCATTTGTTGCATGATAAACTTACAATTATACCCTGTCTGTTTGCCATGGCAGCATCATAAAATCAGGAATGATATTATTTAAATTTAAAGTAAATAAGTATTCTAATCAATAAAATACAGAAGCATTTCCACCACTGAAAAAGAAAAAATACATTTCTTTTTCCATCCATAGGACAAAACTCTGGGTTAATGTCTAAAAATTTGATTTTCTAACTCAACCTCCAAATAAAAAACATCAAAATTAATCAAAATGATGTGACAGAAACAAGCTTCCGTAAATGCTGAGAATTATCCAAAATGTTTGCAGGCTAATAACCGATTCTGTCAGATACATTTAGGGCAGCACGGTCATGTAATGGTACGCACTGTAGCGTCACAGCAAGAAGGTCCTGAATTCGAATTTAGTGTGAGTTTGTGTGGACTCTCTCTGGGTAATCTGGCCTCCCCCCACAGTCCAAAGACATGCAATTAGTGCTTATACTAAATTTTCCACAGGTGTGAATAGTAAGTGGAAGAGGACGGATGATAAAATAGATTCCCTGCAACAAATTCCTGCATCATATAAAGGAGATTGTGCATAATTATGCAACATGCTCTGTAAATGGTGTGTATGTGTGTGTTTTATCCAGTATTGTGAATGTTGCAGAGGTGTGATGTGGTTTAGTTAAGGTTTAGCTCATAAAATTTCATCACAAAAATTGACTATACTGATAAAGTTCAGGGGGAATGGAAAGTCATGTGGTTCTATATGTAACAAATACACACATTATAGGCAACACTAAAATACAAAATAAACTGGGAGTATTTTACTATTAAGAATGGATTCTATACAGGACACTACACACATTTTTACTGTAAGATTACAGAAAGCAAAGCATTATGATGTCAAATCTATTTAGCAGCACCTTACTGTAATTTAACAGTGCTTTAATTGCTGTGTCATAAACAGAAGCAGCAACAAAGAAAACATGAAATCTGTATGTACAGCTCCAAAAGTAATTTCAGTTGCTTAAAGGAGATCTTTCTGACCCCGTTTCTTCAGGGGATGCCAGTATGGCCACAAGTCTCCCTAGAAGCTAGTTTCAATCCAGGCCCCCTTTGGGTGCTGTTCCAGTTCAAACAGACTCATGGATGACACGACGGAGAATGCATTGCTCATTACTGAACTGGAATTTAGGAATTGGGAGCACTCAATTATACACAGAATAAATAGGACTCCATGTCTTTGCGTATCCCCTTGACACATTTTTTTTTTTACATTAAACATGTAAACACAGGGACAAAATTTCACAGCATATTTGTCATTCTATTGATTCATGTGAGTTACTGAGTAAGAGTTTTAGCTACATATACATATCTCTCTCTCTCTCTCTCTCTCTCTATATATATATATATATATATATATATATATTTAAATATATAGTTGTATGATTTTCTTGGCTTTCCTCGTGCTGTTTCTCTTCTCTCTCTGTGACTCTGCCTCTTCATGGCCAAGTTATATAATATAAATACACTAAAAATATGCAGTGAGTAACAGTAAATAAATAGCTGCATTGCTTAACAAATTTATTCGACCACCTTTCATAAAAGCAAAAAAATAATTAGAATGAAATGAAAAGTTATAATGGTAAATGGCCTGTATTTGTATAGCGCTTTACTAGTCCCTAAGGACCCCAAAGCGCTTTACACTACATCCAGTCATCCACCCATTCACACACTGGTGATGGCAAGCTACATTGTAGCAACAGCCACCCTGGGGCGCAATGACAGAGGCGAGGCTGCCGGACACTGGCGCCACCGGACCCTTTGACCACCACCAGTAGGCAACGGGTGAAGTGTCTTGCCCAAGGACACAACGACCGAGACTGTCGGAGCCGGGGCTCGAACCGGCAACCGATTACAAGACAAACTGCCAACTCTTGAGCCATGATCGCCTAAATATTTGCTTATTTACTAAGAAAATAACAAACTAAATTCCTATTGTGAAATTCAAATCCAAAACCTTTTTTTTCTGTTCAGTAAATAACTTAATAACTAAAAGTGACAGAGTGCTGTAAAAGTCTCCAACGCTTTGCTGACTCTGCTCCAGAACCTGCTCTGGCATTAACATCAGCACAAGGACTGTCCTCCGGGAGCTTCGTGACCTCGAGGTTTGCTTGGATGAGCAGCTCCTGTAGGTGTAGGTGGCCCAATATGTGTATGTGTGTAGATGTGTGCAGCCAATGGTTACTTTACATATCCTATGCTTTAGTGAACTGAAGACAAAACATGAAAAAAAAATATATGCAGCGAGTAAAAGAATGCAAATTTGTCTTGTGTTTTAAAAAAGACAGCAGTTTTAGTCTACAAACAGACTTAAATCCATAAAAATATGTAATTAAAAGCATCCAATGCAAGAAATCCAATGTAGGTTTGTGTCATTTCTTTACACAAAATGGCTTTGTTTTTTTTTTAAACTGGTGACTTTAACTTAACCCACATGTCAATAAATGCTAATAAACTCAGTACTGAATTCCATCTGTTGTTGTTTGTTCCCATCAATTCTTCATTGAGTTTTCACCCCTCTCGAGCCACTTCGAGATCAATTTCAGATCAATTTCCTGTTTTCACTAAGGTATGCAAAACCTTTGAAACTGGCTGTAGGTGTGGATGTGGATGTGAGCATGAATGATTCTCTGAACTTTACCCCTTTGGTGGACTGGCAGCCTGTCCGGGATGAACCCTTGCCCAATGACAGCCTGGAAAGTCTTCATCCATCCCCTGAATTTGAAAAACTGATAGATGATTTCTTTTTGTACTGTCAATAAAGAAAAACCTTGAAAGATAAAAAGGTCAGGTTCACCTCAGCCTTAAAGCAGAGATTATACTGCCTGCAGTGGCTTTTTATTCACATGCAAAGTGCAATTAGTTTCTTCCTTTTCACAGACTCTGTATGAGGGTTTAAAAGCAAGAGGCTTCTGCCAAAGGAAATAAGAGAGGCTCGTGCTACTCTAGACCTTTTTGTGGTCAGTGCATACACTGTAATGTAAAAGAAAGAGTACTATAGGAGGTCAGAGGTCATCTTCTTTATTCAGGTAAAAGGCAGGAGAGCATAAGTAAAGTGCGCTCTTGGCGGTAGGCCAACAAAGTGATGCTTCATACACACGACTTACTCAGAGAAGGAAGAATCAAAAGAAAACAGTTGTTTCCAAATATCCGGACTTCCATGTGAGCCTGTTGCCTCCAACCTGAGATGCTCTTTGATCGTGTATTCCTTTACTCAGCTTAAAGAGAAAATCCTGCAGCTGAAATGCATCATTGCTAAATAGTCCTATTTTTGGACTTCATCGTTTAAGCCTCGGATTTCATTGAGCACCGTGTTGTTGGCCTCAAAATGCCTGGCGCAATCATAAGATATGCTGCATGGCTTTCAGTGTCTTTACGAAGACATATGCGGAGAATAATACGTGGAATTGCACGAGATGATGAGACGCGCGATCAGATCAGACGACATCAGATGAGATCAGATCACATTTTGAGGGGGAGAGGGGATAATGGCGCTGTCAACCACTGAGCTGTGTTTGGCAGTTTAAGCAGAATATGGTTTTAAGAAAATCCTTCATTGGCCCGTGTGTGCATGTCTCAATTACACTGAAAAAAAAAAAGATTAAGTCATGAAAGGGACAAAAGCCATATGATGCATGAAAAGGTATTACCTGATACGGGTGTGATACACATATTAGAGTGAAAGAAGTCAGCCCCTCTCTGTCCAGGGACTGCACAGACACAGGGAGTGATAGAGAGAGAGAGAGAGAGAGAGAGAGAGAGAGAGAGAGAGAGCATGCAGCAGCAGGAAGAGGAGCAGCTCACGGATTGAGTGCCGCATGTGAATGAAGCACTGCAGTGTTGTAGCTTTTCTTCAGCCGCATGCGTCTGGCTGCTGAAGCTGCGGGATCCGAAGTACGGATGGTGGAGCAGAAAAGCTGCCAATATTTCTGTGCATTGTTTTCTTCATCGCTGCTGTAAGATTTCAATCTTGCTGTCTTAAAACATGGATGACGTGTTTCTCTTTCATATCATCTTCTGTATATTTTACAGTTAAAAAGAGAGCTGGAGTTTTAAATAAAACTAAGAAGACAGTGTAAGAAATGTAAAGGACTAAATCTATCTATCTATCTATCTATCTATCTATCTAGTTAAATGAAGTACAATACAGAATATTAGCTGAAGTTATACAGTGTAAAGAAGCCACACCTCTTGAGAAAATGTCGAAATCTTGGGCTACATCCACACTCGCCCAGATAGATTTGAAAACTGCATTTTCGTCTGAAAACGCTCTGCGTCCACACTAGCGTTTTCAGTCGTTTTCACAGAGTTGTGCGTCCACATTGAAACGGCCAAAAGCGCTTACGTTCCAGTCCTGCGTATGCGTGAAACGCAAGAAGATTCAACCTGCCTCATTTCTGTCTGCCATTTATTTACTTTCCGGCTCTCTGAAACATCGCAGCAAAATGTCGAGGAAAAGCACCGAGTTTTTTAAATTGGCTAACAATGAGGTGGAGTTGTTGCTGCGAGTAACACAAAGTACAAAGTTGCAAAAGCGAGTGAGAATTAAAAAATTTGAAGAAAAGCTATCTGAAGCATGTACAGACTGATATTAATCTTTAATAGGGCTGTCAAAATTGAGCGCAAACAAAACAACAGCTGTATAATGCCCTCCGCTATCTTAGTTTAATTGGTGGCATGACTGCATCACATGACTGCAATGTGTCATCGTTTTCGAAAAGGCTCCGGGTTCGCTGTCCACACTGTGACGTGAAAGCACCATTTTCAAATGCATTCATTTTCGAGAACGTTTTCAAAACGCTGCGTTTTCCTTGAGCGAAAACGCCGTCTCAGTGTGGATGGGAGGCCAAAACAGAGAGAAAACGATGCGTTTTCAAACAAAAACGCATTAGTGTGGACGTAGCCTGAGACTGTAGGTGCTTTCATTCATTTCTCAGAGAAATTTCTCAGAGAAGCTTTAGGATTTGTGTTGTTAGTGTGAGGTGCACCATCCAATCGCTGCATGTAGGTAAACATGTGCAAATAAAGTAGAAATGCATTTTTTACATACATTTTTACATGTATCTGTAGTAATAGTCACCACTGCAACAGGAACAGAAAGTCCTGGCCTCAATATCACCCATCCAGTATCTGCAGATCAGTTGCTGCCCTCGGAGTTGAACACTAATAATTGGTCCCAGTGTTTACCACCTATTTGCTAGTCTTAACTAACCAGCTGCTGTGCGCGCCTCGCTATGACTAATTCCTTTTACGAAGCAAGTGAATCGCTCAGGGTGTTGGATACATGATAGACTCTCAGCATGAGTGAGTAACTTTAGACATCAGATTTGCACTCAGCATGGGGTGATCTGCATAATGAAGCCGTCGGGTGTCGGAGCTCCTAATGCAACATGTTATGTCACTAATTAACAAATCACTGGTTCCACAACACTTGGAACAATCAATCTGTCTGCACCTGTTACATAACCATATGGCAGCAGGGTTAGGTAATTACTCAGGAACTCAGAAATCAAAAAATAATAATCAAACCTTCAAGTCAGCTTGCTCTGCTTTAGTGCCCTTATGCAAGAGACTTTATGAACTCTTGATTTTGCTTCCTCTACAAAGTCCAAGGAGAATATCTCTAGAACAATAATGAGCCTCGCAGGGAGTACTGATGGTGGAGCGCAATTGTGTGTTTACTCCACTGAGAGATGTCACATGATCAGATCTAGGCGGCGTCAGTTCATCTGAGAGTTTTGTCCTCTGGTTTCTGGGGGCACGGCGAGGTTATCAGTAACACAGAGAGTGTGACACTATCCGCACTGACTATCAATAATGCTCGCTGGTGCTCCCGTATCAACTTGAAGGAGGTGAGAGCACTGATACCACCTCTAAGAAATCAGAGAGCATGAGGCGGAGGAGGAGGGTGGAATTAAGACGACAGAGCCCGAGGAGGGAGGACGCAAGGGGAAGCAGCACCATGCTGAGAAAACTATAAGGAGAATGAGCTGTTTTTCTTTCCCCCCCTTTTCATTATCTGTGTTTTAGAGGCAAGGCGGGAAGAGAGGGGAAAGGGAGATGAGTGGGTTACCTAAAGCTCCCTTTTCTTAAGGACTGTGCCTATTTGCAAGCAGGCTATTTTAAAAAAAATGTAAGAGTTCTTCAAATTAAAGCATGAAAGAGGGAGACGAAGGTGCAACACGAAGAGAGTTTAGAGTGAGAGGTGTGGAGAGAAGGAGGGGTGGGGGTGGGGGGGGGTGTGGGGGGAAACGGCGCAGTGTAGCTTCAAGCAGAGAGTCGGCTAAGTGCCGGATTGCAGGGGAGAAAAGGGAAAACAGGAAGCAATGGAAAGAATAAGAGAGGGACAGACAGACAAAGACAAAGAGAAGGGTATAGCTTCTATTTATAAACCTGAAAAGAACACTGGGATGGAGTAATGGAAAAATAAAACAATGTGAGGAAGAACAAAGAGGATGAATAAAACAGGAGACAGACAGGTGGGTGAAAGATGAAAAGATGGATGGATACAAAGGAGAGCTGGAGAGAGAGAAAGAGAAAGAGGGGAGGAAAGGAGGGGAGGAGGAATACATTTACCTTGACTGACACTGCGACAGAGAGTAAGAGAAAGCAGAATCCCCCCACTATACACACACACACACACACACTCCCCCCCAACTCAAAGAAATTCTAGCTCCATAACATCATGCAACATAATCACTGTGGTGGATTTGCTGTAGGGCCACACTGAATTTTAACATGCACAGATGCATGCCCTCATTTACAAACACACACACACACACATACAGAGATAATCACATGTTTGCAATTTTGCATATGAGACATCTGCTTTGAAACCAGCGCAGATCATATGGGACATCTCAAAGCACACGTGAGAGCCGATTTGCTGCAATAGCTCAAATAAAATGAGACGACTCCTCTTGACACAAATTCCAAGCAAGGAGCTGTAAGCGGTGCGGTAAAAGCAAGACGAGCAGGAGACAGATCCACCGCAGAAAATGGTCAAAGGAAAACACAAGAGGTTCAGTAAAATGTGATGAATGGAGACACTGTGACATTTGCTGGAAGGGAAAGGGGATCAATATCATCTCAGAGACCTGGGGTGGTCATTTTTTTGGAGCAGAGCCCCCCTCTTTAGAGCGTTATTGACCCTAATTCTGTCAATATGCTGCAGTGTAAAGAAGAAATAAATCTTTTTTGGGAGACCTTGGCCGTGTCTGTGGATTCGAGGTCAGAATCCAAAGAACAGAATGTCCTGCGAAAGTATACAAACTGCATTTTGACTTCAGCTGTGCTCGCTGGATGCACTGTTTGACCATTCTCAGCCGGTGTTGTGCTCAAACGTTGCCATGGGTGACAGCATATATGCTAAAAATGCATGATGAATGTAAAGTGTCTGCTAGATTTTTTTGGGGGGGGGGGGTGTTTCCTCAGTGCCAGTGCAAGACCGCCCACTAGTGGATGCGATAGAGCATGACAGTCTCTAATGCATTTAAGGCAGGTACATATGTATCTGCATTGAAGACCACACAAATCATGTTTAAAAGAGAATAAATAAAATGTTATGTTTAAAAACTGAAAAGTTATTTTAAATTACATTCAATGCCTTAAAAGAAAATCACAAAAATATTGTGTTTCTGTGAAGCTTTGCCATTGCTGCACATTAAGTAACACAGACAAAGATTCTTCAGGTCATAATAAAGAGTGTAATTGCTATAGACTGTAAATGAAAGATGGACATAATCACCATGATGTTAACCGTTGTTCTGTGAGCTCCCATTTTAATTCCTTAATTTTAGCATTATAACTGTCGACATGCGATATATGCCAGATCGTATGTACAGTAGAGGAGGGAATAAAGTTATCAATGAATTGATTGATTTCAAATGACTTAAATTTGCCTAGCAAAGAACTCGTCCCAACCCCCCTTCAGAGCACCCACACTCCTACACAACTTTAAGCCTTAACACAATAAAATGGGTGAGTTAACTAAAGATTTCACCTCCTGCACAGTTGTCACGAAGGAAAAAATTGTTCCAGGCTGTAAACAGGTTTATTTAACACATCTGTATTAGTGGTTCACCTTGATCCACCATCAGGCTCAAACTTTCATTTGTGCGGTATTTTAGTTTATTCACAAATGCCTCTCAGACAAAGAAACTTTAAGATTGGTTTACCACACTTTAGTAGATATGTGGATTGCATTTATTTGGTAAAGACGTATTTAGTTTACATTTACATGAAGCAACATAGCACAACACAGACACTCTTTGGCTATTTCACTATAGTACAAGTAGCATTTGATATTCACTGTCACATCATTTCTATGTACTGTGAATCATTTTGAATTCAGCTAAGATCACTGCAGGCCCAGTGATAAGCAGGAAAGGATGTGCGATATCTGCACAGATGTGGAAGTAAAGGCCACAAAGTCCTGTGTGATGTGTATGATGTCTCAGTGTGAGACTCATGAGACAGCACAAGCTCACTGATCCAGTCAGGGACCCGGAGGAGCGAGTGTGTAAGAAGCATGACAAAATCAGCTGTCAGGTCTGTGCCGACGCCGATCACAGCAACATAGGTGGAAAAATGGTAACTTTAAGTTTTATTTATGTTTAAAAGATGCATGAAATTATCATTTAATTATGGGAAATAAACATAATACTAAAGATGACAGCCAGCAAGGTGGAAAACCTCTGGATACAAAGAGGGGCGATCGTGGCTCAAGAGTTGGGAGTTCGCCTTGTAATCGGAAGGTTGCCGGTCCGAGCCCCAGCTTGGACAGTCTCGGCCGTTGTGTCCTTGGGCAAGACACTTCACCCGTTGCCTACTGGTGGTGGTCAGAGGGTCCGGTGGCGCCAGTGTCCAGCAGCCTTGCCTCTGTCAGTGCGCCCCAGGGTGGCTGTGGCTACAATGTAGCTGCCATCACCAGTGTGTGAATGTGTGTGTGAATGGGTGGATGTAAAGCGCTTTGAGGTCCTTAGGGACTAGAAAAGCACTATACAAATACAGACCATTTACATTTACCATGAACTTGATTATAGAAAATCATTTTCATTTTATCAGTTTGCTTTCTTTTCCAACAAAACTCTTCAAAGGAGGGATCAAACCACATAATACAGAAGAAATAAGAAAACAGTGAGTGAACTACTGGGACTGATCGTGTCAGTAACACACTTTCACTAGATTTTAGAGGTTAGCTCAGCATCTGCTCAAAATCCAAAGAGTCAGAACATCACCAAGCTTATTTTTGCTGCGCTACCTTTTGGTGTGACCAAACTTTCATACTTTTTTTTAAATACATGCATTAAAAAGGTATGTGGCAATACATTTTTAAGAGTAAAGATGAAGATGATTTTTGTGCAAAGCTACATTTACAAAATTACTTTTGATCTAATCAAAAATGTTGCTTTGTTGTAATTATAAACCCAGTTGGTATGTTACATTATTAATATTTTAACCCTTTTTAATGGGCGGTGTATGGTTTATTATATTAAATGAAATTTTAAATGTACATATTTTAATACAAGGACTTCTCTATAATTTTAACCCCAAGTATTTGTATTATTTCAGAAAACAGAAAACATCAGTAAAAATAAATAAATTCTAATGTAAATTAAAGCTACAAAACTGTATAATGAGTATGGAAAATTTCTAATTTTAAATGGAAAATTTCTTTTATTTTACAGTACAGTACTCTAGCTGCAAGAATATTATTTTTCTTGTTGTTGTTATGGATTTTATTTCTTACAGTGTAGTCCCTATAATTAAGAGTTTATATTAACATTCCTTGCAAATTCTAGATTCAGATTCATTTTGTAGGGGAATGAGTTGTATGTACCGGTTATTATAAAGGAAAAATGCAGAAATCCTCCACCTGAGCAAACATACGAGGGCAGCTTTAAACAAAATGCCTGTACTTATGAATAACTTAAATAGAAAAAGTTTTACTCATTTATCAGCACTGCCAAAAAACTTTTTGGCCTTCAGATGAGGGAAACAGAGCATAACAGACAGCAGCTAGCACCTGTTACAGCTGTACACATCTGCTTTAGCTCAGGCACACCTACAGGCAGTGTGATTAATCATCACAAATCATGAATTTTCATCATCCTCAGAATCACAATGCTTCATTAATCCCTATGGAAATTATGTGGTCACTGTTACTCTAAGACAACAAACACAGTAACAGACTGAACTAATTGAAATTATACAACACATTACAAAGAAATACCTCTAATATATACAAATAGTTCAATTAAAAATATTCAGAATATCACACACTCAAGTAAAAATTGTCCACTTTTGTAGTTTCTCAGACGCTCTTCCAGTGCTGATTTAGTCTACATGGTCTCTGCTGTAATGATCCAGTAGTTTTTATGAATGATTCTTGGGAGAATGCACAGAAATAAATGGAGGAAAGTGTTCAGATATTCAAGTCTGTGATGAAGTCCATGGAAAGAGCCCACAGAGAGCTGATAGAGTAGAATTAGGTGAGGGGTGCTGGTGAACAGAAGAGGCTTGAAGAACTTATCTAAGAGCTGAAGCAAGAGACTGAAGAAGTGGAGAAGAGAAACAATGAACTGCAGCAGCTGTCACAAAGCGAAGACCACATCCTGCAGGTCAGTGCACTAGTGATACAGCCTGGTCTTTAATATCTGACTTTACGCCATCATCAGTGGATGTATACCCTGTATTGAGGCATCAGCTAAGATGGAAAGTCTATTTTCATCCAAGCAGCCATGCAAGGTTATAAAGCTCATTACACATCAGAAAATGTGACAGGTCAGTTTTAAACTTTAATCATTTTTAAGACACTTGCTATGAATAATGGAAAGGAGAAAAAAGCTTTACCCATACTCTGCTGTTCATTATCATCTTTGAGGTCTAAGAGCCGCACTTTTACCTGAGCTTCTGTAGTTCACTGTGACTGTTTTTATTGGTGCAGATTTCAACTGCAGCAGGCATCTGATTAAGCCTCAGTCACACAGGCCTACAAACCAGTTGGCACCCACTGTTCCTTAGGAGAAAACTAGGACAGTGTTTCCCAACCACTGTATCAGGGCACATAGGTGTGCTGTGACAAATGATCTGGTGTGACGTGGAAGATGATCTGGTTCCACCTGATTACTGCTCTAAGTGAGCGGTGTGAGTCACAGACTTAAAAACAGTTTTTACCACCAAGCCATACGACACCTCAACCACAACACTTAAACACACACAACACAGCACTCAGAAGCGACCTGCAGCTTCACAAGTACTCTGTTTAATCTGCACTGGTCACTTCACTTTATTGTCGTTGATATTTATATTTAAAAGTGCAATACTGTAATTTTCTGCTGCTCATTCCTGTGCAATATCCCATCTGCCCTCCCGTCATATTTCTTTTCAAGATTTTCTTATTTAATCACTAGTGTACATATATTTATATTTATAGATAGATATATATTTAGTCATCTTTTCTCTTTTACCATGTCTCTCTAATATTTTGCTCCTTACTATTTTTCTATTTTTTTATTATTTTATTTTATTTTATTATATTTTCTCCTACTGTATCATGCTGCTGAGTGACTGCTGCTCGTCAAACACATTTCATTGCAATGTTGACCCTGTGCTAACTTGCATATGACAAATAAAACTGAAACTGAACTGAAACTGAACAGGCAGAATAATTACATTCTCTTCCACTAGAGGGCAGTACAACTACCTGCAGAAGAAATTACGTAGTAAAGTTGGTAGTAGGCCCTAGCATGAGTAGTGGTCGGAAGAAAGTAAAAAAGTAATACTGGGGACAAACCGAACCATTTCCACTATACCTGATGCACAGGGAAAAATGATTAATATGCTTTTTGTGACATTTTTGTTTGGTGGTGTGCAATGTGTGTTTCTATTGTGAAATATGTGCCGTGGCTCCAAAAGGTTGGGAAACACTGCACTAGGAGGTAGGCATCCATAACTGTCGTCAATTTGTCTGCACATACTCGCCAGTTGCACACACACAGTAGTGAAACAGGAAATGCAGGGAGTTTGCCTTCAAAGTAAAATTTGTGCCTTGGTTTCAGTAATAAGTTACAACTGTTAATTGTTTTTGCAGGCAAAGACTTGCATGCAAAATATGGGCAATCACAGCAATCTGCTAGCAAACAAAGAATCATAAGTACGTTTTTGGTGTAGTGCCCTCTTTGCAACCATTTTCACCCACACATTTATCCAATACACATGTTTCTCTAGCAGCCAGTGGTTGATAACAGTTGCTGACCTGTCTCTAGGCCTGTGTGACTGAGGCCTCAATAAGCCAACTGGTGTGCTATGTCGTGCCCGCCACCAAAATGAACGCTAACCACCCAATATGCAAACTGAGGGGAGCACAATTTTAGTTTTAAAGTTCTTGGATTGCAAACAGAGAAGCTCTAAAGTGCCATTTAAAAATAATTAACACATTAGAAAACAAGAAAATATTGGCTGGACAAAACCAGATTAAAAAAGTCTCAAGAGTGGGAAATTTAGCCTGATAGTTTGTCAACTCTCTCTTCTCCTTTCCCCCCCTCACTTCTTTCCCTTCACCTCCAACTGGTTTGAGCAGGTGGCCTTGTTCTCTTGAGTTTTCTTTCTCTTAAATGTAGCTGAGCTTGTTGGATTGTTGGAGTTTCTTTGCATGGCGTTGTGGGGTCTTTATCTCACAACAGGTGAACATACTCGATATGTTAACATTAACTAGTTTGCTGGTTAGAATAAGTTAAAACTTTAACACCATTCTCATTACACAAGCATATGCACTTCATCACATTAGCAGGAGCTATAATACAAAACTTGCTTCTTCTATTCAGTCTTTTCATCAAATGTAAAGACATACAAATTGGATGAACTTAAGATGCAACGCTGTCTATGTGAAGTAGGTCCCTGACTTTGTCTTGGTCAGAGCATGCTGATTTTCCTAAAATGGGGTTTAAAAAGATGACAGAAGGAGTTAAAGACTGGCTGAAAAATGTTGGCTTTAGACTGTTTCTGACCCCATGTCTTTGACAGTGTAATGGGTGGAAGGGGATTTGATGGAAATGCACATGAAAGGAACTGATAAACTATGTTGTCACGAAAGGTGATTTGAGCACAGCAGGAGATTTGATAAATAGAGCTATTTTTGGCAATTTATTCCCTGCCATGTATCACTGAAAACATCAACAGTATAATTTATCACCCTGGTTATTATCTCCCGTCTTCACCCACAGACTTTGAGGCAGGGATGAAGTTTGCAGGTTCGTCACCTTTTTTTCCTGAACACCCCTACAGTAGTTTAGATTTTTATGTTCAAATTACATTTAGAATACAATATGTGATGCAAAGAAATTCTGTTTATTAACAGACAACATAATCATCGATGCTGTATCTGCCGGTCAGAAAGTTCCAGCTAGTCCAGCAAGGTTCACAGAAAACACTTTTGCTGTTGCAACTCCAGGCCGAACCACAGGCAGGCACTACTGGGAGGCCAGAATGAAGGGGAAATCCAACTGCATGCTGGGATCTACTTCTGGCTCTTTGATGAGAAGACAACAGATCACTCCCAGCCCAGAAAACAACTGTTAGTCACAGTTAGGGTCACAGGGAAGGAGCGAGCACTTTTGCAATAATGCAAAAGACTTACCCTTCACTTTTGTCTCCACCTCCCTAGAGGGTGGGTGTGTTTCTGGATTATGAAGAGAGGCAGGTGTCATTCTTCTTTACAGGAAAGGTTTAATCCATATATGACCCTTGCTGGGTCACAGAAAAGAGAAGAGTTTTGAATAAAAATAAAACAAAACAAGTAAAAAACTAGTTTGAACAGCTCAAGCAAAAGATGTAGAAATCAATTATCAATTTATCTCAAATCACAAAACTTATCCATGAAAAATTACATAAAATATTTTTGCTAATGTCCTTTTGAAGCATGAATTGAGCATTATGTTTCAGTGGGGCATGTCAAATTGGACTAATGGACTGTAGGCATTGTCATACATCCTGTGAAGCTGCCATCAGCAGCTGATCACCTTAGCAATACGACTAGAAAGAGCCAGACTCTAACTAACATCTTTATTAAAACAATCATAAAACCTAAAAAGGTAAATTGATGTCTGTGTGTACAGACAGGCTCTAGATTAAAGGAAAAATCTGAGCTCTTTATGTCTACAGTGTTGGAATCTGCTGGTGTTGTTTTGTTGTTGAGGGCATTTTGCTCCTGTAATCTGAGCCCTGAGGCCTGAGGAGCTTACAAGTCTGTATGGAGTTATTCTGACTTATGGCCTTTATTCTCTGATTAAACATTGTAAGGTCCATAGGAATTGTCCATATGGCACGACTGGGTCACTGAATGGTTTGACGAATATCAAAATGTTGTAACTCAAATACTAATCTTCACAGTCATCAGTTTGCCTTCTATTGATGTGAGATTTTTGAGTTCCAGGACCAGTTTGAAAGCTTCAGGGTGATTAATGACCAAAACAACAAACATAATCTTGCTAATAAGTACTACTTTCCACCAACAGTGAAGGACAAATTTCCACCCTAAGCCGCCAAAACAATAATAAATAGAAGTATAAGCTCACAGCTAACAAGACTACCATAATCTGCCAACTCTATTTCCAAACGTCCACGGTGACTGCACTTACACAATACACAGATCTAAATTGCAGACATTTGCTGGGAGCAGAAGAAGAGAGAACTAGTAGATGTCAGCTGTTTCAAGAAGTTTAAAAGTCTGCTATCAACCAACGATCCAATCCAGAGAGAGCAAACTCATTGAAAGAGCCAATCACATGATTCCAACTGTGTCTGCATCATACAAAAACGTTCAAACACAGAGCCTAAAGGTAGGAGAGAGAGACCTGCACACACACACAGACAGTAATGGGAGGAAAGATAATATTACCAAATGATGTATGTACAGTATAATATAGACCAAAACCCCCAAAATGACACAAAACAAAACAAAAAACACCCTCTGAGTTAATAGTAGTTGTTTTTATGTTTTTTAACTTCTTTAGTATTTTTACCTTAGTATCTGTCTCAGTATTATTACAGTGCTAGTGATCACCTCTGTCTGAGACTTCTTGAAGAGCAAGTCTTTTGTGAAGATACAGTGGCAGAAAGCCACAGAAAGCAGGGGCAGATCTCTGCAATGATAAAAATGCAACACCTTTGTTGGTTTAAGCGCTTTGCATATGCGCAGAGCAGGGCAGGAGAAATCACTGAGCAATAACAAAAGAAGGGTTTATGTGCGAGTCTGGGTGTGTCCCACTGAGAGTGGGAGGTCCACTGCAAGTTTCAGGAAGAGTTCAACACCCGAGCTGTGTGATTCACAGCAAAGTACGTGAGGTGAAGGAGTGCACCGCTCGAGGTCAAAGAAAAACATGAGTGAGTTGTACCTGTTTTAACATAATCTTAGTGCTAGTTTATTATCTAATGATAGGAACTTTATCCATGCTGACACTACAGGAGGTGTAGACAGACAGATGTCGGGAATTGACGGTACCTGACTTTTTACTTGCTTAGTTTAAATCTACATATGTTAAAAAAACATTTTAGATTTGGGTTAAACTGAAACAGTGCAGATGTCGTGACGTATAGAGGTTGTTTGTCGTAGCAGATTTGGTGGAAAAGTTCATTTGGCTCATGCCTAAGCTTAACGTATGATGCAGGTGCAGAAGGTCCAGAATATCTGCATTCCTCAGATAGTTTCTCGCCCACAACAGGACACAGTGACACTGTTGCAGACACTTCCTTGTTTGTGGTGATACTTTCTCACTGGATGTCACATAACTGTTGTGTCTTCCTGGCTTTGTCTTACTTTGTTTTGAGGACAAGCTGTGGATCAGTTTAGGCCTTATTTTTGTTTGACACCTGTACTAGATTTAAAGTGGCAGTCGATTTTTTTTGCGTGTAATCAGAAATTCTAATTTCATTTTTACTGTTTTGTGCTTTGAACAATCAGTTTTTGAATTCGAGGTAACAGCAACAGCAAAATTAGGGAGTGTATTCTGGAAGTTAGACATTGGACAAAAAAAAGTTGCAGTGACTTTTAGTGCGAGGGTGGGAGATGATTCCACTGCCTCCCCATCCACTGCAGTTTATTATCTTAGTTTACTGCCATTTATTTGTGAGCGTGTGTCTTATAGATGAATAAGAAAATTGTGAATTGCATTTTTTTTTATATAGAAACCTCAGAAATTCTAATCAGTTTACAAAATCACAAAAAAAGTAGAATACTTGAATTAGCCCTTTTCCCCCCTACCTCTGAATGGAAATTTACCACCTCCTGACATAAGCCTCAGACAGATATACAGAGGTCAAAAAAAGAAAGAAATTATCAGCCAATCACTAAATGTCAGGTTTATGTCACAGCTGCACTAAATGATACTGCACTGTACTGATAATGAACAGAATCATTTTTAATGTTTCTGTAATGTTTAATCAACCAGTTTGTTTAAGACCTTTAATAGAAATATCTTTCATGTTAAAATATATTATCCATGAATTTTATATTTTACTGTTATACAAAAAAGCAGAAAAAAGTAAAATAAATTAGATTTTTTTTATTTTGTATTTATTTATCCAATTACAGTTATTGACAGGTATTACTGAACATTTTAAATAGATTTCTAAAATATTTGTGTCTTCTAGTTTTTGTGACAGGTGGGTAATTTATTGAGCACTGTAGATTTTTCAGGTCACGATACAAAATGACCTCATTACACATATAATTTTGTCTCATCTCCTCTGTGGCTCCTTTTGCCCTAATTCGACTGCTCCAAGTTCATTTTTATCCAATAAGGACGGATAAAACCAGATACGAAGTCGACAAAAACAACTTAAACCTAACCAAATCATTTTTAGGATTCAAAATGATGTAATATGTAAAGTCTCCAGAGAAAAGCTGTCACTTATAAGAAGATTAAACTGCTGTCCTCAGGTCCCTTCCTAGTGAGTTTCACAGCTGTTTCTATGCAGGTTTCTGTCTAGGCTTCCACACGACTCAAGTGAGTCATGTGCCACATATCTTTAAAAAAAAGAAAAAGATGAAAAGTCAAATGTTAAGATCTGCTTTAAACGGTGTCTGTACTGACTGTTCTAATTATATTATAAATACACATGTACTAAGCCTCTCACACTTCCTTCTGTCTTCCAGGCTTTAATTCTCTCTCTGAGGACCAGTTCACTTGCTCCATCTGTCTGGAGATATTTGTGGAGCCCGTCTCCACACCATGCGGCCACAGCTTTTGCAAGGCCTGTCTACAGGGCTATTGGAACCACAGCAAGAAGTTCCTGTGCCCAATGTGCAAAAAGAGCTACTCTAGAAAGCCTGAGATGAGCGTCAACAGGGTCCTGGCTGAAATATCCTCCCAGTTTCAGGGGCTGACGGTGGCTAAAAGCACCGCCTCTCATGGATCCAAATGGAATTTGAGCTCAGATACGGGCCAGAGCAGCTCGCCAGTGAAGGATACCGGAGAGTTTGCCCAGCCTGGGGATGTTTCTTGTGATGCTTGTATTGGAAGGAAGTTAAAGGCGCTGAAATCTTGTGTGAACTGCCCTGGGTCTTTCTGCGAGTCCCACCTCAGGCATCATAAGAAGGTGGGTTTGTTAAATGTTAATTAATTAAATAACCTAAAAGCAAATATTTCTATCAATTTTAAGAGCAACTGTATTTATGTCTCTGTACCACTCTTGCCCATACTGTCCTCCAGGTCAGGGCAATGATGTCTCATCGTCTGATTGAACCAACTTTCCACCTGGAAGACAAAATTTGTAAGAAACACGAACGTCTCCTGGATGTGTACTGCCGGACCGACCACATGTGCATCTGCTCTGCCTGTGCCGATGCCACACACAAATCCCATGAGATTGTCTCCATTGACCATGAATTTAAGAAGAAGATGGTCAGTATCCCTGTATGACAAGATCATTAAAATGACTCCTGAGATATTTTTATAATATAAAAGCAGAAACATTTTGTAAGACACACCTCTGGTTTTTTTTGTCTCACAGGGTAACATGGGAAAGAAGAGATCAGAGCTGAAACATTTGATCAAGGAGAGAGCCAAGAAACTTGACGAGATCAAACAGTCCATCAAAGTCATAAAGGTAAGTCTAATAAAAACCTGCATGTGACATCATGGTTAAGCTACTAAGAAACAGAGATTAACTTAACAATTTTAAGTATTCAAGCCTTCATCAAACTAGCTTTGAACATCCAGACATCACAAAAATAATAGAATATAACATAAATATCGGTCATTGATTATGGTAAACATTCAGCCAACATTTCCAGTATTGGTCAGTATCGACATTTGGCTGACTGATCGACAGTCAGTGCTAAGAACTGTTTTTATGTAATTTTTGTCTAGTTTTCTATTCAGTAAAGAGTCAAGCTTTGAATCCAAATTAAAAAAGCAAATCGTGGATTTGCCTTACAAGTCCTTTTTTGTAAAAAATAATGTAAATTTTGTGTAACCTCCTGGTCACAAACAGCGTCCACAACAATTAAGCTTTTTACGATGATCTACACTGTTAAAAACTTGTAAAAACGCAATCTACTGTTTCAATATGAATTTTCCATACAACAAATTTTTTTTTCCCATTTCTACCCTAACAGTGTACAATCTTCCAATTTATAATTGTACACATTTTGTGCTGAAACCTTTTAAGTTATAGTTTCATTACAATTGAAAACCTAAATTTAACCCAAAGCTACAATAATATGCAAATACTCCTCAGCTACTCACTGACCTCGTGGTTTTGGTATGTGTGACACACACAGCATCTGTTGGGATTTTTCTTTTCAGGAATGCATTAACATGTACAGCTCTTTTGTCTTCAGAACTTAAGCTGGACACTGATCATTTAAAATCAAACTGAAACAGTTTTTTAATCAGAATCAACTATGCAGTTGTGAATAATCTATTGTCTTCTATTTTATGCTGTGTCATTATAACTGGAGTTGGTCTACGTTCGAGTTTGTTTGGAGTCTGGTATTTTTTAATGCGTCTGTTTCCTGGATACATTTTGTATGCCACTGATTTTTATCTGCTTGTGTTTTGAAGTCTAACTAGGGATAAGCATTTCAAGTGCTGTGTTTTGGAGCATGATTCGAGAAACACATTTGTGTCCACGATACTTTTTTCAATCTAAAACTCCACTCACGTGTTGTTATCTCAGAAAGATTGCAAGCTGAATTCTTAAGTGTCGCACCAGTGCGGCATTTCCAAAGGCATCTTATCAGAAGTGGCTGATACAAACAGGCCAGTCCTTTTACACTTGTACATGTATTTGAAAACCAGTCTAATCGTTGCTGTTGTAAATATGTTTAAAGTGCATTTCAAATATTTGCCAGTCTGCTCTCATATAATGCTTTTCATTAGCTGAAGCTCAAAAGCCTTATTTGCACTTTAAGCAGCTTTGTGATCCAGAAAAAGCTGTTGCTCAAGGGCAGCTGTAAGAAGACCAGCAGCAGTTTATTGAAAGCCAACAGACACTTAAGTTTTACCCCTAATAATGTAGATTCATCTTTATTAGTCATCGAAGCAAGGTGAGCCAACTAAAAGACCTATGCTCCAGTACAAGCAGGACATATTTGAGGCGGGATGCCACCCACATCTCATACCTCTCATGCTCTGCAGTAGCAGATAAGGTGGAGCACGATTGTCATTTGTTTTTGTCTTGTGTACACACACTGAGATCCATGTCTGAGGCCGTCCAACCAGTGAGACCAGTGTAAACATTTACATTTAGTTTCTCACACACCCTGTTTCCAGCCACAGCCTCCCTGCAGTAAAATGCTACTTTGGAATAAGAAATGAAAAGATAACACGCCTGAGTGGTTTTCCAGGACAATTACACTAATAATGCTGGGAGTGTAACAGGTTTTACCAGGGTAACACTAAATATATCAGTTGTCCTATGTTTAGGTTTTCACATCTTGTCACATCTGGGTAGTTTTGAATTTGATGACACATGTGCAAAACATTCATGAGTGAAATTTCCTGGTTTCAGTGTTACTCTTGGTTTCCTCTTTCTGGAAACCTTTTTTCCCACAGTTCCCTCTGTGTTTACTGTACAAACACACGGACTCGTGTCCAGCTACATGCTGCTGACAGACTAAACAACACATTGAATTTATTGAGTAAGTTTAACATGAATGTAGCATCTAACAAATGTATCAGTTTGAGATGGAAAATTTGGTGGTTTCAGCACCTGACCTAATGGAAGATGTAACCTGTCAATCCAGTTGCACAAGTGGCGCGCAAAGACACTTAACAGGCAACTGACTAAGTAAACATCTGGTTTTTGGTTGTTTTTTTCAAACTGCAGTATTTACATGTTTATTTGCTAGAATCATTTTGGTAGTTTTATTTAATGCCTCTAATTCTGTCAATCATTACGTCAAACAAACAGAGACTCGTATAGAAACATATATACAACAATCAACAACAATCAACACCAGGCCAAAGGTGAGACAAATACATCATTAAAAAAAGGAACATTTAAACAAGAAACCTTTGATATAAAATGACATTTTATCAGGAGTCTACAACTTCATGCTAGCATTAAATGTGCAGGACAATAGTAATAATAAAAATAATGCTGTGTTAGCGTGTGATAAATAAAGGAGCAACTCCACATTTAGTGTCATTTAGAAACAGTAGCAGAAAACTTAAAGTAAAATTTCCAGAGGTTTGCTCCAGGTATATAAAAATCTGTATGTTACATAAAGATGTTTATGTAATACTTGTCTCTTATCACTCTAACTGCCTAAATAAGGTGCAATTACTCATGTCAAACCCTGAACTTTGAAGAGAACAAACAAATAAAGATGCCGGTCATCTAAATTGCAACATGAGAGTTGTTCTGTGCAAAGTCGTAATTGTGAGTGGAAACCAAGTTCATTTAATGGGGAACTTAGTTTTTCATGTCAAAGATTTAAAGGTGCAGAATAACATGCTGTGAAGCTCCACGTGTAAAACAATAGTTAAGTTCCTACAAGGACACACCGGCCGAAGGGTCTGCAGACAGAAAGTGACTCCCAAAGTGAGCCTTGGCGATAAAGAGAACCTTTGAGGCGTTTCACCTCAAACAAATGACATATTTTAATGTTTAAATGAAATGTGACCCTATGCTCTTGTCATTTGGAAGAAAAAAAGAGTTCAAATGGAGCGATGGCTATCAGGGAGTGCAACAATAAAAGGAAATAATTCAGCATAAGCTGACTTCACATGTGAAATCAGGTTTGGACACTCTCTAAAATTTCCTACAGAACATGAGGTCCTAAAAATGTAGGGTGGTGTCTAGGTAGAGAACACAGAAGGTGGCATGTATGATGCATACTCACAGCAACTGTTCCCCACATAAACATACGTCTATTCAAGCCAATATAACTGGAACTTTGTGCAAAAGAGCTGGCATTTTAAAGGCTAATGTCTGATGCGGCTGCATCAAACATTTGCATTTTCATGTGCTTCTCAGAGTTGTGGCTCAAGTTAATCTCAAAGATCCTGCATTCCCACAATGCAGTTTATATAGTAATGTTTGTATAGAATGTTCTCTACCTCATTAACGCCACGTACAAGACAATAAATAACTTCTTCCACAGGATTAGCACTATCTCAACCTGTCCTCCAAGCTCCCCTGTAAAAGGAGCCGTGTTACTCAGTAACTTCTAGACTCTGGTTAATCTGTAAGAACTTTGTTGTTAAGAATACACAGGCATTCCTCCTTAAACCCGGTCTTCGGTCTTGAACACAATCTGATCTGGACTGAGCTTTTCTCATGTTCACACTGGTAACACTGGCCATGTGGTGCTCACATTCACAGGCCAGTGCTCAGAAGGAGTTGGAGGAAAGCTGGCAGGTGTACGCAGAGCTGCAGCGTCTGGTGGAGCAGAGTCAGGCGGAGCTGGTTGAGCTGATAGCCACGAGGCAACGTGAGGCGGAGCGTCACGCCCAGGAAATGGCCAGGGGTTTGGAGAATGAACTCAGCCAACTGAGGAGGAGGAGCAATGAGCTAGAAGCCCATGCACAGATGCACGACAAAGTGCTTTTCCTTCAGGTACTACAGCGCTCCATGTGGGTCTAACACACACTGGCATGCAGACAGGTCCAGGTCTTGAGAGAGTATCTTCACGCTCTGGATGCTTTGGATGCTAACTTTATTTTTCTGTACTAAATATAGCTAGCCTTTAAAGTTCTTGCTTTTCCAGCTTGGCCTACATACTGAAAACGCAATTACTGTGCATTTGGGGCAGAGAATTTTATTAGAAGGCTAAAGACTTCACAATAATGGAAATCTCACAGGCATCTAAAACACAAGACTTTCTACCCTTGTGATTTCACCAGAAAAGCCTGAATAATATCATATGGATCATATTATACTGAACATATCTCTGTTTTCCTGTTCTGAAAACTGTATACACGCTTTACTTTTAATTGCAAAGCCAATTATTTACCTCTGTGGCTGCACCAGCTGTGTTTGCTCAGAGATTTTGAGACACAACATCAAAAGCCTCCATGAGCAGACCGAGCCTGTTATGGCCATTCCCCCATGTGAATGAATAGATGTCTTTGAAGTTGCTACTTTAGAGGTTTTCTACATAGCATCAATGGAAGTGAAGGCATGAAGCCTCGAATACCCAGACACATCAAAGCTGAGAGTAAGCAGACCAGTGCATCTCTTTTTGATAAACAGGGAATTTACTTACCACATCTGGACAATGCCCTGTACTGAGTTCTCTCTTATTTTCCCGTCAGAGCAATAATGTGTCTCTGTTCTGTGTTTCCCATTACCAAAATTAAATAGGACAGCACTGAGCACACTGTTGGCGTCATATTTAGTGTGTTCTTTTCATTGTAAACTTTACTTCATTTCCTTTGACGCACCATTCATCTTACCTTGCATGACCTCTCTATTTCACGTAGAACCTGACATCACTGTCACCCCTACCCGAGCCCACTGATTGGTCAGCGGTCAGCATCAATACTGACCTGTATCTGGGAACCATCCGGTCTTCGGTCAGCAGCCTCATTGATAAGTTCCAGGATGAGCTTAAAAGAATATATGGGAAAGGTAAGGGCTAGCCAAACTTGTGACCTAATGCACTTATGCAGCTATTATAACCTTTGTATTTGAGAAACTGTACAAAACAACTAGTGCAGCATTATCATGCCTACAATGCTAGAAGCAGAGCATGGTTTACATATAGACTTGCCACTTTATTAGGTGCTTACTTAGACTTAGATCCTCCCGCAACGATCGGCACATCGGGCGACAAGAGAACGGTCCATCGCGGCGGTTACTGTTTCATCCCATGACAGTTCAACTGAATGTAATTCTTCAAGGAAAGTACTCCTCCACGTTATTTTGGGTCTTCCTCGCCGTCTCTTTCCATTCCTTGGGTTCCACAGAAATGCGATGCGGGCGGGTCTGTGGAATTATTATTATTATTGTTAGGTGCACCGGTTCAAAAACTCATTAATTGAAAATACCCAATTAGCCAATCACATGTCAGCTGAGCTTCAAACCATGAAGATCAAAATGGGGAAGCGACTTGCAACATGGTTAATGCTGCCAGATGCGCTCAATATTAGTACAGCTGATCTACAGTCATCTCTACAGTTTACAGAGAAAAGTCTGAAAAAGAGAAATTATCCAGTGAGCAGCAATTATCTGGGAGAAAATGCCTTATGCCTGTTGATGTCAGAGGAGAATGACTGGACTGCGTTTAGCTTATAGGAAGGCAACAGCAACAAAAAACACTCATTACAAACAAGGTTTGCAGAAGAGCATGTCTGAGTAGACAACAAGTCAAACCTTGAAGCCAGTAGCGTTTTTTGATACGGGCAACACGGGCGGTTGCCCGGGGCGGCATCACGGGCAACGGCCAAAACAAACAAAAAAAATGCTCATACTCATGCTGCCCCGACGTCAGGCCAGCGCATATTGGGAATGGCATAGGCACCGATCGATTTTCTATCGCCCATTTGCTGGGAGTAAGGGCATCCTCGTTTGCGAGGTGCGCCTGCTGCTTGCGGCACAGGGAAGAGTGGGCAGGGCGGCGTGGGATTCACTGGTGGCTGGAGCAGCATCTAATAACTCGCAATAGCTCATCAGAGGGAGTGTTTGCCCAGGCCACCAAACAGGCTAGGACCGCCACTGCTTGAAGCAGAGGACCATGCCAGGTCCCACTCCTGTCAGCTGGGAAAAGGGAAATGTGGCTATGACTGACACAGGCTCATCAAAATTAGACAATAGAAAACTGGAAAAAATGTTGCCTAAACTGATAAGTCATGATTTCAGAGTGTAGGTGCAAACAATATGAACGCATGGATCTTAGCCCTTTAGTTCCAACAAAGCATCATTTAAACCCTAGTGCATATCATGCAGGGCTAGAAACATTTAAATAAATACCTTACATAATATTAGCACATATTCAGCAAAATCTTTTGTGAATCCTTTTTCTGAAAGCACTTTTAAAAATGAGCGATCTGAAATGGCTCATGTTTTATGTATTAAATGCAAATCAACATGCGTGCAATCATTTGGAAAAGAGTGTTTTGAAAAATGTTCATAGTCACGATGAGTATTTTCCATTCTGCGTACGCTGCATACAGTTCCGTAGCTTCAAGTACCCCTTTAAACTGAAAATCAAACTCGCAGCAGGCTTTGCTGGGATCCCTGCATGGGATAATGAATGCAAAGTTCTAGTACAATCCATCGTCCCTTGTCTAATACAAACCACACATCCTGTGCAAAATCCAAATCGGTGATATGTAGGTCACTGTACGCACACTTTGGAATGGAAAAGTGACTCATCATCGCGCCACACTCACACGGTCACACATGCAAGACGGTTGGACAGATGGAGATAGTGTTGATGCCGCAGATCATCCACTTGGGATCGCTGGAAGAGGCAGCTGACTGACAGCGGCACATGCATCGAGCATTTAGAGCTCTGGTTCAGATCTGTGTGTTTACCACCCACACGTGCCATCTGCTGTGACTTTGACACTCTCTCTCTCTCTCTCTCTCCCAGAGCTTCGGAAGGTGCAGAACTACGCATGTGAGTAACACTTCTACTCTGTTAGCTGGGTGACATCCATGGTTTGTAGCTATAATTCTTCTAGGGAGCACATTCGTGCCACTTGTACATAAGGGTGTTAAAGGAAAGCAGGAGGCCTCTCTTGAGTAGATGATGATGCTCATTTCTTCTAAATGCCCACAAAATGGAAGTAATTCTTCACAGCAGAGATGGGATTGCTCCCGTAGATTGCTGCCAGTTTACAGACACCCTTGTGGCATGTTCAGGAATAAGGAGCCCATTATTTATTTATTTTTAAGCAGAAGTGGCGATAAATAATGCAGATTTTTCTCCCTGTCTCATATTCTGCTCCTTCCTTTTCAGCTGAGGTGATTCTGGACCCTGCCACGGCCCAGAGGAACCTGACTGTGACTGATGATGGTCAGCAGGTGAGGTATGAAGAGCGAAAGTCCACTCACTCTGAGGGTCCAAAGCGCTTCAGCCCGGCCCTCTTTGTCTTGGGCCGGGAGGGGATCAGCACGGGGCGACACTACTGGGAGGTGGACGTATCGCGAAAGACGGCCTGGACGCTCGGCGTGGCCCGCGCTTCTGCCCGACGCAAGGGTGAGATCAAGCTGAGTCCCGAGGGTGGGTACTGGTGCCTGTGGCTGAAGAACGGGGAGGTGAAAGTGCTGGCGTCGCCCCGCTTGCCACTAGTGCTGCCTTCCCAACCCAGTAAAGTAGGAATCTTTCTGGATTACGAAGGAGGCCAGATTTCTTTCTATGATGTGAAGGCTCGTCTGCATATCTACAGTTTTATCGATAGCTTCAGTGAGAACCTGTACCCCATCTTCAGCCCCTGTCTCACCCAGGAGGGGAAGAATAATGCCCCACTCACCATAACCCATGTTAAACACAGCTGAGGGTATAGTCAGTCGGTATTAGGTTATGCATTCTGTTTATATATAAAACATTTTTTATACACACCACCATCACTTTCTCAGCATATTACTGGCTATTTTCTGAGGTAAATTCTTTATTGACTGATACATGTATTATAATGGTACATTTACAATTTATTTAAATGTAGCCAGTTTTTTCTTTGCACTATCATCTGTTAACTCAAACTTGGATTACAGTAAAGAAGAAATATGTAGTGGTGTGAAAACATGTGAAGGACAATAAATCATTCTTTTTTTGCTTCTTACTTGATGATAGATGAGTTTGAGTAAAGCTGGCACTTTCCCTACTCTGTAAGTCTTTGTGTAACTGCAACTCTAAGGCTCGGAGAGCCAAGTAATGAAGTTAACAGATGCAAACTTCGTTTCTAGTGATTTAGACTTTGCCTGGGGAATCAAATCAAGGTTTCTTGTACTTGTACCTACCTATTGTAATTAAGACTGTATCCTGTGGACATTATTGTAAAAACTAATATAGACACACAGTAAGTGGGTATAGCATGGGGAGACCAGTGCAATCATTTTACAGCTTTAGTTACTGTAACTATTTTGCACATCAAAAGTAATATAAAACACAGTTATCTGCTTTTTTCATATAACAGAATCTGTATTAATGTTGTATATATTTAATGACTTTGATCTCCACTACTTTAAAAAAAAAATCATAGGATCACCTGTTTAAAGGCCATGGAAAAGTTCTCTGTTTCTACTTTTGTAACGTCTACTGAACTTGTTCAATAAAGCTGATTAAGGCACAAAATGCATGACTTCCTGTTAAAGAAGAAACCAACTCAACAGAATTTTATACACACACACACACACACACACACACACACACATATACATTATATATATATATATATATATATATATAATATATATAATATATATATTAGGGGTGCAACAATACACAAAATTCATGGTTCGGTTCGGTTCAATACTTTGGTGTCACAGTTCGATATTTTTTCGACACAAAAAATGTTCATGTCTTTTTAATTTGTCATTTATTAAAATTATAAATATATATTTTAACTCAAAAGTACAGTTTTTAAATTTAATGTTGCTGAAACAACAAAGTAATAAAAAAAATCTATCTGATTGAGGAATCACTCATCTTTGGAAAAGAGAGTTTATTACAGAGAAATGGCTCTTTCCAAAATAAAAGCTATACTATACGCTTCTTCTGGGCTATATTCTCAGCAGCATATCAAACATATCAGGTCCCCAAAAGGAAAATCATGTGCTAACGGCTGTCTAAATGACTCGGGTAAAGTTTGTAGCATGCGTGCTTGTTGTTTTTGTCTGCTTCCACTTGTCTTTGCACTAGGATGATGTCGGCGTAAATGTGCAGTCATATTCGTTGTGTTCCCACTAGTGCTGTTAGCGTTAATCTCGTTGAAATGACGTTAACGCCACAACACGGCAAATCTCCGTTAACGAGCTACCACGGATCGCCCGTGCGTGGGGCTGGACGGCCTACACGTTAACGAGCTAACTGCGCTAACGCACTAGTTCCCACCCATGTAATTGAGCATTGCGTGGCACATCCGACATAATATTTTAATTTTACCATGAGGCGCTTACCTTCAGGGTCATACGTCACATGAAAACCAAAATAGTTCCAAAGGCCAGATCTGAATGAGGGTGGGGGAGGTTCAATTTGCCATGTTGCAACAAGCTTAACTTCTGTCTCCTAGCTTGCCCTGCGCTCAGTGAATTAGTGATGGGTCGTTCGCGAACGAAATGGCTCTTAGAGCCGACTCTTTGAAGTGAACGACGCGAGCCGACTCCTTATTGGGAGCCGTGAGGGTTTTTTTTTTTCTTTCTCTCACCCTCTCTCTCGCCCTTTTTTCCGCTAAACTCGCACGCGCGGCCTGTACTTTGCGCTGGGCAGAGGGGGGAGGGGCGTTAGTTACACTTGCAGTAGCACAGGATCAGAGCCAGAGAGAAAGAGAGCGAGGGACAACAACGTCACATTAGAAAGGTATAGTAATCATCCACTATTTTCAGTTGCAGATGATAAAGGATTCAGAAATCATGCAGGCCCATATGACAGAGAATGTGCATCTTCTTTTTGTTTTAATATTTTAATTTATATTTAATTGTGTTGTGGTTTGCAGTGTTTTGTGTTGTTTCACGTTAAATTTGTTTAAAAGGAAAAAGCTGAAAATTTAAATAGTTAAAAGTTTAAAATGTAAATAGTTGTTCTTTGTATTATATGATTTATTTATTACATTTTATGTGGAGTGAATAAATAAAGTATATTTATGATGGCCCTTAGAGACAAAGCACGTACAAACTCCAAAACACGTAAAAACTCCAAAACGCGTAAAAACTCATATGCACTTACAAACCCCGAAGCATGTACAAACTCCAAAACACGTAAAAACTCAGAAGCACGTACAAACTCCAAAACACGTAAAAACTAAGAAGCACGTACAAACTCAGAATCACGTACAAAAGCCAACAGAAGTGCTCCAGGATGCTCGGGCGCAGTGTTGAGCTTTTGTTTCCTAGTGGCTACACAAGCCAGGAAGTATCAACTACCGGATTTGGTGTGTGGTAGTAACAGATAAATGATTTTTTTTTTTTAATTATTTGAATAAATATGAGTGCTTGTCTATAAATACACAAACAATACACACATGCTTTCAATTGTGTAATTTAAGTGATCTGGGTAGCTCTGTTTTGGAAGTTCAGTTCATGCTAGAAATGTGTTTTGGAGTTTGTACGTGCTTTTTGGAGTTTGTATATGCTTTAGAGTTTGTACCTGCTTTGTCTCTAGGGGCCATATATAAACATATATAAATAAAACCACTTTTTTTTACATTAGTAATTCCTTTTCTGCATAATTTTATATTATTGTTAATGATTAAATAATTAAAGCAACAAAACAACCTGAAGAGCCGGTTCGGAGCCGAAAGAGCCGGCTCTTTTTAGTGAGCCGAGCCGAAAGAGCCGGATCTCTAAAAAGAGCCGGAAATCCCATCACTACAGTGAATCTGCTTTCGACTACTCCGCCTAGGCTGCACTGTCGAACGCAGATCCACTGAGCGCTCAACACAGACAGCATAGCATCATCAGAAGGAAAGTTGATAAAATAAATGAAAAAATTTGTATTGTTCGATACATATGCGTACCGAACCGAGAGCACTGAACGGTTCAATATCGATGCGAGTATTGTTGCACCCCTAATATATACACACACACACACACACACACACACACACATATGTGTATATATATATATATATATATATATATATATATATATATATATATATATATATATATATATGAATCACAACAACAGTCATCAAAAAAAATGAGTGACTTAAGCTGAATTTCCTGCTGAACTTATTACCCCTCTAATTTGGACTTTCAGGGTAACCAACAACTGACAAAGAAAAAAAAAAAGCCTATAGGTCAAAATTTGAGGTAATTATCTCAAAATTTGTAGTTGGGTATCTAAAGTTTTTTTTTTGCTTACTCAGCAGTTTGAATCAATAATTTTGAGATAACTCAAGTTTTCACTTAACCATGCCTGTCATTTTTTCAGTGGCAGACATGAGCTCTCCTACTTTTTAGGGCCTTAGACACGCCCATGTTTGGTAACCTAACAGTCTGTTTTGTTTTTAAACCTATGTCATTGGACAATTCAAGCCACTTGATCTAGAAACTAAAAAAATTATATCTTATTTTATTTTATCTCACTCATATTAACTGTCCATTAAGCCACGACAGTAAATAAGATTACACAAAAAGCATGAACTCTCCTGATGGAGTCATAACATAATTAAAACACATGCACTTTTTTTGCAGTGGCTATCACATTGTTTACTTTTTCTTCGAGGGTTTATGTAGACAAAACATTTTAAAAAAAACTGTCAGGAGATGGAATTACACTGAACTTACTTTTTTTATAAATCGACAAAAGCAACCTTGAAATGTGAGCTCTGTCTTTTGGGTTGGTTAAATAGGCCTCTGGTATAAGAGAAGATAAAAAAGCCTCTGTCTAAGGCATCCTCTGGATCCCTTTAGCTTAGCATAGCTAAAAAAAAAAATCAGTGATCTATATCATATATAATCGCCACAAAATATATGTGTCAGCTGTCTGTTTTACTACACTTGTAATGTTAAACTTTAGCAATGCCAGCAAAGAGAGAGAAGAAAGTGTTTTTAGTCATAGACAGCATGAAGGGGATAGACTGTAGTAGCTACATGTCATCCACTGGTTTCTGACATGTTTTTCTGAAGCCTCAACGTTGGCATTTTTACTGTCACCATCTTCAAAAGAATGGACGCTATGAGGAGGGACGGGTTTGACTGTGAAACTATGCTAGTTGGCAAACTACTTACCAGTCACACGTCATTAGCCGGTGAACAGTTGCCATGGTTAAGGCTCTATTTTGAAATATGCAATGATACAAAAACTATAAAGCTTTATAAATAGATTTTTGATTCAGTATGACTAGAAATCAGTGACTGAGTCCACAAACTGTTTGCAGAAAGCATGGCCTTCTATCAGGCCCAAATTTTTTGTTTGGTTTTTACAACCACAGCTATCGCTCTCTGGTGGCCTTCAGGTAGAATGCAGGTTTAAGACACTTCCACGTTGACTTATTCTTTTTTAAAACCTGCATATTACATCCATGTTTTTATATTGTCTGTGCTTCTAATCTTCATGCTAAGCTAACAGTTGCTCAGTACTTTTTTCCTATATTGATAATTTACAAGTCTAATATTTTTTTGTGTTTTAAATTTTGCCAATTTGAAAATCCTATAATAGTAACACAAAAAAATTAAATTCTCAACATGTAAGCTTTCTCAGATTTTAGTGTTACTTCTGCTATTTTAATTTCTTTGTCAAACTCCTGAATTTGACCCTAGCTAATGTGCTGTATTCTCTGAAGACTTAAAGCTATTCCTCCTGGAGCTTTGAGGGTCATGGCCAGAGAATATTTGTATCTAGGTTAAAATGAGACTGAGGGAGCGGGGTATATTTTGGGTCTGAGTTGAGTGTGTGTTTGTGTGGGGGGCGGCTGTAAGGGGCAGCGGTTACAGCCTGTCTCATATGTCAGTGCACTGTGGAGTCTCCAGGCAGCTGCTCTCTGGTGAGTTTCCCAGATCTCTGCTTTTTGTCTCTCCCTTCACCTCCTGTGTTTTTAATTTCCACAGGGTATCATCTGCTTCTCTGTACACAGACATAACTCTTAGGGGAATATTGTTGTTGGATTTTTTTTCCAATAACATTTTGATTCTAAAGAGCGCTGACCTGTGGTAAGGACTTTTTTTCCATTGCAGGCAGGGAATTATAGATTAAAATAGTTCAAGAGAAGACTTCAATTGCAGAGTTATAAGTTTGTATATTTTTAGGTATTAGGTGTTCATTTGTCAAAATAAGAAAGATTAAGCGCTGCCAGCACTGCAAGACAAGTCATGCGGTACGCTAGTATTTTTGGAAAAATCTTAATCTGGTCTGTCACGAACACCTAGGCCTGAAGCTGCCTGTCTTATAGGTCAAACCTGCTTACTTGCAGCTTCACAGATACATTTGTGTCGCAGTGTACCAGTGTGCAGGAGAGACATAATAATATTTAGCTTGTGATATGGAGTTTGCTTTTAAAAAGAAAAGATTAGGAGTTAAAATTCATGTGATGATTCTATTAATTGTCGTCCTCTGATAAACTTATTATAGTTGTATTTATCTATATATTTCTTGGGTCAGAAATTAAAAGCAGTGTGACTATTACAATATGTGGCCACAAGAGGGCAGTAACAATATTTAAATATTTTCAAAATATCTTAATATAAATAATGATTATGAAAGACGTTGACTATGTTTTGTATTTAAATATTAACATATGCATGTAAGCTCTTAAAATGAGTCGGGTCTAATCGGGACTCATTTGTCATTATTCTAAATGTTTACCTAAAACATTATGACCTGTAATTTCAAAGCATGTAATGATAAATGAGTCCCGCCATGCTTTGCTTTGTAGATCTGCTTGTAGACGACATCATTAAGGTCATGCCATCTAATCCTAGCGACCTCGATATCACAGCAGGTTTGATGACCCATTCAAAGGCTGGTTGCTTGCACTGAAAATGACCCTGCCTCTCCGCCGTGCAGGAATGGCCACTACTGGGAACCTTTCAGAAGAGCAGGTGCACTGCTCCATCTGTCTGGACGTCTTCACCAACCCCGTGTCCATCCCCTGCGGACACAACTTCTGCCAGATTTGCATCCTGGGATACTGGAAAAGCAGTCCTTTGTATCAGTGTCCCATGTGCAAGAAGTCCTTCTACAAAAGGCCCGATATTAGTGTCAACACTGTCTTGAGGGAAATCGCAGAGCAGTTCAAGGAGATTAGGATTAAAAGCATGGAAGGGAAGGGAAGCCAGGAAGAGGGAGAAGGGAAAGAAAGGAAGTGGACAATAGAAAGGAGGAAAAGGGAGGATGAGGAGAGGCTTTTGGAGAAAGACCAGAAAGAGCAGCTTTTGGAGGAGCTGAAGCTGAAACAAGAGGAGAAGAGAAAGAAAGAGGGAGTGAAGGAGAAACAAGGAGAGAAGAGGCCACAGCAAGAAGACTTACCACCTTTAATCCCTCCAATTTCACCTCCGAAGACCTCTCCTCCACTGGTACACCAAGCCACAGCACAAGAGCCACCACCTCCACTTCCTCAAACATCACCCCCACCCTCACCTCAAATCTCTGCTTCTCAACTTCCTCAGACCTTACCATCTCCTCCTTTCTCTTCGCTCCCATCTCAATCTTGGGAGGAAGTCCTGTGCGACGTTTGCCTTGGGGAAGGTAGGCCGAAGGCGGTCAAATCCTGCCTGGTGTGTCTGACTTCATACTGCGAGGAGCATCTGAAATGTCACTCAGCCCGCTTCACTAAGCACAAGCTGATGGAGCCCGTTGCCAACATGGAGGACAGGATGTGTCCGAAGCACGAGAGGCTCCTGGAGCTGTTCTGTAAGAAGGATCAGATGTGCGTGTGCGTCCTCTGCACCGAGACGGACCACAGGGCTCACTACACAGTCCCTGTGGAGAGAGAATGGACAGAGAAAAAGGTGAGACAGATGCGCTGCCATCCAAATATAGGACAGGGACCAAATGTTTATCTGTGCTAGAAAAGATTTCAAGATATTTGCGGGTCAATTCTTGCCGGTTCATCAACTGCCTCCCCCCGGACCAGCTCAGACTCAGCTAAAGAAACTCAAGTGGAAAGATTCACGTCTTACTACCGCTGTTCTTTATTTTGTTGGAAGGATAGTTTCAAATTCCATTATCTAAAAAACCACTTGACCTAGGTCCTTCAAAATGTTTAGAGTAAAAAATTGGTATCACTGTTCTATAAATATGGACTCTTGCAAGTGCAGCCAGAGTTAACATAAAATGATGGATGCTTGAAGTCACGATCGCTGACATCAGATGTGGAGAACTGCAGAAAGCACAGTTATACAGATAGGAGACTGATATTTTGTTTACACCTTGTCATGTACGATTTACGTAGTATTCTTTAAGATAGTTTAAATCAGGTGATTGGTGCCAAAGATAAAACAGATAAACTCTCATACTTACACACGGAGGACTAAATGGAAAAGCTTCAGACTTTTGTTAAACACACTTCTGCTTGCAGTGTTTGTTTGCAGGCTCAAAATGTATTACTGTTCCTTGTACATGGTTGAAGACTAGGATGGGACAGAGCCTTCAAATCTGTGGCTCCACAACACTCCAGTTTCATTCGCCAGACTCTGTGGACTCCTTCCAAAGGATTCTTTAGTTATTAATATGAATAAATATGACCTTTTTTGGATGCATACTACTGTATGCGCTGGAAGCAGAGCAAGATATTTTCATTGAATTATTTATGCACCCTCATTTCTCAGCAAGAAGTTCTCTTTTCTTTTCTTTCTTTGTTTTTTTTTTTGTCTTATCAAGAAAAAAGGATCAGCTCAGATGGCACCCAGTACACACCCTCTCTGCTATTTATAGTCAGCTAATTGTTTATCTTTAGTTAATGTCATAAGTTCACAGATTCCCACATTCAAAATGGTGAAAGATATTCAAATGATGGTTATGATGCACATTTTTCATTGTTAATTGTTAATCGTATCGTTAGTAATGCACTGTAGATAGATAAACCACATAAAAAAATATTATGTAGAGTGCTTAACAGATTTATAAGATCAATATTTTCAAAATTTGTCAAAAATGTTTGTATACAGACATTTCTGGACTTCACTGGGAAGTCAGAAATTAATTAAGTGTCACATTTAACCCCTGAAAGTTGATTCTGTTCATTTAGACCAGGGGTCTGCAACCTTTTACACCCAAAGAGCCATTTGGACTCGGTTTCCACGCAAAAGAAAACACTCGGAGCCGCAAATACTTTTTGACATCTAAAATGAAGATAACACTGTATATATTGTTTTTTTACCTTTATGCTTTGTGTGAACAACTAAGGTGTGTTGCTTATGAAATCCATGAAGTGCTACAGAGAAAATTAAATTTTATTTATGTAATCAACACATTTTGAACTCTTAAAGAAATATAACAAAAGGAAAGACACCAACCTGAACTAAAATGATCCATGTAGCAAACAAAAACTGTTCTCAGCCACCACCCTTATATCGCCTTTGGGCTGTTGGAGCCTTGACCTGACTTTTAAAAAATAAAAAAGCACTATGCTGCTGAAAAATTAAAAGTAGATATTTGCAAAATTCTGCCTAAATATGTATTTTACCAGGTTAATGCGTGCGGTGGGGCGTGGTCTGCAGCGCTGCTGCAGGGGAGGCGGACGCACCTGAGCCACACCCGCAATCATGCCTCGCTGCCTTTACGTCTGCGCTATCTGTGCTGTTGTGTTGTTGGTGGTGTATGTCGGGCTGTGAGGTGAAAAGCTATAGCCGGCTGTATGCGTACAGCAACCGTGTGTGAAAAGTGGTCAATAAAGAGATGCTGAAAAGCGTGTTCATGCAAACATCGTCGGTCTGCCGTGATATGTTTACAATAAGACTTATGGTCCCGAACCTCTGCGCACAGCGTCTGCTAATCGGGGCTGTACGAAGTCAGTTTACGCAGGACTGTAAGCTGTCATCTGTCAGGCGTGAGCGGTGTTTGTCTTTAACGTAGTTCATGGTGGAGAATAGCTGCTGACATAATGTGGATCCGAAGATCCATAATTGGCCTACCTGGGGTTGAAAGTCTCGATAAATGCACGGCGTTTCGGCGGGTACACCGGCTTCCGCGAGTGTGACTCTTATTTTGAGCGATGAAAAAATAATAGAATATAATTTTATTTTTATATTTCAATATCACAATAATCTTCCAATTTAGAACTACAAGTTAAAAAAAAAGAACTAAACACAAATAAAATACACTTCAGCTAAATACTAATTTATTTTCCCAAACCACGCGGAGCCGCAGTATAAGGACTAAAGAGCCGCATGCGGCTCTGGAGCCGCAGGTTGCCGACCCCTGATTTAGACGTTTCATTTCAGTGGGAGAAGCGTTTTGTCACTCAGGCCCTGACAAAATTTTAAGATTTATGGCTAAATTTAGTATTAGAAATATCATTTAGATCAGGTGTAGGCAAATCCAGGCCTCAAGGGCCGGTGTCCTGCAGGTTTTAGTATCACCCTGGGTCAACGCACCTGAATCAAATGATTAGTTCATTACCAGGCTTCTGGAGATCTTCAAGGCATGTTGAGGAGGTAATTTAGCCATTTAAATCAGCTGTGTTGGATCAAGGACACATCTAAAACCTGCAGGACAACGGGCCTCGAAGCCTGGAGCTGCATACCTCTGATTTAGATTTAAATAGAACTTGCACATATTGGTGGATTAGCCATTACAAAAATATAAAAAAATATTTTCATAATTACAAGTACTGTTAATTTAGGGCAGCTGTGGCATAAATCTTATATTGGGTGGTGGTCTAATACATTTATTAAGCACTAAATGACCCCTTGGCACCACCAAGCTTTGACCTATTGTGCCCTTAACATGTCTCAAAGGTTTGGTGATACAACAGGTTCTGTTGTTTGTGAGTCTATGAGTTGAATTTTTGTTTTTTTTGTTTACTTTTACTAAACTAATGATTCAACCTAAACCTTCCAGGATTTTAAGGAAACATTAACACGAACAACTATGCTGCACAGACCTCACCTTGTACAGCAAGCTGGTCCACAGTGTCTTTATGATGTTATCTTCTCTGTTGCCTGATTACAACTAAAGACTAATAATCTTTTCACATCATCAAGTTTATAATTACCACGAGTCATGCCCGTGTGATCTGATACTGTGCAGGCACAGCTTAAGAGGACAGGAATAGACGTTCAGCAGATGATCCAGGACAGAGTGAAAAAGGTGGAGGAGATCAAACACTCTGTGGAGCTTAATAAAGTGAGTTTTTACCTTTGCATGGCCACGTCACAATCTACACTCACATGGTTGTTCAACATACATGTGCTTTTTGCTTTGTACTTACAGGCCAGTGCTCAAAGAGAGATTGAGGAAAGCATGCAGGTCTTCTCGGAGCTGGTGCGCTCCATCCAGAAAACTCAGGCCGAGCTGGTTTTGGTCATCGAGGAGAAGCAGAGGCAGACGGAGAGGTGGGCTCAAGGCCTCATTGCTGAACTGGAACAGGAAATCACTGAGCTAAAGAGGAGGAACACAGAGTTGGAAACCGTAGCTCGGACTGACCACATTCATTTCTTAAAGGTGAGAGAGGCTTTGTTTCAGTGCTCAGTGTCGGGGAGCTAAATTTAAGTTGTGGTAGGCTACTTGATATTTTACTGTGCAAGTTGTTCAAGTTCGTGGATATTTTTCTAATTTTTCCTTATTTTTTTCTTAATTTCAAAGGATTTTTATGGTAAAATGACACTTCCAGCGTTTTGTTAACCCTCTGTTTTGCAGTGAAACCAGGTGCCTTTTACAGTATTCACTTAAAGCTAAATTAAATGACAACAGCGCCCTCTTTCTGCTCTGCACTGTATTGCATTCCAAAACCTGCAATCCAATCAAAGAGTAGCTTTGCATGTTTGTTTTGGCAGTGTTTCATAAATAATGGCCATTCTGATGCAACCCTGAGCATTTGAGTCTCTTAATTTGGAAATAATTCTACAACCATATTTGTTTCTTAGTTAGAAGCCTTAAAATCTTTGATCTGTGGTTATTTGAAAAGAACCATGACTGTAATTATGGTCATCTTATTTTAGTCAATAACTTGTTTCTAAGTTGTTTCCCCCCCTTGGGCTGTATCTTTCTGTAGAGCTTCCCGGCCCTCAGCACTCCACCATCTGTTAAACACTGGTCTGAGACCAGTGTTCCCACTGACACATGTGTTGGCATGATCAGAAAATCAGTGTCCAAACTAGAGGCGACGTTGACTGAAATGATTGACAAACTGTCTGACAGTGGTAGGACTTCCATAAATATTCAAAAATACCTTTATTACTGTGTGACTATTTGTTTTATTTTTAAAAAAGTAAAGATGTATATGAAACATATCTTAAGAGAATGTTGTATTTTGTTTTTACAGAGATCAAAAAAGTTCTGAAATATACAGGTAAAGCTTTTTTTTTTTTAACTTATTTTTATTTCTTGTGTTTTCATCATTAAACTCTCCAACAAAATATATCCTCTGTCTTGTTCTTCTGCAGTGGATGTCACTCTTGACTCTGACACAGCCAACCCGTGGCTGCAGCTCTCTCAGGATAGACATCAGGTGAGACACCTGGGCGCCTGGCAGGACCTCCCGGACCACCCTGATCGCTTCGACACGGTGGTTATAGTATTGGCCCATGAGGGCTTCACTTCTGGCAGACACTACTGGGAGGTCCAGGTGGGGGAAAAGGATGACTGGTACCTTGGTGTGGCAAGGTCATCTGTTAACAGAAAGGGCAGGATCTCTGTAAGCACCACCCAAGGCTATTGGGCTCTGGCCATGAAGAAAGGCCAGGGATACAGAGCGTCAACATCCCCACCGTCACTGCTCTCCCTCGACCCTAAGCCCAAGAGAGTGGGCGTGTATGTGGACTACGAAGAAGGCCAAGTGTCGTTTTATGATGTGAGAGCACGGACCCATATTTACACCTTTGAGGATACCTTCACTGAAAAAATTCTTCCATTTTTCTACCTGTACTGCTGTGACAAAGCCTCTGACACCATCATCATCTGTCCTGTGAATGAGAAACATCTGATCAAGCAAAGCTAAGGACATAAAAACAAAAGTTGTTGTAGCTATACCCGATTTAATTACATGTGAACTGTAGCTAAATATGTTAATTATACATCTTGTGAATTTGTAGCCAACATGTTTGTAAAACACAAACCTCAAATGACGTTCTGGTAAAAAGAAACAGTGTTGACATTATTGCAGAAGGTCTCATAAGAAGTTTAGTTTTCAAGATTGTTTGCATATTAAATACATTGTGATTTGATTAGCATTAAAAACTGGGTGTGCAGGAAGACAAATCATAACAATAGAGTAATTTTATTTTGTGAGTAAGTGCAATTATTTTCTTGCTGAAGATTTCATGGAAAACTAGTTACTACATTAATATAAGCATGGTAGAAACAGATCTTGATCTATAAAGTTCAGTTAGCTGTTTCTCTAAAGATGGCAGCAAAATGTTTAGAAGTCCCAAAATCTACTGACGGGAGGTCTTTTGCTCAACAGTATGTTACACCTCAGAAGTTTTATGCATGTTTCTGGGTTTACTTTAGCAGGACTGAAAGAATTGGTAAATGGCCTGTATTTGTATAGCGCTTTACTTAGTCCCCAGGACCCCAAAGCGCTTTACACATTCAGTCATTCACCCATTCACACACACATTCATTCACACACTGGTTATGGCAAGCTACATTGTAGCCACAGCCGCCCTGGGGCGTACTGACGGAGGCGAGGCTGCCGAACACTGGTGCCACCGGGCCCTTTGACCACCACAAGCACTGTCTAAAAGAAAGCCGTTTCTACCTGTTCCCAGGCCTTATGCTAAGCTTGTTTAATCTATAAAACCATACTAGGCACACAGAATGAGATAATCAGTTCAATTCAAGACAGTTTTACTTATAGTACCAAGTCACAGTTGCCTCAAGGTACTTTAATTTGCAAGGACCTTAAAATATATAGACAAACCCCAACAACCAGATGACAACCTGTGAGAAAGCACTTTGAAGACAGTGGGAAGGAATAATATTGTTTACTAAAGAACTGATAAGGAATAAAAGACTATCATAGCAGCCAAGAACATAAAAACACAGGTGTAATCTTCACACGTGAGTTTTAGTATAGCCAAAAAGGACAACATTATTACAAATATTTAAAATGACAAACTATTTAAAACCCACGTGGTCCCATAAAAGAGATCAAATTAACAAACTTCTACTCAAAAGCCAAAACAAAACATAACTCAAACTGACCTGCCCAAATCTTCTTTCATTTTTAATGGCAGCTTGAATCCAAAGATGTTGCACTACTGCCATCTCCTGGGTTTCACTATTACATCGCTTCCAAATCCTTAGATCATCTTGATGAGTACAGTATTTCTCAAAAAACAAAACAAAACAAATAAAACAGAAACAATAAACCACACACTTCCTTTTATCATGACTTAACCACTCAGCCACCTTTTCAAACTACAGTCTCTACCCTCAACATTCTCATTTGACTGACAAATGAGAATTTGTCAGTCTGCAACTAATAAATTAGTTGCAGACTAATTTGAGCTTTCACAAAATGAGGACCACCTGTAGCTCTTACAGGTAAGTTGTACAGACTGTAACCTATAAGCTTTTAATAAAATATATCTCTTTTAAAGCCAGGTGCAACAAATTTATACATCTTTTATCCATCGCTTTGTATCTTTTCCTCACTCACCCCTGCCCCAATCCAAAAAAAAGATCCAACTGAAAATTGCTGCTACTCACTATCATGTCCTTATGAATCGTTTCAGACTTTGAAGGCTCTGAGCAATATTTCAGCCTCCAAGGATTGGTCCAAGATCAAGGTTTACTCAGACTTGTGTGTGCAGACGGCGAGGAGAGCCATGGCTCATCTTGTGCACACTTTCAAAACTGAACTGAAAACTCTCACAAAAGCAGGTAAATATCTGCAGCGTTTGTTTTATGTGTGAAGATTTCTCTAGTTTGGATACTTCTGTTTGTACACGTTAACGTAGCATATTAAAATGATGATCACGGCATTTGACTGTCGTGGAGGCTGCTGTGCACATACAAAAGTCAGTTCTTCTGCTGTGAAGCTGACAATTCAGCGTGTGCAAACATGAAACGACACCACAGCACATTTAACGTCAGTGCCTGGAAAAATATGCTGCTCTTGGGCAGTGCCATCTGCATGGAAAATATAGCTTCCACTAGCTAAGTGAAAACTCTTCATAAGAGGGATAAATAATTTAAAGAAGGTCTTGTCTTCTAATCCACTGGCTGGTGTCTTTCTGTGTGACGCTTGCATATTCTCACTGTGCCTGTGCCAGTTATCTGTGTAGTCCAGCTTCCTCCCACAGTTCAAAGACATCAGCATTAGGGTTAACTGGTAATTGGCTGTAGGTGTGAATGAACAATTGTATAGGTCGTGCTCCAGCCCCATTACATCTCAGATTGGCTCTAGCCCAACCGTGACCCTGAACTGGATAAATGGAAGGAAATGAATGGATGCATGGGATTATTTAGAAGAAATGGCTGTAGCCTTTAGGTCTGCATTCTTTCTAATGGGCTGCAGAGGGCAACTGTCAGGTTACAAAAGGAGGTTCACTTGACATTTATGGGAAAATGACCTCTTACACTCAGTCTCTACATTTAAATTTTATTAAATATATTTTAAAGAGGTAACCTTTTTTTTTTTTTTACTAACAGTGAGTTGCTCTTTAAGTAGCCACTGTTCCTTGATTTCCCAGTCAGATCCAAGCTTCAACTTTGACAACCACTTTCAAAACAGTAAGATGACAATCGTCAAAATACTCAATTCAGCAAATGTGGTGACACTGCAGGAGCAAAAACAGACTTTGTGCCAATTTCCTTTTTTCTTCTTTTCTGTTTATTTAAAAAAAAAAGTCTTCACATTCATATAGATTTGGTTTTACATCTTTACATTTGGGCAGGTGTAACAGCTATTCACTAACTGTGGGATATAGTCTCATTTTATTCCAGTACTACCTGTGGTGCATTGATATCCCCGTGTTGTTTTGTTTTTGGATTATCAAAACTAATGTGACTTCAATCCCATGTGAAGTGTTTCATTGTATTGTGACAGAGGGGTTAGGGTTACAGTTGGGGGTTCAAGTGTGGTGTGTAGTCTGAAGGTATTTCTGTAATGCATAACTATGGTAAAATGGTAAATGGCCTGTATTCATATAGCACTTTACTAGTCCCTAAGGACCCCAAAGCACTTTACATATCCAGTCATCCACCCATTCACACACTGGTGATGGCAAGCTACATTGTAGCCACAGCCACCCTGGGGCGCACTGACAGAGGCGAGGCTGCCGGACACTGGCGCCACGGGGCCCTCTGACCACCACCAGTAGGCAAACATGGGATTAGTATCTTGCCCAAGGACACAACGACTGAGACTGTCCAAGCCGGGGCTCGAACCGGCAACCTTCCGATTACAAGGCGAACTCCCAACTCTTGAGCCACGATCGCCCCCAACTATGACATCACAACAATGTGACTGGTCACTTGTAACGTTGAACCTGGACCAATGGGAATTTTGATGATCAGGAACAACACCAACATGGCGAGATCTCCTCCTGCTACTGCAAATAAGCTAGTTTGAACAACTATGACTGACTTGGCATGAATCACCCCACTCATGCAGTCGTCCGCAGATTCATATTGTTGGCTTCCATTGAAAGTTTTGCATCAACAAATAAAACAAAGATTTTTTTTTTCTTCCCGTCCTGTTCGGTACTTCAGACAATTATTCTGATTGCTAAAGGCCAAGAAAGAAGGCCAACAGATGCAAATCTAAGAATAAGTGTGCCATGTAAAACACCACACGTTTTACACAAAAGTTATGCTTGCTTATGTTTTCTCCTCTTACAACTGGCCACAATGAGGCAATATAAAGGTGAGATCATAGATTTATATTTGATTTAATAAATCTTGACAAGACAAAATAACTCAACTCAACTGTTGTGCAAAATGTGCATACATATTCTTTTAAACTGTCCATTTTTCTTTTCTCCATTAAGAATCAGTCACCTTTAACCCTCCCACTGCCGGTTAGGGCCTTGTGGTGACAGAATCTGGGAAATGTCTGAAGTACTCCAGAGCAGCAAGCCTCTCGTCTGACTCTAGGAGGTTTGACTGTCCCATGGTGTTTGGGACAGAGGGCTTCACCTCTGGCCGGCACTACTGGGAAGTCCAAGTGGGCCTGAGAAATGGCTGGGATGTGGGTGTTGCCAAGGAAACTGTAAACAGATCAGCAAGGGTCTTTTGAAAAGAGAAAATGGATTCTTTGCCATAGGAAAAAGGTTTTTGGACTATAAAGTTCACTCCACACCCTACACAGTTCTCTACCTTTGCCCTAGGCCAAGGTTAATAGGAGTGTACCTGGACTACGAAGAAAGCAGAGTCTCATTTTTTGACGTGAATGAGAACTTGCATATTTACTCTTTCATAGGAGAGTCTTTCACGGAGAAACTATTTCCATACTCTTATCTACAAGGTGGATCAAAAAAATCTGAGCCTTTGCTTATCAAGGATTGACTTAATTCTAATTCATTCCTTCAACAATCTAAATGAATAATAAGATCAAAGTTTAGAACTCAGATAAGTGCTGCGCAATCTGAACATCAAAAAACACTTGGAAATGACCAATTTAAGATTATTTAAAAAAATAAACATAATTATTTAACATGGTGATAGATACTGACACAGATACGTAACATGTTTAATTCATGTATAATTAATTTTTGAACAAAGTGTTACGGTTGTATACTACTTCAGAACAAACGTGGTTTTGATTGGAAAAACACCGGTCTGATCAACAGTTTGCTCTTGATCCTATAAACTCATTGACTGCCACATATGGTTACATGTGAGTGTAAATACGCTATTCACTGCTGTCTTGAACTGCCATATATACATATTTGTTTTTTGTTTCCACATTTCTGTTTGTTGTGTCGGTGACAAAATGCTGGTGATGCTAATGTTTGATGGTGTTGGGTTTTGGTGTTTTTTGTTTTTTCTTGTCTCTACATTAAAGTTATCAGACTTTGTTTCATGAACAGTGTTTCATTATAAACATTCAGCTCGATTTTTGTGTGATATTCCAAATGGAAGTTTATTTAACACTGCAAATGTTTTGAGCCAACAAAATATTGGCTTTGAAAATTTTTTTTTTGGTCAAGCCACTTAACACGAATAATTCAACCAGAAACGTAACTTAAGGAAGGAACCAGTCTTGTCTCTACACCTAACATCTTAGCGAAGATCTCATTTTAAATCGTATCTTTGGGCACTTTGTTACCATCACCCTGTCACTAAACAAATCTCTGAAAAATGCCAAAGATAATGCGATTACCATAGTGCTTTATTGGTGCAAAAATTTAATTTTACAATGGCCAAAGAGCTATTAGCCATAAACTTTGCATATTTCAACCACCATTATGAGCAGAAGAACATTGGGAGTATCCTCACCAACTGCATCACTGTGTGGTATGTCTTCATATAAATCACTCACATATAAATCAGTGGCAAAAGTGCAGGATTTAATGGTACTGATTTTGTTTACGTGCTTTCATCACCTCGTTTCCTATGACAAATCCCAGGTATTCAGTTTCAGCTTTGGCAAAATCACATTTTGACAAATTAACAGTTAGTCCAGCTACTCTGAGATGCTCGTGTACCTTTACTAGATGTTTGAGGTGCTCCTCCCAGGTGTAGCTATAATTCACGTGTATACTTAACAATTTTATTCAAATATTTTTGTGAGTCAATTTCATGAACTGCATATATTTGCCCTCAGATAAGCATAGAGCAGAAAGCCGGGACGGGCGTGAGGTTCTGGGGGTGCTTTGTCTCTGGGCTGGGGCCCTGGCTGGGCCTTGGGGGCTTGGGTCCCGGTTGGTGTGTTGCCGGGGTTGTGGGCGGTTGGGTGTATGCGCCAGGGTGCACCCCATCTCCAGCTGCCTCTTCCCACTCCACCACAATCACCCATACATGCAGGGCCTTGGGGTAAAGGTGTGTCACCAGGGTGCAGGGGAGGCATCCCCCCCTCTGTCCCCTTCTAGCTGCCTGTGCCTCAATTTTATCTCACAACTTAGACATTCACATTACTCACACTCTCATAGGGCTGTTCGATATAACGATATATATCGGATAACAATATAAAAACGTCTATCGTTTCATTTTACGCTATCATTTGTTTTGTGGTGTTGCAAAATAAACTGTTTATGGCAATATTTTTTCATCGTTTTGATGGTCACTGTAGTGGCTATATATATTTCTTAAAGTTCTCTCTTTCTCTTATATTTTATATAACCACACTACGGACGAACAAGCGCCTGTTTTTATGCGTTATGGTTAGTAACAACGACGTTAACACCATCGCGTGTCCGCTTGTTTATGTTCCACATAAACCTTTCACAATAAAGCTCATGATCCTGTTGAGACTTTTCAAAATAAACTGAATCACGTGAAAGAGCAGATTATTTAAGGATGAGAAGTAAAAAAGAGCTGTCAGGTGCTAATAAATAAACCTTAGACTCAAACGTTAGAACAGGCTTTTCCCCGCAGCACGCCGTGTAATAAATACTCACAAAGAAAATGGCGGGTGTTACAACTTATGTCTAAAAATGTATCGTTTCATGCATCGGTTAAAACACTCGACTCCTGCTACATGACGCGCAGCTGGAAACACTTCCCGCAAGTCGAGCTGCCCGAGATTCACAGAATTTACAGAAAATGTTACATTTTTGTGATTTATACCGTTATCGGGACGATAGAATTCTTATATCGGGATATGAGATTTTGGTCATATCGCACAGCCCTACACTCTCATTACACATACATATAGGATCTTGGGGTGGGCACGCTACATGGTATCGAAAAGACCATCAGGGCGTACACCTCACCCCTGGCGTCGTTGCCCACCTCTCAATTTTAAATAAACGTAGACATTGAGGGCTATCAGGAGGGGCTATGCGCTTACCTGCTGCTCTCTGGCAGGTAGCTCCATGCCCTCCTGGGTTTTAAAGGCACCTTAGAACAGCGGTCCCCAACCTTTTTTGCGCCATGGACCGGTTTATGCCTGACAATATTTTCACGGACCGGCCTTTAATGTGTCGCGGATAAATACAACAAAATAAAACTAGTACCGGTACCGAAAAAAAGAACATTTATTCATAACACACGTGAAAAGACCAAGGAAAACAGAGTAAACGATAAAAACAATAACAAAATAACGCTGAAAACCATACATTTCACACCTGAGCCTCAACTCTCGCGGCCCGGTACCAAACGACTCACGGACCGGTACCGGTCCGAGGCCCGGGGGTTGGGGACCGCTGCCTTAGAACACACATGCATCAACACTACATATGAGCGGGCGGAGGGAGGTTTGGCGTCTTCACCCCCCCCCCCCCCCTCCCCCCCGTTCTATGCGGCCTGTTGGAGCGGGGGGTCTGGAAGGAGGAGTTGGCCGTCCGATTGGGGTCTGGGGCCTCCCTGCTGCTGTGGAGTTGGGGCGGTCTGCTTCTCTCCACCCCAGGGAAAAGGGTAACATTACCTGGGTCTGGGTGCAGTTTCCCCCTCTAGGGGCAAGGGTACCTAGACCTTGGGCTTAGAGTACGCTTGTGGAGTGTGATTGTGAGTACAGTGTCTATTTATGTCTGTCTCCACGTTGGGTGAGAGTTGAGTTGCCTGGAGCCTGGGGCTCGCTCGGGCGACTTTAGGGGTGGGGTGCCCTCAGCCTCTCGGCCTGGGGCTCAGTCACTCTGGCACAGCTGGCTGCTGGCAGAGCTCACGGGCACGTCACTGCAACCCCCCCTGGCTTCTGCTCCGTGACTGCGGAGTGACCCCTCATCTGGGACTCTCCTCAGCTCTTTCTGGGACAGTGGCTCAGCTGCCCCTCTGTTGGTCTTCCTTGGTCTCTTGTGTTCTGGGGGCCTCTGGATGTCTGGAGTTTTGATCTCTTCCATACCTGCTTCATGCCCTGGTGGACGGGGCTGTGGCCCCCCACACCCTCTAGCAGATCATTACATGAAGGAACCTTTTAAATACAAGCGCGCTCATGCTCACAGGTGTACACACAGGGACTCACACACACAAACTACACCCTTTTTGGCTCCTACCTCAAAGCACACTGTGCGCTGTCGATCTTACGTGCTGCACAATAATGTTTAATATTTAGTATTTACTGTTATATTCCCATAGATCATCGTGATGTTGTTTATTATGTTGCTCTTTTTTTTCTTCTGCTTGTTTTCTCTTTTTTTCTTTCTCAACAGAAAAAAATGTTGAGAAATTGTTCATTCAGTGACGCTAGTTTCCAGGTGATTGATATATGTATTTTTTGTCTGCTTATTATGTTGTTTTTTGTTTTTTGCCCTTTATCCCCGTCCCTCTTCCCCGCTGTTTTTCTTTCCCTCTTTCTTTCTCCCCTTTCTTTTTCCCAGTCAAGTCTGTCCCGTATTTAACAAGTGAAAATAAAATAAAATAAACAATAAAAGGTGAATCAAATAGACCATTACGGCAAGGCTGGGATGGTGTATTTGGTAAAGTAAATCCGTTGGGCATCTTTCTTTGCCTTTAGACAATAATTCTGATGGCAAAAGAGCCAAACGGGACAGGCCAACGGGCTGTAGAGTCCAACGCTGCTGAGGCACTTGGGAAGTCAGAGCCACTTCTTAACCTAGGAGCTCACTAGCCTCTCTAGTCAATTGGCATGATTGAGTGAGACCTCGTAGATTGTCAACGGCCACAGTAGTCTGGGTAATAACCCAAACTGGAAGCACCAGAGCTTAAGTTTCCCTGGGAGTGCAGTGTTGTTAATCCGCTTGAGGTCATCAGCCAGGTTCTCCCTTAGTTGTTCTAGTTGCCACGTATCATTGAGGTCTGCATTATATTACCGTCACAGGCTCTTTAGGGGCTTCTCTAAGACTGTTGGAATTGGTTCTTCACTGATATAGAATTGCTCAGCTGTCGGTTTTCCTTTTATGATGGAGATGCTGCGAGATTTACTCAGCTTAAACTCCATCCTTGCCCATTCTATGTTTTCCTGGAGCTTCTGTAGCAATCACCTAGTACATGGTTTAGTTGTTGTAATGATGGTCATATCATCCATGTAGGCCCTAATGGGAGGAAGACGAAGGCCACTCCTGAGTCTCTCACTTCCCACTACCCACCGGGATGCCCACATGACCAACTCCATTGCCATGATAAATGCCAGAGGGGAAATCGTGCAGCCTGCCATTACTCCAATTTCCAGGTACTGCCAGGCTGTGGTGATGCTCTCAGCTGTCACACAAAACTGTAGATCCTGAAAGTAGCTCTTGACCAGTCCTGTGATGTGGTTTGGTCCACAAGATCTCGTGCGGAACTGACCCAAAGGCATTGGCAAGTTCTAAAAACACCACATGAAGGTCTCTTCGTTCTTTCTTGGCAGTTTGAATTTGGTGCCAGACGATGCTGGCATGCTTCAGATATCCTGAGAAGGCCCAGATGTTGGCCTTCTGCACTGATGTGTCAATATAGTTGTTTCTTTGCAGGAAAGCAGATAGCCTTTGGGCCAAGGCGCTGAAGAAGATCTTTCCTTCTACGTTCAGCAGGCTGATCTGGCGAAACTGGCTAATGGATGAGTTCTTCTCCTTAGGGATAAATACCCATTGATATTGACTCGTTTAATAATAGTCGGCATATGATAAATAACTGTGTAATTGTACTTTTTGCATTATTATGAAGTTATGATTGCACACTGACTCCAACTCTTTGATATGAAGTATGATTTGTTTGCCAAAAAACATTAAATAAATAAAGTTGAATACTTTTACAGTATTTAAAATAAAATTTGAATTGACCTAAAACAATATTTAGGTTTAATCTGCAAAAATAGCATCCAGATGGATTCCAATCCACCACAGTCAGTCCACCAGAGTAGTATTGAGCTTCTCATATGGGTTTTGGCAAAATATAAAATGTATGACACAAATGAGACATTAATTTTAAATGCATCATGTTAAAAAAAAGAAGAGATTGTGGTTTGTTTTAATCTGAATTCATGATTGCATGCTGCTATTTACAGTGACTGATCTTGCAAACATGCTTTGGGAGAAATGTTTACACCAATAAATGTTTGGGTTTTTTTCCAAATATGCCCAGATGATGCTATTTTTCTGCTACAGCATTAAGTTTCGTTTCAGCCAAATTATGTAGTTTGACCACGCCCACTGAAGTGACTGGAGCTTCCCCGGTTCTTCAAGGTTCACTCATATTACTTCCCGTGTGAGAGACGAGTGGTGAATAGTTTGCAGCAGGTTTTTATATCTGAATGCGAATGTGGAGTTTAGTCTGTTGGAATTACTGAGTTACTAGAAATAAGGTGAGTCAATTTAAAATGAAATTGAGCTGTTTTTCTTTTGTTTTTGCTTCTACTATAAATGCATAACTGTAAGTATGTGATCCAAAATTAAAACAAGCAAAGAGATTGATATGATTATGACTCATTGGGTGTGTCAGGGCTCTCACTGGAAACAGCCAAAACACACACTTAGTGCCAAATCTATTTCTATCTATCTATTTAGCTATTTTTTTCCCTTTATTCAGAAACGTGTTACATTATATTTCATATGATATAAAAAGCCTGAAAGAACAGAAATGTAAAGCATATCAATGATATTTTCATCTACAGAGATCATGTCAGCTTTTGGTTTCCTCGCTTCGTTGCCAGAGGATCATTTCGTCTGTACGATCTGCCTGAACGTCTTCAGTGACCCGGTCACTACACCTTGCGGTCACAACTTTTGCAGGACCTGCCTCACTCAGCACTGGGACAGAAGTGAGTTATGCCACTGTCCAACGTGCAGTAAAAGATTCTATGTGAGGCCCGAGTTCTCCACAAACACCGTCATCGCAGAGATTTCAGGCCAAATCAAGAAGAGGAAGGTGGAGACACTTGAAGACATGGATGCACCGGGGAAAGTGGCGTGCGACGTGTGCACTGATTTAAAGTTCAACGCCTTGAAGTCTTGCCTGGTGTGTCAGACGTCGTACTGTGAAGCCCATCTAGAGCCTCACCAGAGAGTTCCTTCTTTAATGAGACACAAGCTGATCGAGCCAGTGGAGAATCTGGAGGAGAGGATGTGCAGGAAACACGAGAGGATAATGGAGTTTTTCTGCAGAGATGATCAGGTGTGCATCTGTCTGCTGTGCAGTGAGATAGACCACAAAGACCATGAGACAGTACCTGTTGAAGAAGAAGGGGCTCAGCAGAGAGTAAGACGATGCTGAATTTTATTTTGTTACATTTTTGTTAAAATGAGAATGCGGATCCTTGAAAATGACTGCTTCACCCAATTTAATGGCTTAAAATTGTACATTTCAGGAAAATATTGAGTCTCAAAAAGCAAAGATCAAACTGATGATTGAGGAGAGGATGGAAAAGATAAAGGAATTTAATGAGGGCTCCGAACTGCGGAACGTGAGTATTGAGGCAAATTTCCAAATGCAAAATTTGTCACATTAAGGTTTAGGGTGTTCAGTGCACACCTACATGTTTACCAATGGAGCCCTTTTCTTTCTACTGCAGGTAAAAGCAGACCAAGAGATTGAGGAGAGCAATACACTATTCAGTAATCTGATAAACCAAGTAGAAGTGATGCAGGCTAAACTACGATCAAACATTCAAATCAAGCTCAGAAAGTCACATGAGAAAGACGAAGCGGTAATTCAGGAGTTGCACGACGAAATCGCAGAACTGCAGAGAAAACACTCAGAGCTGGACGAGCTTTCACAAAATGAGGACCACCTGTGGCTCTTACAGGTAAGTTGTACAGACTGTGACCTATAAGCATCTTATAATAAAATATATCTCTTTTAAAGCCAGGTGCAACAAATTTCTCCATCTTTTATCCATCGCTTTGTATCTTTTCCTCACTCACCCCTGCCCCAATCCAAAAAAGGTCCAACTGAAAATAGCTGCTACTCACTATCATGTCCTTATGAATCATTTCAGACTTTGAAGGCTCTGAGCAATATTTCAGCCTCCAAGGATTGGTCCAAGATCAAGGTTTACTCAGACTTGTGTGTGCAGACGGCGAGGAGAGCCATGGCTCATCTTGTGCACACTTTCAAAACTGAACTGAAAACTCTCACAAAAGCAGGTAAATATCTGCAGCGTTTGTTTTATGTGTGAAGATTTCTCTAGTTTGGATACTTCTGTTTGTACACGTTAACGTAGCATATTAAAATGATGATCACGGCATTTGACTGATTGTCGTGGAGGCTGCTGTGCACATACAAAAGTCAGTTCTTCTGCTGTGAAGCCGACAATTCAGCGTGTGCAAACATGAAACGACACCACATCACATTTAACGTCAGTGCCTGGAAAAATATGCTGCTCTTGGGCAGTGCCATCTGCATGGAAAATATAGCTTCCGCCAGCTGAGTGAAAACTCTTCATAAGAGGGATAAATAATTTAAAGAAGGTCCTGTCTTCTAATCCACTGGCTGGTGTCTTTCTGTGTGACGCTTGCATATTCTCACTGTGCCTGTGTAGTCCAGGTTCCTCCCACAGCATTGGGGTTAACTGGTAATTGGCTGTAGGTGTGAATGAACAATTGTATAGGTCGTGCTCCAGCCCCATTACAGCTCAGATTAACTCTAGCCCAACAGTGAGCCTGAACTGGATAAATGGAAGGAAATGAATGGCTGCATGGGATTATTTAGAAGAAATGACATGAAACTAAACAGCCAAAGCAGAAGTTCCTTTTACCGGCATTTTTTTTAAATGGCCAGCAGAGGGCGAGTCTGTCTGGTTACAAAAAGTTCACTTGACATTTATGGAAACATGACCTCTTACATGATGAATGACCTTTGTAAAGCTTTTCCTAAAGACTTTTATAGTCTTAGTCTCTACATTTACATTTTATTAAATACATAAATTTTAAAGAGGTGACCTTTTTGACTGACAGGGAGTTACTCTTTAAGCATTCACTGTCCCTTGACTTCTCACTTAGATCCAACCTTTAACTGTGACAACCTCTTTCAAAACAGCAAGATGGCAATGGTCAAAATGCTCAACTCAGCAAATGTGATGACATTGCCAGATTCATTTACATAGTTATGAGTACTCCACATCTTTATGTTTGGGCAAGTGAAACAGCTATTCGCTAACTGTGGGATAAATAAAGAAGAGTTTATTTCATTTAATCCCAGTATTACCTGTGGTGCATCTGATATCCCTGTGTTGGTTTTGTTCTTGGATCATTAAAACTAATGTTGGTCCAGGTTCAATGCTCCAAGTGACCAATCACATTGCTGGGATATCACAGTAAGGTTAGGGTTACAGGGGTTACGGTTAGGGTTAGAGTCTGGTGTTTAGTGTGATGGTGTTTCTACAATGCAAAACTCTGTAGTTTTGATCCAGGAACAACACCAACACGGCAATATCTGCTCATGCTACTGCACGTAGTTGTAGTTGTTCTCCTGCGTTCACACTAGCATGTGATTGATTTGGCACAAGTTACACCACCCATAGAATTGTCTGCATATTCATATTCTTGGCTGCCATTGAAGAAGAGTTTTCTTTTAATTTGTTGATGCAAATCTCAGAGTACAAGTATGTGATTTTACACTTATGTTTTGCCTTACTGTGATGTTTTTTCCTCTCAGAACTGACCAGGATGAGGCAATATAAAGGTGAGTTCATAGATTTATATTTAGTTTACTTTCCAAGATATGAAAGTTCAACATAACTATTAATATATATATGTAACTGACCATATGTCTTTTTTCCTTTAAGAGTCAGTCACCTTTAACCCTTCCACTGCTGGCGAGGGCCTTGTGGTGACAGAATCTGGGAAACGTCTGAAGTACTTCAGAGCAGCAAGCCCCTCGTCTGATGACTCTGGGAGGTTTGACTGTCCCATGGTGTTTGGGACGAAGGGCTTCACCTCTGGCCGACACTACTGGGAAGTCCAAGTGGGCCTGAGAAACAACTGGGATGTGGGTGTTGCCAAGGAAACTGTAAACAGATCAGGAAGGGTTTTTTTGAAAAGAGAAAATGGATTCTTTGCCATAGGAAAAAGCTTTTCGGTCTATAAAGTTCACTCCACACCCTCCACAGTTCTCTACCTTTTCCCTAGGCCAAGGTTAATAGGAGTGTACCTGGACTACGAAGAAGGCAGAGTCTCGTTTTTTGACGTGAATGAGAATTTGCATATTTACTCTTTCGCAGGAGAGTCTTTCACAGAGAAACTATTTCCATACTTTTATCTACAAGGTGGATCAAAGAAATCTGAGCCTTTGCTTATTAAGGATTGTCTTTATTTCTAATTCACTTCCTTCAACAATCAAAATGATAAATGAATAATAAGGTCAAAGTTTAGAACTCAGAGTGCTGCGCAAGCTGAACATCAATAAAAGGTATTCGGAAATGACCAATTTAAGGTTAATAATTAACACCGACTGTTGTTCCTGTTGCCTTGTTTTACATTGTGATAAACTATGACACAGATAAAAATACCACGTACAATTTGTTCATAATTCCAGGCTATGAACCATGCAAATTATGTTTTAAATATGCGCTTGTAGAGTGCGTGCACAGTATATAACAAACTAATCAGTATTATGTAGTGTTAGTTCCATCCTCTGTCTGTTTCAGAGTTTTCATTTAAGGAAACTTGAAAGACTTGCATCAATTTTATGTTATTACGCATCCTGTTTATTTAGGAACTTGAGTGGGGTCAAAATCTTTGACGTAGGATCTCCGGAGTACAGCACCATGTATGGTAGTCACCACAGCTGCTTCTGTAAAAACAGGAATTTTATGGTGCATTTAAGTTAACCTCGTAAACTCACATGAATGGCTAGGAGGTTTGTTTAATAGAGAAAGGTTTTGTCTTTTCTTTTTTTAGATATTTACTTTAAATGCTTACTTTTTTCTGCAGTTTTTTCAATGTACAGATGTAATAACAAATTCTAACCAGTCTCAGTCTTTAACATAACAAGCAACTTCGGCATAATCGTATATAAGTAAGGAGAAAACAGTGATAAATAGCTATAACCCATTTAAAATGAAGGCAAACAACTTAAAATATAAAGATATCATCATTTGCTGTACCTTACAAATTATTAAGTAACTCTGGCAGGAAAGAAACACATTTATCTAACTCTAATATGTTTAATTATTTGGGGCTTTTTTCGCCAGGGTTTGAGCTTTATTAACAGGGCCTGAGTTTATGGGTGTATGCTGTCCAGAAGGGCCAGCCCCTTTCCTAGCAGTGGTGGGTGTGTTTATGGGTGGATGGAGGTGGGTGGAGAACCAAGTCGGCAGTCTGTAGCTAAGTGCTGTTAGAGCCTGAGGATACACAAGCTGGCAGTTAGAAAAGAATTGTAAGTATGTTTTATGAATTATTTCTTTGCTTTCTGGTATTTTGAAGACAGCTTTTGACCATTACATGAGATTTCTGTGGAGGTACACACCTCAGTTGAACTTGTTTACATTGTTCATAGTTCGTGTGAGTGGTGAATGAGTCATTTTCATGTTATGCGTATTACTCTCAGGCTCAGGAGTGAAAAGCCACAATCTAAAATAAGTTTGGGTTGAAGGCTGTGTCATTGTGACAAATGTAGCCATTAATGCTGTTACGTTCATAGAGAATACTCAGTGCTGAGTGGCTGGAGGATACGCAAAACTTCAAGATTCCTGCATGGCTCTGACGTAGTACAGATGTTTTGTGACGTACACTCAGAATTCTTTCACTCTCAGTATGAATGAGGAGGAACCTTTTCCCCCTCTAGTGCAGATATGCTCGAATGAAAGCAGGAAAATCCAGTTTTGCATGAATTTTTGAACAAACTGTTACGGTGGCATGCCACTTCAGAACAAATATGGTATTGCACACAAGTCTGATCAACAGTTTGATTGACTGGACATACCTTTGCTCTTGAGCCTATAAACTCATTCATTACCTCATATGGTTACATGTGAGTAATATTCTTACTGCTCTCTTGAACTGCCTTATATACATATTTGGTTTTTCTTTTCCACATTGCTGTTTGTTGTATCAGTGACAAAATGCTGGTAATGGTAATGTTTGTTTTTGTCTTTATATTAAAGTTATCAGACTTTGTTTCATGAACAGTGTTTCATTATAACATTTCAGATCGATTTTTGTGGGATATTTGACTGACCTCCAAACTGAAGTCGTTTATTTAATACTGTGCAAATGTTTTGTGCCAACAAATCTTTTTTAAATATATTACTTCCAAAGAGCCAGCCTTACTTGATTTTGAGCAATAGTTGTCTAAAGATCTTTTAGGTTTTTATTTGGACACTGGCTGCTTTTCACTCATGTTCAGTCCAGTCTTTATACCTGACTATTTTTACAGGAAGTTATTTTTTCGTTTCGTCAAGCCACTTAACAGACCTATCATTTATTCAATCAGAAACGTAACTCAAGGAATGAACCAGTCTTGTGTCTACACATAACATCTTTGTAAAGATCTCATTTTAAATCGTATCTTTGGGCACTTTGTTACTGTCGCCCTGTCACTAAACAAATCTCTTAAAAATGCCAAAGATAAAGCAATATGGTAATCACATTATTGGTGCAAAAATTTAATTTTACAACGGTCAAAACTTGGCATATTTTGGCATGGTGTGCAAAAAAACTATCTCCAGCAGATGAACAGTATCTAGAACTCCTTTAGAAATAGGAAAAGAAATCCAGAAAATACCTGACGCAGGACCTGAGAGAAGCATCTGGCCCTTTAGTTGATACATGTCTTGTTCACTGAAGTCTCAACAGAAATGATCTCGTTGGAAGGGCGGCTGTGAAGAAGGCTGAGGTATACCAAATTAAGTGAGCAACAGAAAATCAGGTCTGATGGAGCGATGAATCCAAAACTTTCGGTTCAAATCATTGTCAGTGTGCAGGGAGAAGGCCACGAGAGGTCCAACAGCGAGAGTCTGAAGACATCTGTAAAACAAGGTGGTGTCTCTGTCATGGTTTAGTGCTCCATTTTAGCCAGTGGTGTTGGAGATCTTGTGAATATTGATGGAATCATGGATGAAGAAAAGTACCATTTTGATCCACCCAAACACACGGCCAAAAACCTGAATAGAAAGAAAATACAATAATACACTATCGATAGCAGATAGCCCTCCCCAGAGCCCAGACAGTATTAGTGAAGCAGTGGGGTCATCTAAAGTGAGCCAAAATTCAACAATAGCTCTGAATGTCCCTCAAAAAAGCCCGGAGAACTATTAATGAAGACTACTTCAAGAAATTATGAAATCTTTTTGAGAATAAACTTAACCTGGGTGTCTATTGTGTTGTGTAGTCTGGGAGATGATTGGATAATGGGGTGAGTACAGTTTCCTCTGCGGTGGGGTCGGGTGGGCTGCCCTGGTGGTGCTGCTGCCGTGGGCCCTGGTCTGGATAGGCCTGGGCCTCCTTGCCTTGGTGGGTCCCGGAGGGTGGGGGTGCTTACTGGGGTCAGCGGGGGAGCTGGCCCCAGGGAGGGGCTGCTTGCCCCTCCCTTCCTTCTCTCCCCATCCCCAACTGCTCCACTACATGCCACCCACACATGCAGGGCCTTAGGGTGCAGGTGTGTCACCAGGGTGCAGGGGAGGCATTCCCCCTTTGTCCCTTTCTGCCCACTAGTGCCTCAATTTTATTCCATAACTTAGACATCCACATTACTCATACTCCCATAACACAAACATATAGAGCCTTGGGTTTGGGCATGGTTTTTTTAAATGCATGTAGACATTGAGGGTTCTCGGGAGGGGCCCGAGGTGTGCGCCTGTTCGTCTGTGTCTATATGTCAGGTCAGGTCTTCGACTCCACCTCTCTGGGAAAATCCCAGGCCCTCCAGAGTATGGAGGCCTTTCTCCCCTCACACTCGCTGCCGGTGGCTGATGCCCTCAAGTGTTGGTGGTTTTTGGTGTCCGTGGCTCGGTCAGGCCTCTTCTGTGGGGTGGGGGGCTCTCAGGCCTCCGGGCTGCGGCTTGGTTCACTCTTGCACAGCTGGCTGCCAGCAGAGCCCGCGGGCACGTCACTGCAACCCCATGTGGCCTCTGCTCCGTGGTTGCTAGGTGACCCCTTGTCTGGGGCTCTCCTCAGCTCTCCTCAGCTCTTCCCAGGAGGGTGTCACGGTTGCCCCTCCGATGGTCCTTCTTAGGCTCTCGCACTCTGGGGGCCTCTGGATGTTTGGGGCCTGGATCTCCTCCATGCCTGGTTAATGCCCTGTGGGATGGGGCTATGGCTTCACCCCCTAGCAGATCGTTACATGAAGAAACCTTTTGAATACAAGAATGCTCATCCACACAGGTGTACACATGGGTGTTCACTGTTCACAGACACAAACTACCCCTTTCTTGGCTTCTACCTCAAAGCACATTGTGCGCTGTCGATCTTGCGTGCTACACAATAACATTTAATACTTAGTATCTAGTGTTATTTACACTTAGCTAGATTAATGCGATGGTGTTGCGTTTATTATATTGCTCTCTTTTTCACCTTGTTTTCCCATTTTTTCTTTTTTTTTCTCTCAACAGGTGATCTTTTCTTTTTAAGTGTCCTTTCTCACTGTTCCTTTTCCCCTTGGTTTTACTTTCCCTACCGATCTTTCTTTCTTTCTCCCTTTCCCATCCACCAGCCATCTCTGTCCCATCTGTAACAACTGAAAATAAAATAAAATAAATAATAACAACATAGGTCGATCAAATGGTCCAATACGGCAAGGCCATGATGATCCACTTGGCAAAGTAAATCATTGGGTGTCTTTCTTGGCCTTCTGACAGTATTTCTGATGGGTAAAGAACCAAACGGAAGAGGCAAAACAAAAAAAACCCAAAAAATCTTTTTGCCTTACGTGAATGCTTGCACACGTTTCAGCAAACTGCGGCATCCAAAGAAATTAGGGATGGCTGAAGATATTTGCACTGCACTACATTTACTTTTTATTAATGTGTTTACTAAAGTTGGGCAGCACCTGTGGAGCAGTGATGATCTCTGTTGCCTCACAGCAAGAAGGTCCAGAGTTTGACTCCAATGCTTCTGTGGGTTCAAAACCATGTGGTTAGTGGGGTTAGGTTAACTGGTGATTCTAAATGGCCTATAAGTGATTATGGTTACCTGTTTCTGTGTGTAAGCTCAGCGTCAGATTGGCAACCTGTCCAGGGTGTACCCTGCCTCTCACCCTATAGTAGCTGGGATAGGCTCCAGACAAAGGTATGGATAAGTTGAAGAGAATGGATGTTTGCTAAAGCCAACCAGTTTTCTGAATTGTACTTAAGTAGAGAAGCCTGTAAAAACATTCTTCTGTTCATGTGATCTTAACATTAATCCTTCCAGTAAGGAAACACAAAGCAGTACAAAGATGGAGTAAGTGTTATTCAAATGCCAGCTACTGTTTGATCCTGCCAAGTGATACGAAACATGAGGAAAAAAAGTGTTTGTTTGGCATCTGTTGCCATATTTAGCTATTAAATTAATTCTAATGAATAACCAAAGCAATACAGACTGAAGCCTGGTGTACTGTGCATTTCCATATAGTCAGTGATACACCAGTCCATTGATGGGCATCGATGGCTCAAACAATCAGTATGGTTCTGTCCATCCATTCTCCTTCAGTTATTGTTATCAGGGTTGCAGGGCCAAAGTCAGTCACAAACAGGTATATGTATTATGGTATTTTGCACAAAAAGTGGACAGTCTTTGTAATGACAGTAGCTCTGGACAGTTTTAAACCAGAAGCTGTTTTCTGTGCAGTGTGTAATTGTGTAGTTTCCTTCTGATATGTCAAGCTTTGTGAAGAATGATGTTGAATGTGTGCTAATAAAACCTCTCTTTTCTTGTCAGACATACTGCTTTGAACAAATCATCACCTGTGCAAAAAGCAAACTAAAACAGGCCGCAGGTTTGCTTGTATTTGCACAGGCATATAAAGACCCGATGTCAGACCCTCCTAATTGCTGCATCTGTCTGAATGAGTTCACAAGCCCTGTGTCCCTCCCCTGTGGACACGTCTTCTGCTTGGGATGCATTGGAGAATACTGGAAAATCAACGAGGCCTGCCAGTGCCCCCTTTGCAAGACTTTGTTTCCTACCAGGCCACAGCTCAAAACAGACCAGACACTACATACTGTGAAAGCACCTCAACCTTTAAAACCTGGAGAGGTTCCCTGTGACTCCTGCTCTGCAAAACGTCCTGCAGTCAAATCCTGCCTGATGTGCATGGCTTCCTACTGCACCACTCATCTGGAAGGACATTACCAGACTGAAGAGCTTGGGCGCCATCTACTGGTCAGTGTGGTGAAAAACCTTGAGGATTCTGTGTGCAAACTGCATGGGAAGAAGTTGGAGAAGTTCTGCAGAAGCGACCGGGCGTGCATTTGTGCTATGTGTGCACAGACAGAGCATTGGAGCCACAACATCATTTCTATTAGCCGGGAAGCCTTTAAGAAGAAGGTAAAGAAATTTCTGCTTAAGCTTTTTTAGAAAAAGTACTTACAAATAATTTTTGTTGGCAATAATGTAATAAGTATTCTCTAATTTCAGCTTAAAAAAAGACTAAAAAACTTGCCACTCAGTTGGATTCACACGCTATCCCACAATAATCTCAGACAATTAGTGTTAAAGCTGTTTAGTAAGTTATATTTGTTAACAAATTAAACAACAAAAGTAAGAATTAGCTTACATCTTGGCAGCCATTTCTTGCCTTAGCATTTCATTTTTTCATTCCCTTTTTTGATTACTTTTGTAAATTTGGATGGGGGTCAAAAAATTGACTCTTTTTGTAATCAAAAAGTGAACTGAAGCTCTTGATGGAGTTTTGTTTTGTGTCATCCATCAAAGCAAAAGAAACTGTCATCACGGGGTGCACAGGATTGCAACATACTTCAGAAGAAGCTCAGGAGACCATACGACGACTTGATTTAATAAAAAATGTTACAAGTGTGCCTGCAGTTTGTCAGCTCAGCTGTGCTAATGCAGTGTCTCCCCACAGGTTACTGTAAAACGGAGGAGGATGAAACTTCAGCAAGAGGTTCAAGATAGACTGAGTGAAGCTGAGAAAATCAAGCTCACTGTAGATCTCAGTGGACAAAGTCCAAAAGAGGAATGGCAAACAAATAAAGAGCTCGAACAGCTGGAAGATGAAATCGTTAAGCTCCAGAGGAGAAATGCTGAGCTAGAACAGCTCTTGAAGATTGAAGACGATCTCTTATTCTTACAGGTTTGCTTCCTGGTAAACTTAACACCAACTGCAGCATTAAACACACGCACACAAAACACAACACTAATTTCAGTGTCGTGTCTCTCTTGTCTCTGCAGAGATCTCTCTATGCTGCTTTGTGATTCAAGAAACATGCTGATCATCAAGTCTTTATTTATGTGTTTTGTTTGTTTTTTAGCTATAAAATGATTATGTAATCTCAGCTGGGTGGGTGTGTTAGCTTTCAAGGAAAAGTACGCTCTGATTCATGAGAAAGAGATGAGAAGTGCCACTCAATTATTTTTGCATTTAATGTAAGGATACAACCAGCTGACTTTTAGCCTACAGTGAAACACAAACTTGAACTATTTATACTTTTGAACCTCAATAATACTTTTTAAAAGGAAAAGCTAGCTAGTTCCCAGGATTTCCAATGCCAAGCTAAGCTAAACTGTTGCTAAGCTAAACTAAGCTAAGCTGCCGGTGGCTGTGGTCATACATTTAATGTAAATGGTACTGATCTCATGTATCACTCTGCCAGAAATCCAATGAATGCACTGAATTTTATATTTTTATATTTAAAAATGAATCGTTTATACGGGTTTAAAGAAACTGTGAAGTTTAGAAACCTCAGGGACGTTGAACTTGGTTGTATGAATGTAACTTATTACTGGGTGGGTGATGCAATTAACTGCTATTCAGTGCCAAAATGCTCTTGTCTTCCTTTTTGATTAACCAATAAAATGTATGTAAAATAAAACTTATGATGAGCAATAGGCAGTATTTTGACCGAAGTCCTGTGCAATAAAACCATCTTGCAAAATTCAATACTTGATCTGTATGAACATGCTGAGCACACACAACACGCCCTGCTGCAGGCACACAGATCATTTGTTTATGCGTTTGCATGCCAACTCGTCTCTGGAGTGAAAAATGTGAACGGTTGGGAGTATGAACAGAAATGAAACTTAAACTCTAGGAGGAAGTCCAAAAGGAAGGACACACACTCACACACACACACCGGGAGTAAAGAGAAACGGAGACAGACGCCTGTGAGATCTCATTAGCTGAAAGGTAATGCTGTACTTTTTGCATAAACTTCATATAAAAAGACTGATGCTAAAATGACAGATATTACATGTAATATACAGTTAGCTTACAGCAATAGATTTGAATCAAATGTGTGTAATCAACTGTACTGTAATAGAAAATACAGTGTGTACCGGTACTTTATATTTGGTGTAGAGTTTCCTCCTCCAATCTTCAGCACGCTCATTTGTGAGGCTTATTTACAGGGTGTGTCACTAGTATTCAGAGGTTTTTACTTCTTACTTTTAAGAGGGACCAGTAGAAAGTTTCAGAGAATAAATTGTCATTGTATCCAACACATTGCCCACAAATTACAGTGTATGTAATTCTATTTAGTTTGCTGACTTTATTAATTATAAAGTGAATACTTTGACCTGCACACATGTTAAATATTAGCAAATAACTTCTGTTGAATTTAAGTAAGTCCTGGTAAATAATATTAATCATAATACTTTAACTAAATGATATTACAAAGTGGAATTAATAAGCAATCTTGTTCAGTTAGGCGTACTTACACTAGAAGTAACCAGAAGTGGATTTGTAAACTGATTCTGAAGCCTTTGTTTCAGCTCATCTTCTTCTGTGTAAGCGACTGTATTTACACATTTAGAGATTAGAGCACTAAATCATCAGATAGTGCTAGCAAGCTTGGTAAACCAGGTGTATCACATGGACACAGAAACCTGCTAAGTAGTGCTACCTAACATGACATGGCAGAATTTCATACATCAAATCGTGACCACAAACTCTTTGAATGATTAGTACAATTAATTCTGGGAGCCGGGAGGTCCAGCTCAGTTAGCTCAGTTTGTTTAGGTGACGACTATACATCATGTGGCTTAGTTGGAAATAGACACAACCCGAGCAATGCATAACTTTAAGCCTCAAGTAATTTAAGAAAGTGTCATATCAACCAAGTGCTTTAAAGCTGCAAGGAAGGTTTACCTAAGCCACATACACCAAAATTTAGTTTTTGCTTCAAAGCTGAGCAATTTTACATAGAAGTGTACGGGGATTTGTGGGTGGAGCTGGTACACATTGTCCACTATCGTTATTATTTCTTTAATAAAGGACATTATGAAGTCGATGACCCCTTACAAGGTTACAGTTTCCTTTATGTTAGAAGCAACTCACAAAACGCATATTCCAACATTTGAATCCAAAACGAGAATTCCAAGGAAAATTTATTTGACAAAATAAAAGTCACTGTTACTTTTCTTAGTGAATAACCTTGTGGTCCTCTCTTGAAGGAGATATGGTCCCTACTTCAGCATCACCCAGTGAGCCTGGCTCGCTGGGGAAGCATTTCCACTGCCCCATCTGCATGGACGAATTTACAGATCCTGTCACTACAGCTTGTGGTCACTCGTTCTGCAAGCCGTGTCTGATCCGGCACTGTAATATCGGTGACAAAGGGTGCCCACTATGCAAGAGTTATATAAGCAGGATCCCTGATGTTAATATAGTCCTGAGAGACATTGTAAAACAAATGAAAGAGATGCAGCAGGAAGACAACGATGAAGAATACACTGGAGCTGCTGGAGAGGTGGCCTGTGATGTTTGCAGTGACAAAAAGCTGAAGGCCAAGAAGTCCTGCCTTGTGTGTCTTGCATCGTATTGTTCAGTTCACCTGGACAATCATTTGTCAACAGAAAGGTTGAAGGGTCACAAGTTGGTGGAGCCAGTGGAGAATTTGGATGCGAGGGCCTGCTTGAAGCATGGACGCCCCTTGGAGCTGTACAGCAGGGAGCGGCAGGCATGCATTTGTGTTCTCTGCATGGAAGGTCAGGAGGAGGTTGTCTCAACTGAAGATGAATGGAAGAAGAAAAGGGTAAGTTACCATAACAACCCCTAAATATGTGATTTGGGTCTTGACAGCATTGTATATATTTTACTGACTATACTTACTATATTGTGGCATGTGAAAGAATTTTCAAGTGCACAAAAAAGGAGTACACGTGGAAAAAATAAATTTTTAAAGTATTATTTTATGTTTCTCCTACAGTCTGAACTTGACAACACCAAGACAAAGTTAAATGAGAACATTGGCAAGAGAAAAACAAAGACTGCTGAGATTGATGAAGCTTTCAAGAGCTGCAAGGTAAGCAGCAAGTAAACTGACTTTTAGAGAAAAGTCAATCAAACAACAAACCTTTATTTGTCACATACACAATTATACACAGTACAACATGTAGTGAAATTCTTGAGTCCGAACTGCGGACAGGCTGCAGACATAGCCGTGCCATTCCAGGACTTGGTTTTAGCTTGGGGGGGCTAGCCAGGACCCTCACTGGATACCAGGTGGGAATCAAACTTGTGACACTCACTCCGAATGTGTGTAGTCTTACCACTACACTATCCAGCTGCTATCAGACGAGTCAAAGTGAAAATCTACCATGTCAGTTTGTTTTTTCAAAGATAAAAATTGTGTTTATGGTAACTGACTGAATGCTAAACCTTTCTCAGAATGAACTTCCCTAACTAAACCAGTCAAAAAGTAGAGTGTTACTCTATGTAATACAGGAAAAGAGGTGAACAGTCAAATAGACAGTGCTGTTTCATTCCCATTTTTAGGACCAGCTGGAAAATGAGTGGTGGGATATTGACAATGTGTTCAACGCTGTGATCGCCATTGTGGAAGAAGCCCATGCCAGAGCCCTTCAGCCAATAGATAACAGGAGGCAGGTTTTGGAAAAAGAAGCAAATGGCCTTAAATATGAGTTGGAAGCAGAGATCAACAAACTTAAAACGGCCATCTCTGAACTAGATAACATTTCTGTTCTCGAGGACCACATCCTTTTCCTGCAGGTAGAGAAAACTTTGGGATGGTATATGTGGCACATTCATAATCAGTCTGAAGGATAAACATATCTGATTAGCTACTGACATTTTATTCAGCACTGCTATCAAACTGTTAGGTTGTATTTCTGTTTTGCAGAAGTACCCATCTCTTACAGACACGGGAGACATCATAGACTGGGATGAGGTAAACCTGGACACATCGCTGTCCTTTGGCACCATCAGGAAAATCACAACAAAAATGCTGGAAAAAGTTCAGCATAAAATGGATAAACTAACTTCCATTGGTAAGAGCAGCTAGTTAAGAGCAGTGAAAACTAAAAGGTGAAATGTTGAGTTAATCAATCTAAAACTCTTCTTCTCTTCACAGAACTGAGGAGAATCCCAAGGTTTTCAGGTATGTGGTTCATATTATTTGCTCTCTTTCAAAAAGGTGACTTGTTTAAAATAGAGACCTTTTTGCATTTTTTTTTAATTTCACAGTGGATGTAAAACTGGATCCAGATTCTGCACACCAACGCCTCGTGCTGTCTGAAGATAGGAAGGAAGTGAAAGATGGAGGAGAGAATCAGGAACTACCCCATGTCTCTGAAAGATTTGATATATTTAGCAGCGTTGTGGGGCAAAATACCTTATCCTCTGGGAAGTCTTACTGGGAGGTGGAGGTCAACAACAAGACGGGGTGGGATATAGGCCTAGTAAGAGGCGGTGCAAACCGCAAAGGGAAGCTCAAACTCAGCCCAGATAATGGGTACTGGGTTATTGTACATTATGAAGAAGAAAAGTATGCAGCCCTCACAGCACCACCAGTTCGTATTCCCCTAAAAGGGAAACCTGAGAAGGTGGGAGTGTTTGTGGACTACGAGGAAGATCTCGTCTCCTTCTACGATGTGAAGGCTGAGTCCCACATCTACTCGTTCACTGAGTGTTCATTCAAAGCTGAGCTTTACCCATATTTCAGCCCACACGTGAAACAAGAAGAGAAAAACTCTGAGCCTTTGATTATTTGTAGAGAGATACCAGTGGAGTCTTAAGAAATGCATTTTAACTACAATATACTAAAGTTTGTTGGTCCACTACCTTCCTGTTTTTCTTTTTCCGATAGAGGAAAATGGGAATTATCAGGCATTTCATTTACCTTAGACTTTTTTTTTCATATATATCTTTACGTTTAGCAGCTAGTAACAGAACAATGATAGTAAACTAAGTAGTAACCGTTTATCTTTTCTCCGTTATTTGCTTTATTACTCAAAAGCCCTTTAAAGCAGTCTTTGTAACCCCTGGTTTGGTCCAATTTACTAGTTGAGATAATCAGAATCATAACACAAAACAATGCTGCTACAGTGTGCTCACACTGCTATTCATCATGTGAACCAGTCAAGACTTACAACCTGAGCCAGAACAAAAACTCTTGATCTAACTGTAATTTAGACACAAGAAGCTTAAAATAATGCAGTTAGTAAGAAGAGTGTTTTTTTACACCATGTTGGAGGACCAAAATGGATCCTAGAACTTTGTGAATCCATCAGACACTATTAGAAACTACACGTACTTGACATGAGTTCTTTGTTTTGACTTTGTACATGTACTCAACATTGTGACAGTTTTGCTTACTTGATACTTTGGCTTTTTTTTTTTTTTTTTTTACCAAAGGTTATTCGATAACATATCCAAAGATGAAACAATTAAATTGCTTACACAATTTAATCCAGAAAGTTATTTTTTCTTAGAAAAATCCTGAACATTTAATACATTTAGCTTTAGATTTGTTTATAAACAAATAGTCGATCAGTCGAAAATGAAGTTAGCAGATTAATTTATAATGATTTGTTGCAGTCTTGAACACAACCTACCTCTAGCTTGAGTAGCAGCAGCAGCAACAACAGTCTGTGTTTATGTGAATGTATGGGCAATAAAGATCAGCAATAAAATATTGTGTCAAAGGGGGCTTTCAAAAACATATACTTTAATTATATTCCCAATTTTTCTGTAATGTGTTCTAATTAATAATTTGGGGGTATTTTGAAGGGTATTGTATCGTATTTTATTTTATTTTGAAGTTTTTTGTATTGCAAACTAGTCTGTATCTTTTATGGGATAGTGGTGACTGAGGTCAGTCTGGAACTTGAGATAATTAAAGCAGAGCACAGACAGTTCTTGTAACTGAGTCAAGGTCCATATTCAGCTGTGTCACCACTGTCCCATAAAAAATACACACAAATATCAAATGTACACTTTTACAGTTTCAGATTTTCCTAAAAGCCTCAGCGTACAGAACGATGCATCATCTGAAAACAACATAAAAATGTAAACTGCTTTCCTTTCCTTATTTTGCCTTGCTTCCAGAAAAGTAGTCAAATTTCAGGCTAAATGAATGATATTCAGTGTTGTCAGGCAATGTCAAACAGTTGTAAGTGTTAATGAATAAAATCCCTGTATAATATAACTTTGTCTCTCCTTTTTTATTCATCATGGCTGTGACCATGTTTGTGTGTCCTGAAAATATGCAGTTGAATCATGTCTGGGCAAATCTATCAGGGGCGGTTGGCGGGCTTTTTTTCTTCTTCTTTCTTTTTTTCCGGAAACGAAAGTAAAAGCACAAAACAAAGCATACCAAACATCACATCAGCACAGAGGTAACGGTAGACAAAGGAAGAGAAGAGTGCGCAATAGAGGCACCACATGCATCCATCGCCCTGATTCTATTGTAAGTAACACAGAGAGCAGATTTATCCAGCTGATTTTTGCTATTGTTTGTTACGATAGAAAACAGAGGAGAGCAAAATCAGGAATCCACAGTGCCCTAAATAATGAGGAGCCTGTACGTCATCAAGTCACAGCTTATTTTGGTGTGATGCTAGAATTTGATTTGTAAGGTACAGCAGGAATTATAATTGATTAAAAAATTGTACTTTTTATTATTATTTAGTCAATTTAAACTAAGATTTAAACTATAAGTAGGTGTTGGAGAAGACACACATAGAGGTTTAGCTGTAGTCACGTCAAAATTGAAAAGGGAAGTAATGAAACTGATGTTTTACGGTGCTTTCCTGTTGTCTATCATCAGACAGTTACCTGGAAGACGACCCAGTGGCTGCCTCTTGATGCCAACCTGCTGCTTTTAATGCAGTAGGTCTGCAACCAACACAAGCCAGTTAGGTAAATAATATTAGCAATTAAAATTTTTGTTTTCTGATATTAGGGAAGTGACGACTTACAGTAGAATAGATGGACCCGCAGCAGCTGTGGATAAAGGGAAACGTGTCACTTTCGCTACCTGAGCCGCTGCAGCTGTTGTAGCTTGGATGTTTTTAAACATTTATATGATGATCCAGATGTTAATGCATATTTTGAAAAGAAAAAGACCACTTCATGGTTTTTGTGCATACAACACAAGAAAACTCTGAAGTTAAAATAACTGTTCTCACATTTGAGGTAAAATAAACACTGTAATAACCATCATAGAAAGTGTACGTTCTTGATAGTGTTTTGTGAATTGCTCGGTGTAGTCAGCAAAGTTATTTTTAGAGCAAAAAGGAAGTCACACAGCATCCTCTGTGTGTCTTTTGTTGTGTGTCTAATGCAGACACGCAGCAGAAATGGAGCTCCAGGTTTGTCACTCCTGCGGATGGTCCAAAGTGACAACTTACCAGGGCCTGAGAATTCACCAGGGGAAGATGGGATGCACCCCGAAGGGTGTGAGGGTTTCGGACCCTCCACAGCATTACACACAGAGCTATGTGGGACACACAAAAACTCAAATGGACCTCAGGCTAGATGTCCACACCTCTTTCAAGATTGGTAGGTTTGTTTGTTTTTTAAATATTATGTTGTGTGAGTTCAAGATTATAACTTTTCTTTCAAACTGATAAAAACACCCCAATAGGAAAAGACCTGATCCAACATGTTCTCACTCCCAAAGTGTAACATTTTACGCTAGGTGACAAATCATCGGTATATTACGCTTCCGGGCACCCAACACATCCCTATATTATGAGAAAAATGAGGAAACATGAGAACTGTTTGGAATGAATCTACACATGTAGCTTTATTTTACTATCTAACACTATCTAACATCATTAAAGTCGTGGTTAAGGTTAGGGTTAGGGCTGGAATACATGGTTGAAATGTCTATTACTGAGGGAGCGTCATTCTCCTGGATTTCCTCCATAACCTGGCACCTACCATAAAAATGCAGAAGGTCACCTTTTGTTTTCCTCAGGAATGCCGTGGGACGTATATATCATGCCTCAGGTGTGAGAACGGGCTCCCATATCAGCAGATTAAAGCGAACCAAACCGGAATTAGTTAAAAAAAATTATTTTCATTGCTATAAATTTCTATTTTTGCTTAAAACAATTTAAAATCTTCATTTGACTCTTGAATTATGTGACAAACAGAAACAACAGAATATTCAAACCTGAGCCTCCAGGTTTGTCACTGTGGATGGAACAAAGTTACGACTTACCAGGGTTTAAGAATTCACCAGGGGAAGATGGGATGCACACCAAACGGAGTGAGGATCCCCCAAAAAGAGCAGTACAAGTGGAAAAATCAGTGGGAGGAGGACACAGAATACTGGAAACCAGCTAAGAAGGCGACTGTAAAGAAGGAGGTATGAGTTTGCTTTTTAGGCCAATAAATGAGTGACAGGAAGCACTTTAAGCTTTGTCCACCACCACCGGCTTTTCTTTTTTTCAGAATGAAAAATAACAAAAAAAAAAATAATTTATGAAAGTAGAGGATGACTTAATGACTTTAGTTGCTTGATGTGTAGTTAAATCACGTGGTGAACAGACGACCCCAACATTTTGATAATCAAGGTCACCGAAAGTGTAGTAACTTGCAGATCCCCCTAAATGCTCCTAGCTGGCTGTGTTACTTTTGATCACTGTACAAAAACTTCCATGTTAGTGTTTTCATTACATATCAACTTTTTCTCAACTTTATCCGTCAACCTGACAGAATTTTCCAGAGTCACCAAGCGTGTATGGCTATGCCAACTCTGGAGCAACGGCCATATTCAAGGAAGAATACAAACTGAGTATGTACGCAGTTAGAATTTAGTAAAAACATGATTCTCATACAACAAAATGTGGAGGCTAACGTTGGAGCTATGTTCTTACTTACAGCAGCTTCTGCATATACACAGCACTACTCCCAAAGAGCCAGAAAGTCACACCATCAGCTGCAGGAACGCTCCACCCTTCCACAGGTACTACAGTTATTGTTAATAATAATAGTTAGAGTTAATAGTCAGCCAATTTTAAAGTGAGTAAACAGTAACATATAAATGTAATCAATACTTTTTAGGTGAGCAGGCCTGCCAGGGAGCCTTCAGCAGTAGTCAGGCCTAAGGAGAAAAAAGTAAAGCAGAAAACATTATCACAGGTACCTTTTTGTTTTTACAAATTAAGTTATTTTTCTTTTAAACTTTAAAAGAAAGTTTAAAAGAAGAACTGTTTTCTATCCTTCAGATAGAAAACAGGAGCACGATGGTAGAATACCTGAGTGTTGACCTCTGTAGAGACTATGCAACAACAGCAACCAAAATTAAGCAGGAGCCCAAATCACGTAAGTACGAACAAACAAAGAATTAAGTGTTACAGTTTATTCAAGACAAGTTTTTTTCAAATCATTAAGAATAGATTAAAAAAGTGTGATAAAAAAATCATCTGCTCTTAATTACAGCACTTCACACAAGTCCACAGCCATCTTTCCAAAGAGCCAGCCGTCGCCTGCCACAGGAGTTCTCTCCTGGTTTAGAGGTACTGTGGTTTTTTGCTAAATAATGCTTAAGCATGTGACATAAACCACCAAAGTTTACTGCTGACACTTTTTTTTGAAGTACAATATCACTGGAATTAAAGTGTTACTGTTTTCTGTTTTTCAGATACAAAGATCTGTGCCTCCAACTCCTCCACCACGGGAACAAGCAGTGCTGCCTGTGAAAAATGACAGCAGGGAGCAAACACAGGTACAAAACAGATTGAAGTGTATCTTTTGTGTTTTAGTTATCCTTGACTTCTTTAAACAACCATATAATCAGTCCCAGCTACGGTAAAACACTGGGAAAAGCAGGTAATACAGTTTAAGATTTAGCATTGACTTTTTTTTAATGGTATTTTGCTATTTAGATTCAGGATGGAAATATCTGCTCAAATAACTTTAAAGTGAATATGTCAGTGGAATCAATATTTTTCAGATGAACAGACCTGCCAGGCAGCCTTCAGCACCACCATACCCAGGAAACATAGTCAGGCCTAAGAAGAAAAAAGTGAAGCAGCAAACATTTTCACAGGTACCTCACTGTTTTAGATTTTAAGTTTATTGTATTTTTGTTTTTTCCAGTTTAAGTAACTTTTTGTCTCTCTTAGACAGAAGACAGTAGAGAAGTGGCAGGATATCTGAGCATTGACTGCTCTGCAGACTATCCAACAAGAACAACCAAAATCAAGGAGGAGCCCAAGTCACGTATGTATAAACAAATAAATTAACAAAATGTATACAAAAGAACAGTTTTTTTTTTAAACCTGTCTAAAATAAACCTCCTTTTTATTATAGCACTTGCAACCCCACAACCATCTTTCCAAAGAGCCACCAGCGTTCAGCAGCAGGAGGTAGAGTACTGTGATTTTCTCTAAGTGTTCCAGCTTGTCTGCTAAAACAGCAGAGTTTGGTATCACTTAGCGCTGTGTTTTGAAAAAGAGGAAGAAGCTGTGTTTCTTTTCTATATTTCAGGTTCCCCTGGAAGCAGCAGTGATGCTCAAAAATCAAGAGAGGAAGGATCAAACACAGGTACCAGACGGGCTTCTTGAAGCAGAACCTTTGTTTTAGTATTTAATCATTAGCATTTCACATCTATAGTACAGTTACTGACTATGGAACATCCCTCAGAGGAAGAGTTTGGTGAGGGACTGTCCAGCACCAAACCAACTAATCACATCATCCTCATGTACTTTAATGCAAAGCAGAAAATGTTAGCCAAGCTGGCATCATGATCATCATAATTAACATGCATGTAGCCCATCTTAGTCTACTCTTTGACAGCATCACTGAGCAGTTAGCGTGGCTGTTGTTTTTTTTCATTCATTCTATAGTAAAAAGTCTTCAATAACGGCAGCTAGTTTTCAAATAGTTTCATTTTAACCTGACAGAATTCACCAGGACCAGCAAAGACAAGCAGCAGTAACAGCTCTGCAGCAACGTTCAGAGAGGATGAATACGAATCAGGTGTGTACAGAGCTACGATGAGTATGACTTTGATAGAAGCGAAAGCTGGAACTATGATCTTTTTACAGCAGCTTCTGCACAACGCTCCACCCAAAGAGCCAATAACGCAAAGTCAGACCATCAACTTTACGAGTTCCCCACCCTTCCACAGGTACAATGGATCCATTCATAGTACTTTAAAGTGAGTAAACAGCAGCATGTAAATGGAATCCATATTTTACAGGTGACTGCACCTGCCAGGGAGCCTTCAGCACCGCCATACCCAGGAAATGTAATCCAATCTAAGGAGGAACAAATAAAGCAACAACCATTATCACATGTATGTCACTGTTTTAGACTTTAGGACTTTAGGTTTTACATATGTTTCTTCAATTTAAGAAACGTTTTGTCTCTCTTAGGCAGTAGACTGTAATGCAATGACAGGATATATAAACATTGACCCATCTGCAGACTATGCAACAACAGCAGCCAAAATCAAGGAGAAGCCAAAATCACGTATGTGTGACCAAAGAAATAAAGTTTAGTCAAGACAAATTACTTTTAAAAAAATTGTCTGGGGAAAAAAATAATAAAGCAATCCTTAAGCAATCCTTTTTTCCTCACAGCACCCCCAACCTCACAACCATCTTTCCAAAGAGCCACCAGTGACCAGCAGCAGGAATTCTCTACGGGTTTGAAGGTAGAGTCCTGTGACTTTCTCAAAAAATGTTTCGGCTTGTGTAATAAACCACCAGAGTTTGGTGTCATGAAGCAGTGTTTTGGTAAAACAAGAATAACACGTGTTTCTCTAAAAATGTTTCAGGTTAGAAGATCTGTCGGAGAACCTCCAAGTACTCGAGAACCGGAAACAGCAGAGCTGCTAGAAAAGAAAGAGATGAAGGATCAGAGACAGGTACTGAATAGACTGTACGAGGCCGACCTTTGTTCAGGCATTTAGTCAAATTTTAGTCATTAGCAGTCAACATTTGCATTACAGTGCATAACATCTTTCAGATGACGAGTCCAGCAACCACAAACCCAGCACCAGCAGGCCAAGCTGAGGAAAATCACACACAGAATCAAAGATTTTCACAGGTACTGCAATTTAACACATTAGACTGATGACCTTTAACCCCTTAAGGCCTGAAATATGAATTGCCAGAAAATTCGACCGTATCTACAATGAACATCCACCACTGTAACAAAAAAAAAGTAGCTCCCCCTTTAAGTAATGAATGAGCTTTATGCATGTTTTTAAGCCAGTGTAGTCCTTTCTTTTATAAAATCGAGCCTCTTGTGACGTATACTAGAAACATTATTTTATTCATTCACTTTATTTCTGGTTGTTTTGAACATTACGGCAAATGTTTCAATTTTAAACCTCCAGGCAAGCAAATCAGCCAGAGACCACCCGACAGCACCACCTCCGGTCCCGCCGAAGAAGAAGCATTCGGCTTTATTCAAGGAAAGGCTGGAGAGATTCAAAGCTGAATTACAGCCAAAACTTCAGATGACAGAGGGGAAGAACTGTGAAGTCCGAGCCTGCAGACCAGAGGTAAACAGGAAGCTGTAGCATGTAGTCACCAACGGCACCTGATCAGAATTAATCTAATTAATTTAGCTACATTTGAACTTTTAATCGAAGACTTTTTAAGCATTGTCGTTGAAAACATCTTACAAATGTTTGAGATACAGTTTGTACTCTGAAATGTCTCAAATTTTAACAGCCATTCTCTCGTTTTTTGACAGAACGTTTCAGATGTAATGAGTGCAAACACACAAACAAGTCCTGCAGCAGTGGACGTCTCACCGAAGGACAATCCAACACAGTGTATGTGATCGTATGGTTCAGTCGATAAACATTCAGAATCAGAATATTTTATTAATCCCACAGGAAATGATGTGCCTCAAGACAGTAAGAGTAACTAACTCAACTAAATGAAATATTAAAACATATAACAAAATAGCTCTACTTATAAATATCCCAGCTTATTACACAAAATGAAACATATATATAGTTGACACTGAGGAGCCCCTCTATGATTTCAGGGTAATGCTCATGCTCAATGATCTAGCTGTTGTGTTTGTGTTTGCAGTGGATCACGCTGCAGAGGCTGAGCTCTCCAGTGGTGTGAAGGTACAGAGTCTTGCATATCACAGTTGTGACACTGCAGAGCGTTCTGATGGGAATGCTTGAGTTTGGTTGTTGCTATGGATGTTTTTTCAGGTGAAGGAACTCGCCCGCATGTTTTCAGCCAAGGAAACGCTGATTTCAACAAAGGAGAAACACGGAGCCAACCAAAAACCATCTCAGGTAGAACGCCCTCTTATATCCTGTACTACATTCCCAAGTTAGGGATAACCTAGAACAGGGCTGTCAAACATAAGGGCCACGGTCCTGTATGGGCCTGGCAAAGACTTCAATCCAGCCCACTAGATGTTTTTGGAAAATGTGAAGGAGGTCATATATTTTTAACTTATTATTTTATAACTACAGACAGGTCTGTGAATTATGCTACCAGAACCTTTTCTGCAATTTATTTTTTACAATTTTCACGCAAAGAGTCGTGCTGACAGTCCTTTAACCTCGGTTTCCAACTGGGGAAAAAGGAGCAAAAAAAGGATCTTACATTCCGGTTGAACGACATTGAGGTGCTTAATATGTACAGCAATTTATTTATTTACAATTCATAATTTCCAAAATGCACTCAGCTGAAAACAGAATTCAGAATGCTCTCTCAGCGTCTCGGCTCTCAAATCAATTGCTCACTGCTGCTCAGTCCTCACATTTCAAGATCCCAGTAAACAGCTCTCTGCTGGCTGCCAGCTGGAGGTTGAGAGGCTGCTGTCCATCCAGTCATCAAATACGCACTCAAAGCAGCCAATCAGCAGTCTCCACCTGTCTCAACAGTCAACACAAACCCACACATACGTTAATGGGAGGAGCCAAATATGTAAAACATGGGACATGACCATGATCACGGACCAACACCTGTGCTCTAGCCTGAAGGTTAAAATACACAAAATATAGAATCTTTAATCATGTCTACGATGACCCCCCCTCCCCCTCCCACCCACCACAAACACCATTTAATGAATCACGGCTTTCTAATATGTCCAATATCTTTCAGGTGAAACTGCTGGCTCAAAGGTTTTCAGTCATTTCTGCCCAGGAAACAGCAGCCAAAGCAAAGGAGGAGCACGGGGAGGAGCAGAAACCCACACAGGTGCAGGGCGAGTGCTTCTGTTGCCTTTCATCCATCAGTGGAAAAGTCATTTAGCTCTTTGATCCAGCCTGAAGTACCCAAATAAGTCATGAGTGGATCCTGTTTTAGCTTCAAGCTGCTGGTTGAGCAAAATATGACATTTAAAGTTTTTATGTTGGAGTTCATTGTTTTTCTTTCTGTAGTTCAAGGCTTTGTGTCCGTGTTGATGCAGCATCATCAGGCACGGACTCTTTATTTACAGAACACACACATTTATAACAGGAAAGAGTCGCTACCCTCGATGCGCCCGGCCTCAGGGTGCTCTCTCTCTCTCTTACAGCAGTAGCTCTTGCTTCTCACTGTCAGGTATGCAGATCAGCTACAGCACCTCTGTGTGGGCATGTGTCCATCTCCAGGTCTGGGCAAACTGCCTAATAAGCACAGGTTAATTAGGGAATGCACCGGCAGTGTCCCAAATACTCCACCTGCTCTCTGCACCGCACTGCACCACTCCTCCACCTGCAGTTGAGCCAGAACCGCGCCCCTCTGCGGGCACGTTTTACAGAAAACCATGAGCTAGATGAATCCATCATGAAGCAAACATATATCATATATGTTTGCAATATATCACAGGAGACAAATACAGGGAGCTGTATTGAAATTCTTCATGCGTTATAAACTATTATCCACCTTTTCTGACAGATGGTGACAGATTCAAAAAGCGATCCCATCGAAATCAATTCTGCAGCAGCGAAAGCATCACTAACAGCGGAGAAGGATCCCAAATTATGTATGTCACAATATGAGAATGTTTATATATAAAATTGAGAAAAATACAATAAAAAACATGGCTGATGATTACTATCATCTTTTTCTACAGCGTGTGAAAATGCACCACTCTCAGATTTCTCCTCTGGTTTGAAGGTACGACTTCCTGTGCACGAAAAACGTCTGACACTCGCTCAGCCAGACCTGACAGCTTGTTTCACTGCAGCTGCTGCACCTGAGTGTTTCTTTACTACAGAAGAGGTTTTATCTGTTTTCTTTGCTTGGTTGTTTTCAGTTCTTATTGCTTGCTGCATTTTAGGTGAAGGATCTGGCCCGGATGTTTTCAGCCAACACAACACAGGAGAAAACAATCGGACTAAAAGAGAAACGGAGAGAAGAACAGAAACCTGCAAACGGGGTAAACCACAGTCAATGTCATTTAGAAAGCAGAGAGCATAATGTGGTATGCACTGTAGAGGCTGTAGAGGCGTGAAGCAGGAAATGCTGCTAAAGCAGGAAGTGTTGGTTTTTCTTCTGATGATATTCTTGGTATGAGTGAAAACAGAAACATATATTCCCTTTTTGGGTTATGCAACCACCAAAGAGGGTCATTCTTAGTTTTTAACAAATTCTGTTTCCTCTATTGTTTTGCGCTGACTTCACCACAATCTGACCAAGAAGTTTAAAAAAAGAGCTAAAAGTCATTTTGAGATAGCACAACTGTGCCGGGGTTAGCACATGTTTTCTTATTTTACACTTTCTGTGTGAAGATTTCATGTTCTCTTTCGGCTGACCTGATGTGGCATAAGTGGGAAAGAAGATGTTGTTTTATCATCTTTACTGCTGACTTTGACCTTTTTTTTATCAAAAGACCAAAATGACCGTCTGTTAAGCAGCTGCTAGAAAGTAAACTGGACTTTTGTTGTAGCTCTTCCAACTCCCCAATTCTATAAGACCAGAACAGGTCTGGGACTACATTTGGACACCGATCAGAAAGTAGTGCTTTGTAATAACACAAATTTTGCTATTGATCCAATACAATACTAGTACTGTCAATACTGATGCTTTCAACCTATAAAGGCAGCTTATGTAGGAGAGAGCAGTGTCTCATGATTTATGAGCTTAATCATCACTAATTGAAACATTGTGAACACATTTTACTGGACACTAAATCATTGTGATTTTTATTTTGTACAATAATGAGTTAACAAAACACACCTTTTGGGTTTTCATGTGTTCTGAAACTGGATTATTTTGGAGACATGGACCCGTAAACGTGTCTGTCTCTAAAGGACTTTGGGTCGCTGTGCTGTAAGCTAACAATAAAATAGATGTGTAGTCAACACAAAAAGGTTCAGACATGTTTCATACTGCATGTTCAAAGGTTTTTTTCATTTCCAAGAAAAAAAATTATTCAACACTATTAATTAGCCTAGTAACAAAGTAACAATCCTATCACACAAGAATTGATCCGATACAAATACCGGTGGTATCCATACCATCGATATTTAGTTGGATCCGCCCACCTCTACCACAAAGTCCATGGTTAGGTGATAATTCGATGGATACTTGAGTGGATACTATCTTTCAGGTGAAGCTGCTTATCCAGAAGCTTTCAGCCGGGGAAACTAAAGATCATCAAAAAGAGAAAGACCCAGACACGAAGGATCGAAACCACTCAAAGGTACGGCACACATTTCATATTTTAAAATCTGTTCCAGATTTTTCCTCAAGCTTTTAGTCCTGAGTTTTAGAACTGCAGCCAGTGCTCGATAGGCAGCTGATTTGTTGGAAACGTGGAAACTCAAGTCTCAAACATGTCTTATTGTTTCAAAATAAAATCCTTTTTAACATTTTCTGATGCTTTTAATATGAAAGAGTTGTGGTTTGTGTTAGCAGCTAGGTAACTGTGTTTTGGTTTTGGTTCTTTTTAGCTGTGAAAGCTAACAAGTAGGAAGCTGAAGACCATGAAATATTATCATAGCTTTTAACAAGCAGTGCTGTGACTGCAACTCCAAACGTAAAGCTTTTGCCCCATCACTACTGTTGTTGCTTTGTTCCCCTCATCCTCTTTTTCCTTCTTTCTTATTATTCCCAGAAGGATGAATCCTCTCGTTTACATTTATTTGTTTGCATCATTGTTGTCATGGAGTTTGTTTAAACAGAATTATGTGTGCCACTTGCAACAAGCATGAGTGGAGGCAGGTTGGGACCCCTTTAAGGGAGGTCAGGTCTTGCCTACTGTCACTGTAAACTTTTCACATTACTGCTGATGTAGTTTAAAATGTGTCAGCCCTTTGGGTACCCCCTAATGGCCTGGAGAGAGGGACCAAAAAAAAAGTAAAAACAGTTTGATCATGTCTCATATGTATTCATAGCAGGTATGATTCCTGTTTCCTGGCATTGTTATATTTACAAATGTGTTGTTTTTGTTGTAACTGTAGTGGATATAAGGCTGGATCCGGGCACAGGGAAGCAAGTGAGAGCCAGAGAAGAGAAGCAGAAAGCTCCAGAGGCTTAGACGTAATTCAGCAATCTGCTTGGGCTCAGCAGCCTGATCCATGCGAAATCTTACTGGGAGGTGGAGGTTAGCAACACGAGCATCTGGGTGTAATAAAAGCCAGCACAAGCCGTAAGGAGAACCTCTCACAAAACCCCAAAAATGATTCCTGGGTGATCACAAAAAGATGACAAAGTCTGCACAGTCCTCACAGAACCACCTGCTTCCTTTGCCCAAAGGAAAACCTCACAAACGTTGGAGTTTTTGTGGATTACAAGGAAGGTTTTGTGTCATTCTACGAACCACAGAGTGTTTGTTTACTGGGGAACTTCACGCCTATTTCAGTTTGCATATTAAAGAAGATGGTGCCACTGCTTACCATCAGTAACTATGCATGGGTGTTTGTGTATATGTGCCGTTCTTATTATTATATTTTTTCTTTAAGTGCCGTGTTTGGTAGCATATGCGCAGGTTCTGCCCGGGTGTTAATGGTAAATCATTCAGTCCCAGTCTGCTGTCATGTATAAGCCTAGCTGTTGCTTTTGTTTCATGAAAAATAAATAAACTCATCTATCTCTCTGTCTCTCTCTTCCTTATCATCCAGTGAGGAGGATATGACAATTACAGAGTGCAGCTACTACACTTTTATTAGTGTTCAGCATGAAAAGCATGAAAAAAAGCCCTGCGTGCTAAATGAGGAGTGTCTTTTGCGCCCCACCTTCTCCTTTACACTTTACTGTCTAAAAGTATCAAATACATTAAATGCCCACCTAATCGTTCTAACTGATGTCATGTAAAAGATCGCATCAGGCTTCCCGTCAGTTTTAAACTTAAACTTTTTTTGGGGGGATTATAATATTGGTAAAAACAATCCACTTCTAACCACGAAAAAAAGTGTCGGCATGAAAAACTAATTAACTGATTAAACTCATTATGACTTCACCTTGACTGTCTGTCTTACACATTAAACGGCTTTTATCAGAAGCTTGTTTTAATATGTATTGTGCTACTGTTGTAATGTAAGCTACGTTAAATACTGTTATAAAAAGAAAGTCAGTTAAAAATATTCAAAATATCAGGAACAGGAAGATGTCAGCTGTGTTTGTATTTGTTTTCTGTCGTTATTCTTTCTTTTTTTCCTTTTTTTTCTCATGACGTTTGTGTGTTTGTTTCTTTTCCGTGACGTTTCCAGTAACCGAGTATTTCGTAGTGACGTGTCGCAACTCCTTACAGTTGAATTTAAAGGGCTGGTTTCGGGATTAATATGGAAAAAACGAAACTGAAACTGAACCAGAGAGGAGCAAAGTTTGGAGACAGCAGCAGATCGCACAGCCGAGGATCGAGACATTGCGAGATAAGAAGGAGCAGGTAGGCTGCTCAGCACTTTGGTGTTTACTTTTTGGAAAAGTCTCATGACAAAATAACCTGACAGTCTCACTAACACTCCCTCTCGTGCCTGCATGAGTGAAGGAGAATCAGATAATATTAAAATATTACGACTTTGTATATATCGCGAGTGATGGGAGAAGGGAGCCGGAGATCGACAGACGGATTGGGGCTGCAGCTGCAGTAATGCAGACGCTGCACCGGTCCGTCGTGGTGAAGAGGGAGCTGAGTGTAAAAGCGAAGCTCTCAATTTACCACTCGATCTACGTCCCTACCCTCACCTATGGCCACGAGCTGTGGGTAGTGACCGAAAGAACGAGATCGCGGATACAAGCGGCGGAAATGAGCTTCCTCCTCAGAGTAGAGCCGCTGCTGCTCCCCATCGAAAGGAGTCAGCTGAGGTGGTTCGGGCATCTGACAAGGATGCCTCCTAGGTGAGGTGTTCCGGGCATGTCCCACCGGGAGGAGGCCCCGGGGCAGACCCAGGACACGCTGGAGAGATTATATCTCTCGGCTGGCCGGGGAACGCCTTGGTGTCCCATAAGCTGGAGGAGGTGGCTGGGGAGAGGGAGGTCTGGGCTTCTCTGCTTAGGCTGCTGCCCCCGCGACCCGGCCCTGGATAAAGCGGATGAAGATGGATAGACTTTGTATAATATTATATATTATATGTATTTTATTTTGTGTAGATGCTGTGAAGTAATCTTGTAAGTGAATTAAAATCTAACAAGTTGATCGTTAACTGGTAGTTTGCAGAGTGCAGCACACAACGTTATATAGACACAAAGTTAACTCCAGTTAATTACATGTCGATCGTTTGAAGATAAGGAAGCTGTTACTGCGGGGTGTGTGCACAAACTACTTTTTTCCACTAGGCTGCTTTTCTTTCCATGGCAGGAGTAAACAAATCCAACCTGAAATACAAATACTACTCTTGGAGAGTCCTTTTAGCTCCTTCTAGTCCAGAGCAGGTGTCATGGTGTGAGTGTTTGTGCTGTGCAAAGGAAAATGTCACTTCCTCCTTCCTCACGCATGGTCAAACACTGAAAGATAGTTTTATGTATGGGTTTATAAAAAGAGACATGATATAACCATAAATTAATGTTTTATGATGACTTGCATCAATAAAACTAATTGCTAATTGCATTTATGTAGATCCCCATGTTATGTACACGACCCATGTCTTTGTACATTTATATTTGACTAAACATCATGTACACTATAACCACACATACACATACATTTTTTCTCCTACACCAAGTTGATTGGAATTAGACACAAACTTATGCAACACAACTCCAAACGGTTCATGTGTAACAGTCACTGTTACACATGAACCACTGAATAGTACTTTTGTCGCACTGTATAAGGGTCTTAGATTTGAATTCAGGCTGGGGACAGTGTGGCGTTTGCATGTTCTCCCTGTGCCTGGGGGGGTATTTCCTCCCACAGTACACAGACATGTTAGGTCAATCATGTTGCATGTTGTTTAATCTTAAGCCCAGGTCACTCTTGATGTAATCACAATGTAATCTTACTGAGACAAAACTCTTTAACTTCCTGTTTTCACTTGGCTAGAGAAATAAATAAATATCTCATTAATCTCATATGGATATGTATTTCTGATATAAGGACATCTGTGTTAGTAACTATGACAGCATTGCACCGAAAAAGCTATTTTTAACCTGAAACCCGTATTAAACCCATTAAACTACTGCACAAGTAGTTTGGTTCCTAATGTTAAGAAAAGCACAATACTTGAAATAATCTGGAAGAATACTTACATTTCCGAAAGTTTTAAACACAGCCAGTATGCAGTCTGTACCACAACTACTATGGTCACACGCAAAATAAAAATAAAAATGATAAAGCTCTCAATTTAAGTTTTATTGATAACCTGGCTATTAGAATGAAAAGAAACAGTAATAAGAAAACAGATGAACGAAAAACTTCTTGCCAGAGGATGTGGAGGTGTGGTGAAATTTAGGGAAAGATTGACATAGAGTTAAGGATGTTAAAGTAAATTAGACATCATTAAATCATACACCGCTCATTTTTGTATTACTCGCAAATATGTTGACAAAATTTTTTTACAGACACCCAACTTATCAAGATGAACGAACAGGTTTGCCACTGCGGTTGGACCAAACGTACAACTTACCACGGCTTGAGAGTTCACCAGGGAATGAAGGGATGCACGCCAAAGGGAATGAGGATCCCTCAAAGCGAACAATCCAGGTTCTCCCATAAACTGAGCTACAATGAACCTCAAATCAAAATAGAAGAGCCTTTTGAGGATTACTTCAAGAGATCTGGTGAGTGCACCGATGGTACAGCATTTGTGATGATGTAGGACCAGGAGAAATATCCTCACTAAAACTTCTGTTTCCATCCCAGTTTACAGTGACTGTCTTCTTTCTCTACAGTCTTTGAGACTCCACAGCGCTCTCATCAAACTACTGAACTTGAAGATTCGAGAGCTCGTAATTTTCTGCAATCTTCTATCGGTGGACAGCAGGTACTGCATATTTCTTAAGGACGACAATTCAGATGCATGTAAAATGTACTTACACAGAAGTATACATTATCAAACCAAAATAAAGCTCCTCATAAAGAGCACAAGGTGGCCGAAGACATAATTTTTCCAGTTTGCTAAGAATTTACAGGCCTTTTGCCTGCATTGTTCAACAGATTCATTCCTGATTTCAAAGTAAAACTATATAAACATTAGTTTCATTCTTCCTCCAAAGGTAAAGAGTATGTAACCTGAAACCCTTATTAAACCCATTCAACTACTGTACCTTTAGTATCACATTCTGAGTTTGGTTCAAAATGTTAACAAAAGCACGATACTTCAAATAATTTGGAACAACACTTACCCTTCTGACGGTTTTAAATACAGCCAGTATGCAGTCTATACCACGACTACTATGGTCACAAAAAATAAATAGAAATGATAAAGCTCTTAATTTAAGTTTTATTGATCGCCTGCCTACAAAAATGAAAAGAAATGATAATAAGCAAACAGATGAAATACAAACTGCTTACCAGTAGAGTGCAGAGGTGTGGTGAAATTTAGGGATGGATAGACATAGAGTTAAGGATGTTGTTAAACTAAATTAGACACGAACTACATCCTTAAGTCATACGCTGCTCATTTTTGCTTCACTGACAAATATGTTGATAATATTCTGTTGCAGACACCCAACTTATCCAACATGAACGAACAGGTTTGCCACTGCGGTTGGACCAAATATACAACTTACCACGGCTTGAGAGTTCACCAGGGAAAGATGGGATGCACACCAAAGGGAATGAGGATCCCTCAAAGCGAACAATCCAGGTTCTCTCATAAAACGAGCTACAATGAACCTCAAATCAAAACAGAAGAGCCTTTTGTGGATGACTTCAAGAGTTCTGGTGAGTGCACTGATGGTACAGCATTTGTGATGATGTAGGACCAGGAAAAATATCCTCACTAAAACTTCTGTTTCCATCCCAGTTTACAGTGACAATTGATGTATTTCAGCATTTTATGTATTTTAGCAGTATAGTGACCCCAACATCACGCTTAAACCATTTATAACTGATAACAGGCATAGAACAGTTTACAGTGACAGTCTTCTTTCTCTACAGTCTTTGAGACTCCACATCGCTCTCGTCTAACTACTGAACTTGAAGATTCCAGAGCTCGCCGAGTTCTGGACTTTTCTATTGGTGGACAGCAGGTACTGAATATTTCTTAAAACACCTAGACTCCCAGAGAGCAGCCGTTTGGCTTTTCTACATTTAAAACCCGCCTACCAGCCAAATGGCTGGTAGGATTTTAGCTAATATCCTGAACTGAACTGAACTGAACTGAACTGTGAACTGCTGCTTTTGTTATGTAAATAAGGTGGTGCTGAGCCACTTGGAGGGTTAGGGTTAGGGTTGGTTTGGGTTACCCTAACCATAACCCACAAGGAAACTTGTGTTTCTGTTTGCCATCTTAGAGAGAAATCAACACACATGGGTGTATTTCCTTTGTTGCTGAGATTTATTGATAAAAACAGTACAAAAAAACCCCAACCATTTGTACACATATTTACAAATAATAATAAAAAGTGAGTGAGTACATTTCAACATAATTATCAAAGACCAGTGGTCTGATTGATACCACAATGGACCACTGATCAATGGTCCACTGAAACACACAACCCTCCACACCTAGCCCTGGATTTATTGTTTTTATCAATAAATCTCGGACAGGTGGACTTCCTGGTGGAGCTTGCAAGAGAGTTGGCTCTCTTGCTGAAAATGTTGAAATGTACTCACTTTTTAGTGAGAGCCAACTCTCTTGCAAGCTTATTACAAATAATAATAAAAAGTGAGTACATTTCAGTTTGCCATCTTAGGGAGAAATCAACACACATGGGTGTATACTGTGGGTTTCCCAGGTTTGCTGACCAGCAGTCATGTAGTGATGGAACCCTAGTAAACCCCGCAAGATGACAATTTCATTGACCTCAACACAAAAGGAAGTTCACAGCTTTTAGCAGCTCCCCACCCCCACACACTAACAAAGAGGCAGTTGGCAGTTAGAAATCAGCAATCATTCACACACCCCCACTCCCCCACTTCTCAAGTAACAACCTAATTTACATATGAATTGATGCTAAAAGATTAGCCGATTTAGCTTCCACTTGGCTGACTTGGGTTAGAAAAGCCTGGGACTTCCAGTGGACGACCATTCAGATGCATGTAAAATGGACTCATTAAAGAGCACAAGGTGGCCAAAGGCATCATTTTGCTCATTTGCTAAGAATTTACCAGGCCTTTGGCTGCATCGTTCAACAGATTCATTGCTGACTTCAAAGTAAAACTACATAAACATTAGTTTCATTCTTCCTCCAAAGGTAAAGACAATGTAACGAGTTCCATTTGTTTGTTTGTCTTCCTGTCTTTCTGTTTCTTAGCAAGATGTTAGTTTTCAATATCATTTTCAAATTTTGTGTGATGGTTGATACCAATAACAGCTCCAGCCGATTTCATTTTGGTGAACAGAACTTCACTACAATAGGCCTTGGAGGACATGAGCAACTAGGATGACTAAGCATTTTACCTTGACCTTCTTTGTTTGAGCGTAAGGTCAAAGTTGACCCTTGCGCTCTGTTGCTCTTGTTGTAGCTTATAGTTGGCACAGCTCACAGCTCAGTAAGCAGCAATCAGTCTTAAACAGAAAGCTCTGTGTTTGCATACAGCTCAGTCAAAGCCACCACACCCCTAACTTTAGGCCCTTATTAATATCCACATAGATAGATCATATAGCCAATTTTTTAACAGGAAAACTGTTAGGAAGGGGGCAACTATTGTAGTTTTGTACCTGGTTTTAAACATGTCTTTTAATCCTATTTAGCCTGACATTTTGACACTAGAGTCTGTCTGTTGGGACTGAATCACTTTCGGAGCCATCCTCCAGTGGCCACTAGATTTCAATTTATTTATATACCGCCAAATCACAACAAATGTCGCCTCAAGGCGCTTCATAGATACAGAGAAAAGCCCAACAATCATATGACCCCCTATGAGCAAGCACTTTGGCGACAGTGGGAAGGAAAAACTCCCTTTTAACAGGAAGAAACCTCCGGCAGAACCAGGCTCAGGGAGGGGCGGCCATCTGCTGCGACCGGTTGGGGTGAGAGAAGGAAGACAGGATAAAAGACATGCTGTGGAAGAGAGACAGAGATTAATAACAGATATGATTCAATACAGAGAGGTCTATTAACACATAGTGAGTGAGAATGGTGACTGGAAAGGAAAAACTCAATGCATCATGGGAATCCCCCGGCAGCCTACATCTATTGCAGCATAACTAAGGGAGGATTCAGGGTCACCTGGTCCAGCCCTAACTATATGCTTTAGCAAAAAGGAAAGTTTTAAGCCTAATCTTAAAAGTAGAGATAGTGTCTGTCTCCCGAATCCAAACTGGAAGCTGGTTCCACAGAAGAGGGGCCTGAAAACTGAAGGCTCTCCCTCCCATTCTACTTTTAAATACTCTAGGAACAACAAGTAGGCCTGCAGAGTGGGAGCGAAGTGCTCTAATAGGGTAATATGGTACTACAAGGTCATTAAGATAAGATGGGGCATGATTATTTAAGACCTTGTATGTGAGGAGCAGGATTTTGAATTCAATTCTGGATTTAACAGGAAGCCAATGAAGGGAAGCCAAAACAGGAGAAATATGCTCTCTCTTTCTAGTCCCTGTCAGTACTCTTGCTGCAGCATTTTGGATTAACTGAAGGCTTTTCAGTGAGTTTTTTGGACATCCTGATAATAATGAATTGCAGTAGTCCAGCCTGGAAGTAATAAATGCATGAACTAGTTTTTCAGCGTCACTCTGAGACAGGATATTTCTAATTTTAGAGATGTTGCGCAAATGGAAGAACGCAGTCTTACATATTTGTTTAATATGTGCGTTGAAGGACATATCCTGGTCAAAAATGACTCCAAGGTTCCTCACAGTGTTACTGGAGGCCAAGGTAATGCCATCCAGAGTAAGAATCAGGTTAGATACCATATTTCTAAGCTTTTCAGCGCCGAGTACAATGACCTCAGTTTTATCTGAGTTAAGAAGCAGAAAGTTAGTGGCCATCCAAGTCTTTATGTCTTTAAGACATTCCTGCAGTTTAACTAATTGGTGTGTGTTATCTGGCTTTATGGACAGATAGAGCTGGGTGTCATCTGCATAGCAGTGAAAATGTATGCTATGTCTTCTAATGATGCTGCCTAGGGGAAGCATGTATAATGTAAACAGAATTGGTCCTAGCACTGAACCCTGTGGAACTCCATAATTAACCTCAGTGTGTGAAAAGGACTCTCCATTTACATGCACAAATTGGAGTCTATTAGATAGATATGATACAAACCACTGCAGTGCAATACCTGTAATACCTACAGCATGTTCTAATCGCTCTAACAGGATATTATGGTCAACAGTATCGAATGCTGCACTAAGGTCAAGAAGGACAAGCACAGAGATGAGTCCACTGTCAGAGGCCATAAGAAGATCATTTGTAACCTTCACTAAAGCTGTTTCTGTGCTGTGATGAACTCTGAAACCTGACTGAAACTCTTCAAATAAACCATTCCTCTGCAGATGATCTGTTAGCTGTTTGACAACTACTCTTTCAAGGATTTTTGATATGAAAGGAAGGTTGGAGATTGGCCTATAATTAGCTAAGACTGCTGGGTCTAGAGATGGCTTTTTGAGTAAAGGTTTAACTGCAGCCACCTTGAAGGCCTGTGGTACATAGCCGATTATTAGAGATAGGTTGATCATATATAAGATCGAAGAATTAATCAATGGCAGGACTTCTTTGAGCAGTTTTGAAGGAATGGGGTCTAAAAGACACGTTGATGGTTTGGAGGAAGTAATTATTGAAGTTAACTCAGAAAGATCGATTGGAGAAAAAGAGTCTAACTTAACATCAATGGTACTAAGAGTAGCTGTAGATAATATTACATCTGTGGGATGATTATTGGTAATTTTTTCTCTAATGATAAAAATTTTATTTGTGAAGAAGTTCATGAAGTCATCACTAGTTAACGTTAAAGGGATGGTTGGCTCAAAAGAGCTCTGACTTTTTGTCAGCCTGGCTACAGTGCTGAAGAGAAACCTGGGGTTGTTCTTATTTTCTTCAATCAGTGATGAGTAGTAAGCTGTCCTGGCTTTGCGGAGGGCTTTCTTATAAAGCAACAAACTATTTCTCCAGGCTAAATGATGATCCTCTAAATTTGTGACACGCCATTTCCTCTCCAGATTACGAGTCATCTGCTTTAGGGTACGTGTTTGAGAATTATACCACGGGGTCAGGTACTTCTGATTAGAGACCTTAGTTTTCACCGGAGCTACAGTATCCAGAGTCGTACGTAGTGAGGAGGTGAAATTATTAACAAGATAATCGACCTCTGTTGGGGTAGCGTTCAGATAGCTGCTCTGCTCTGTGTTGGTACAGGGCATTGACGATGATAACAGTGGCTGGATTATATTCTTAAACTTAGTTACAGCGCTTTCAGAAAGACATCTACTTTGATAAAGTCCACTCTCCACTGCTGCGTAATCAATTATTGTAAATGTAAATGTTATCAAGAAATGATCAGACAGGAGAGGGTTTTCAGGAAACACTGTTAAATGTTCAGTTTCTATGCCATATGTTAAAACAAGATCTAGAGTGTGATTAAAGTGGTGGGTGGGTTCTTTTACATTTTGAGAGAAACCAATTGAGTCTAACAACAGATTAAATGCCATGTTGAGGCTGTCATTTTTAGCATCAACATGGATGTTAAAATCACCCACAATAATTATTTTATCTGAGCTCAGAACTAAATTAGATATAAAGTCTGAGAAATCAGACAGAAACTCTGTGTAAGGCCCAGGTGGACGATAGATGATAACAAGTAAGACTGGTTTCTGAGTTTCACAGCTGGGGTGGACAATGTTAAGCATCAGGCTTTCAAATGAATTAAAAGTCTGTCTTGGTCTTTCATTAATTAATAGACTGGTGTGAAAAATTGCTGCCACACCGCCCCCTCGACCTGTGCTTCGAGATTTCTGGTAGTTAGAATGACTCGGGGGTGTTGATTCATTTAAACTAACATAATCATCCTGCTGCAACCAGGTTTCTGTAAGGCAGAGTAAATCAATTTGTTGATCAATTATTAAGTCATGTACTAACAGAGACTTGGAGGAGAGAGACCTAATATTTAATAATCCACATTTCACTGTTTTACTCTTTGGTTCAGATGTGGATACTGTATTGTTCTTTCTTTGTAAATGTTTAAGTTGTTTGTTGCTGGTTTTTAGTTTGTTTTTTGTCTTTTTGGAAGCAGACACAGTCTCTATGGAGATGGGTTTTTGGGGGGGTAGCAGGAGGAGAGAAGCTGCAGAGAGGCGTGTAAGACTGCAACTCTGCTTCCTGGTCCCAACTCTGGATAGTCATGTTTTGAGGGGTTTAATAAATTTGTCGATATTTCTAGAAATGAGAGCTGCTCCATCCAAAGTGGGATGGATGCCATCTCTCCTAACAAGACCAGGTTTCCTCCAGAAGGTTTGCCAATTATCTATGAAGCCCACATCATTTCTGGGACACCACTCAGACAGCCAGCAATTTAAGGAGAACATGCGGCTAAACATGTCACTCCTGGTCTGATTGGGGAGGGGACCAGAGAAAACTACAGAGTCCGACATTGTTTTGGCAAAGTTACACACCGATTCAATATTGATTTTAGTGACCTCCGATTGGCGTAACCGGGTGTCATTACTGCCGACGTGAATTATGATTTTACTGAATTTACGTTTACCCTTAGCCAGCAGTTTTAAATTTCCTTCAATGTCGCCTGCTCTGGCCCCTGGAAGACAATTGACTATGGTTGCCGGTGTCTCTAGCTTCACATGTCTGAGAACAGAATCACCAATTACCAGAGTTTGACCCCCAGCGGGTGTGTCACCGAGTGGGGAAAAACGGTTAGACACATGAACGGGTTGGTGGTGTACCTGGGGCTTCTGTTTAGGACTATGCTTCCTCCTCACCGTTACCCAGCCGCCTTCTTTCCGCAGCTGCTTGGGATTTGCCGGGGAACAGCTAGCGGGGCCTACGCTATCTTCGGCTGCACCAGCTACAGGGGCCTGGCTAGCTAAGGGTGAGAGAAGGGTGCAAAGCCGAGTCTCCAGATCAGTAATCCTGGCCTCCAGACCTGCAAATATGCTACATTTGTTACAGATATCATTACTGCTAAAGGAGGCCGAGGAGTAACTAAACATCTGACACAATGAGCAAGAAAGTGCAGAAGGGACAGGTGAAGTAGCCATGGTGCTAACGGGTCGGCTACGAGCTAAGCTAGCGAAACAGTACAGAGACAGTGAGTGAATACTTTGGCTATAAATTAGGTAGTGAGTACACAGAAAGTGTGCTTCGGATGAAGCACGTGAAGATTATACTGTGGGAAAAAAAAGAATGTATTTAAAAGTTGTTAATTAAACTGCTAAGCAAATAAGCTACTCAGAAACACCACTGTGTTTGAGCAGGAACAGGAAGCGATACTATACCACAGAGCGAGCGAACACCAAGTGACAGCTTGAGGAACTGCTGTTTATGAGAATTCATTTTCCAGCCCAATATTAATCAGTTCACAGGTTGATTAATGATTGGATTGTTTATCCACCATTACATTAACATTTGCAGTGTCCAGTGACATGCTTCATGTGTGCTATCATCTCTGGTACAAGCTCAAAGCAGGAACTCTTTTAAAAGTGCTATACAAATACAGGCAAAAAAAATGCTCGCAAACCTGAAAAACACAAAACTCGTGCCAGCAAATCTCAGCATAACAGTCGACTCTCTTTTTTTTAATCTCATTATAACTTGTAAATATTATACGTGTCCTTTGTCCTCTTCCAAGGCTAAACAAGAAAAACGGAAAGCTCATTTACAGCAACAAATTCATATCAGAGAGCACAAAATGGCAGAAGTCAGATCATCAGTAACAGACTGCAAGGTAAAGACTGTAACATATGTTTGATTTTTTTGTTTTGTTTGCTTTAATATCTTTGCTCAAAATCCTCCATTCTGTTTGACGGCTTTCAGGCTATTTTGGATGCAGAGTGGCTGGAAGTCAACGATTTCTTCTCAGACATAATAAAAGTTGTGGAGGATGCTCGGCAGCAAGCCCTTCAGCCTCTGGAGGAAAGGTTGGTCCTATGAGATTATGTTGCAGTTAGTCTCTCAGTTCATCAGTGAGGAACAGCTTAACATCACCACGGAGATCCTTTGTGTTGCTATGGTGCAGTACATTTGAATAAAACAGGCTCTCTTGTGCACACTCTAGGAGACGGAAAGTCAAAAGGGACACTCAGGATCTCCTCCAGAAGCTTCAGAGAGAAATTGATGTGCTCAAAAAGGCCATTGATGAGTCAAACAAAAACCCAGACTTGGAGGTGAGCTTTGAGGACCTGAAGTCCATCTTCTGGTCTTTTGAATACTGGAGCATAAAAGCACTTAAAATAGGAAACATTTAATTTCTATTCTGTGTCAGTTCTGCTTCATTTAAAATCATTACATTTAATGATGTCTGCACACATATACAGGTTTCTCCTCTAACAGGCCTGAATGACTCTAACTGGAAAAATGTACATGTTGACACTTTACTGTCCTTCGGCACACTGAGAGCTACGACTTCAACAATGATGAAGCAAATTCACAAGGAACTGGATAAACTCTCAACTATCGGTGAGTCTTTTGATTCATCATGACTTGTGTTAAAATCTATACTTGATTTGCTGCATCTTACTCAGATTTCTACTTCCACAGAATTCAAGAGGATTCCTACATTTGCAGGTGTGTATGTCAAATTAAAAACAGTATTAAAATAGAAAGAAATGGCAATTGTTCCAAATTTTCATTGTAAATACACACAAGACACACACTGATGGACAACAGACGAGTCCCAGATGTTGACACTGACTAACAGAAGGAAACAGGTGCGGCTCAAATGTTGAAAGGATGGATCCTCAGTTTCTTATTGGAAAAAATCCTTTGGGAAATTATCATGTTTGACCTAAGTTATAACTGATTTCAAAATAAAATCCCCATGATACTTACAGTATAGGTATTTAGATTCTTTAAACTCCGGCATTTAAAATAAAAACCTCTTGTGATGTATTAGATGTAATAAAAGTTTTTATTGTCCAGAATTGGACTCTTCTTGCTAAGTTTTTGTTAGATATGAAAATTCATATGTAGTTTACTAAACTAAAATCTAATTTTCTTATGTAATATTCAAAGGTCATTTAGAAAACAATGTAAAAGATCATTTTAAGATTACCAATTTTAATATTTTCTCACTTGTTATCTTTTTATCCAGTTAATACAAGTAGCTGGTGAGGTGTTGAAACTGTATGACATGAGTTATATTTTTTTCTGTTGATGATCTCTTTCTAGTCGTACTGTAACAATAAAATCATCTTTTTAATCACTTGTATTCCTTTGACTGCAGTGGACGTGAAGCTGGACCCTACCACCGCACACCAAAGACTTGAAATTTCTGATAATGGGAAAAAAGTGAGAGATAGTGGAAATATGTCGACAGATCCTGATTCTCTGCAGAGGTTTGATGTATTTGGAAGTGTCCTGGGGCTCAACAGGCTGTCCTCTGGCAGGGCATACTGGGAGGTGGAGGTCAGGAATAAGCCCGGGTGGGATCTGGGTGTGGCGAGACGTGACGCAAACCGCAAGGGGAAACTCTCAATCAATCCTGACAATGGTTACTGGGTTGTTGTACATTATGAAGACCAGAAATATGCAGCCCTGACAACACCACCAGTGAGCCTTTCACCTAAAAAGAAACCTCAGAAAGTCGGGGTGTTTGTAGATTACGAGGAAGGTCTCGTGTCCTTTTACAATGTGACGTCTCAGTCTCACATCTACTCATTTACTGAGTGTTTGTTCGGTGGTGAGATCCTTCCATACTTCAGTCCACATCTGAAACAAAATGAGAAAAACAGCAATCCTTTGATTATCACTGCTGTGCAAAAGCAGTAGTAATCACAAGCACTGGATCTGGTGCAGTGAATGCATCACTGGTAAGCAATATATGTGTCCAGGTGTGCAGTAACAGTTTAATGTTTTTTCTGTGTTTAAACAGAGTTTTCTTACCTCTCTACCAGGCTTTTGCTTGCCCAATTTTCAACATTATTCATTATAACATGCATTGATGAAGATCTCCTGACTCAGGTTTTTATGTACTATATTTTCTCACTTTTATTTTCATTTGAAAAGTAAAAACTAAGTCTTACATACAGCAGTGCAAATGTATGAATTTACAGAAACAATTGTTAACATGCGTGTTGAAACACCTTTTGCAAAAGACAGAAATGACAAAATATTTTATAAAGATAAAGCTGTTAAAACACTTTAGACACCATTCCTGTTTCTTTAAGAAAAAACATTAGGACATATTATGATCAAATGATGTTACGTACTGATCACCAGTAACTGGGGTAATTCAGGACTCAGGATCTGTGACACACAGGGGAGCCAGGGATCAAACCACCAACTATGCCAATAGCAGATGGCCTGGCTTACCAACTAAGCCACAGGGGCCTTTAAAATGTTAAGTTAACTTTGTGCAATTAGGGTTATATCATATGTGTGCTTTCTTAAGAGTTGCGAGACTTGAAATCTCTGTGTGCCTGTGACATTTGGACTCTGCTGTGTACAGCTGTGATCCCTTCCACCGCCATACATGCACACATACTCATTTTCATATAAAAAAAATCAAAAAATATTTATAACCATGAAAAATTAATACCTAATCCTAGGTGCTTTGGGCATTTTGACCCCTTGAGTGATCTGTTGGTCCCCACAAGTACAGTAGCATGCCAATCTCATGTGCTAAAAAGGTGTCTAAACATGCACACACCCAGACACTTCAGCACTCTCTTCCCACAGCTCTGACTATAAACGCTGTTTGTTTTAATTGTATAACAAAGGATGGATTACGGGTTCTTCTTGTTGTGTTTGGCTGATTGCCCATCACTTACTGAGTCAACAAAATGTTTACTTACTTACTCTTTGTACCTCTGTTTTACAGATCCTTTTTGTAACTATTTCAATCTGCTCAATCATTTGTTTCATTTTGTAGTTTTGCTAGTCAGACTTCTTACATTGTGGTCTTCAGGAGTCACTATATGCCATTTAATAGATGTGTGTAATATATTTTATGACATCAGATGTACAGAAATGAATAAAATTGTCATTTAGGAACATTTGTTTTGCATTTTTTTGTCATGATGTTACCACAAATAGGTTTTTTGGCATATACATATAATGTATCATTATTATTATTATTATTATTATTATTATTATTATTATTATTATTATTATTATTATTATTAATAATAATAATAATAATAATAATAATAATAATAATAATAATAATAATAATATAACAATAATAATAACTATAATAATAATAATAATAATAATAATAATAATAATAATAATGATCTCATTTAGGTAAACGTGGCAGTAACAACAGGGTGATGCTGCTTTCATCTCCTTTGAATTGAAATGTGTCCCAATAACCACAGTTTATCTTTACAATATTCACTTCTGACTTTACTGCCCTTTTATTTGTTTCTGTCACAAACACTTACCTAATTTTCTCATAGTTATTTTTTTAGATATCTTGCTTGATCAGATGTGCCTAGAATAAGGCTCCTTGAACCATTATAAGCTTCATTCTGACCTGTGATTCTCATCAAACAGTTCCCCTTCACCTGGTCCTCTCTATTATCGTGTAGCAGGTTCTCCTTAGAACCATCCACAAAGGCAGGGAGTTATTGAAAGACTCCATCAAACCCTGATGTTCTTGTTGCATGCTTATTATACAGAACTGGATCCTGACTGGGAGGAGAGACTGCCGTAGCTCATGCTAGCAGCAAGAGAAGTCACCCAAGGTAGTACTGGGTTCAGCCCATATGAATTGGTTTTTGTTCACACTGTTCAGGGCAGGAGCAGTTTTACAGGATGATTGGAAGATCCTCCCACCTCCTGTAAATCTGGCAGACTATGTTAATGGCTTTAGAAGGAGGTTGTATGAAGCTGTAAAACAGGCAAAAATTCAACTGAACACAGATGAAAAAACTGTTTTACTGTAGAGCTGAAACACTTGCGTTTAGTTCAGGGGACAAAGTGTTGGTACTGCTTTCTGTTATTAATGTGTCCATATTCTGTACTGCAGCAGGTGTCAGATCAAAATTACCTGGTTGCTACTCTTGAACACAGAAGGAAATCACAACTTTTTAATGTAAACCTGTTAAATCTCTATCATGTTCCTGTATGTGGTGCAGAGGATGTGACATCAATTGTTGTGGCAGCTCTTTCAAAGGGGTTGGTTAGTGGGAGGGTTGAAACTGGGGAGGAATGTTTGGCAGCGTTTCTATCACACTTTACTGGAAAAATAAGATCAACTGAAGTCTGATGTGAAGTACATGTTGATAATAATCAACACCTGACTTTTAGACTTACTCTATTTTTTCTTATACATATTTTTTTATGGCTTGTGCTTTTATTATTTTTTTTATTTTGATATGCATTTTATATTACCCCCGTGTATTAGTGGCATTGACCTGTGACTGTGAGTATATTTGATACTTTGCTAAGGCCTTATAATACTCGTGTTACTTCTCTGTCTCTTATGTTAAGCACTTTGGTATACCGCTGGTTTTTAAATATGCTCTATAAATAAAGTTTGTTGTTGTTGTTGTTGTAATGCCGTAACTTCATGTTCAAATTGATCATCCCCATGCTTGTACAAAAACCAGATCTGACCTTTCAACCCTGTACCGATTGTCGTAAAGTTAACCAGGTCACAAAGATGGATTCTTTCCATTGTCACGTGTCAATGACTGTGTGGACGGGATAGTCTCAGCAAAATTTGTCAGTAAATTTGACTTGTTAAAAGGTTACTGGCTGTGTTCAGATGCAGGCAGTAGCGGTTTTTGATACGGGCGACACGGGCGGTTGCCTGGGGCAGCATCATGGTGGGGGGTGGCATCACGGGCATCAGCAAAACAAAATGTAAAAAAAATTGCTCATACTCATGTTTTCTATCGCCCATTTGCTGGGAGTAAGGCCGCCGATAAGTTTCTCAAAGCATTTATGCAACTGGACGATAGTCATTCAGGCAGCTCACCATGTTCTTCTTGGGCACTTGAGCGATAGTGGGTGACTTAAAGCAGGATGGTATAATAGACTGTAGCAGTGAGAGGTTGAAGATGGTGATGAGAACACTTTAACAGTCTTTGTTGTTGTTACACTCTCAGTATGTGTGAGAGTATGAGAGGTGTGTGGCCCTCCAATTCTGTTCCTTCTCCAAATATACCCCAAACCGTGTTGTCAAAACAGTCCTGTAGGGCTGTGGTGGCTTCTGCGGTCCACACTACTCGATAGCGGAGAAGGAAGCATTGGCTTATGGGCTCTATAAAGTTTTTGAAGTGTATGCAGGGGCAAGTGATAATCCTATTGTAGTTAACACAGATCAAAATTTTCATTGCTCTGAGTCTGGGGACCCAGTGTTTACGTGTTTCTGGTTTTGAATAATTTTTTGATTTAGCATTGTTCTTGGCATTGTTATTTGTATTTATATTTTCCTTAATTCTCCCCTGTTATATTTGTTAGTTTCTAATCTTCAGGCTTTGTTACTGTGCCTCCTCTGTGTTCCATGAGTCATGTCAAGTTAGTTGTGTAACTATGCATGGGTGTGGTATTTTTTGTGAACTGATTTGTGTATATGTGCATTTGTTATTATTATATTTTTTCTTTAAGTGCCATGTTTGAAGCACGTGCGGGGGTTCTACCCGGGTGTTAATGGTAAATCATTCAGTCCCAGTCTGCTGTCACATATTGCTTTTGCTTCATGCTGGAAATGGAAAATAAATAAACTCATCTATCTCTCTGCCTCTCTCTTCTTTATCGTCCAGTGAGGAGGATATGACACTTTTATGTGTTCAGCTTAAAAAAACATTTTTTAAATGACCTGCGTGCTAAATGAGGAGTGTCCTTTGCACACAAAGCCCCACCTGATAAACACCTCCACTTTTACACTTTAGGTATCAAAAATAGATTTTAGCATCTATATGTCAACTGTTTGTATTTGTTTTTCTCTCTCTCTCGTTTTTCTTAAAGAATGAATGAACGTTGTTCCTTTTTTCCCCCTCATAACGTTTATTTGTTTGTTTCTTTTCCATGACGTTGCAGTAACCAAGTATTTTGCAGTGATATGTCGCAACTCCTCACAGTTTCGGGATTGATTTTGCCGAAAGGAAACTGAAACTGCTGAATCTTTATTAGAGAGGAGCAGAGTGTGGAGAAAGCAGCAGATCTCACAGAGGAGCATCGAGATACGCAGGAGCGCAGGTAGGCTGCTCTGCACTTTGGTGTTACTTTGAACTTTTTGAAATGCTTCATGATAAAATAACACGGCAGTCTCACTGACCCACTCACTCTCGTGCCTGCATGAATGAAAGCCTTGTTTGTAGAAGAATCAGATAATATTAAATCATTACTCCTTTGTATAATACTATAAGTATTATATATATGTTTTATATGTATTTTATTTTGTGTAGATGCTGTGACGTCATCTTGCGTGTGAAATAAAATCTAAAAAGTTGTTAGGTAACTCGTATTTTGTAGAGTGCAGCACACAACGTTATATAGACACATACAGTTGGGGGGTTTGATATGGGCGACGTGGTGGGGGCGGGATTATGGGCATCGGCAAAAATAGTTGCTGGCACCAATGCTGCCAACGCATTTTTGTGCTTGCATGGGTACCAGTCAGTTTTCTATTGCCCATTTGTGGCGAGTAAGGGCGCCCTCCGTTTGCGAGGTGCGCCTGTTGCTTGCTGCACAGGGAGGAGAGGGGCGGGGCGGCAAGGTATTCTCTGACTCGGTGTAGCGGTATCTAATAACCAGCTCACAAAACAAAAACAAACCAACGGACACAAAAACACCAGATTTATAATTTGCACCGATGTGTTTTCTAAATTCTGTCACACACACTCGAAAACTGAGCGCGAGGGCCCTCGGTGCGCCTACTTGCTGCTGCTGCTGCGCTGAAGTTTCACACACAACCTGTCGAATGGGGGGGTGTTGCTTCCAGATAAAGATCATTTCCTTCATAATATTGTCACTCCAAGCTCATTATGTATTAATTTTTTTTTCCTGGGTTGCGCGAAATCCCAGAAAAAAAAACCCTATATAAGCCGAAACTTATACAACAAAACTTCAGTTAATTACACAGATCTTTTCAGGATAAGGAAGCTGTCATGGTTATAAAATTAAACCGCAGGTTGCAGGGTGTGTGCTAAGCTTTTTTTCCACTAGGCTGCTTTTCTTTCCATGACAGGAATAAACAAATCCAACCTGAAATGCAAATACTACTCTTGGAGAGTCACTTTAACTCCTTCTAGTCCAGATTAAATGTCAGGACGTGAGTGTTTGCCTATAATTATGTGTTATGTGTGGTCAAAGTTTGAAAGGGAGATGCGTTTTAAAATTAACGTTTAAGGTTTATTAAAAATAATAAAACACTAATTACATTTATGTGTTATGTATAGGATCGATATTTCACCACATTTATGCTTTATTTAGGCAGATGGCCACCCTTCCCCAGCCTGGCTCTGTGGGAGGTTTCTTCCTGTTAAAAGGGAGTTTTTCCTTTCCACTGTCGCCAAAGTGCTTGCTCGTCATAAGGGTCATATGATTGATTTCTGTATGTATTATTGTACCTTACAATATAAAGCGTCTTGAGGCTACTGTTGTTGTGATATATAAATAAAAATTGAATTGAATTAAATTATTCAATATTATGTATAAGTACATACATGTTGTAGCTTGATAATGTTTTTTAAAATCTCAGTGGAATGGTGACATTTTCAATGTATATCTTTACTGACATGAACTCTCCACACTAAGACACAAAACTGTAATATCAGTGTTTTTTTTGCTGCACATTCAGTGCCACTAGAGGGCGCCTAATCACTGTTTAACACAAGGGAGTCCAAGGTGTAATTTTTGACAGTTTCACTTTTTTAAAAAAGTATTTTTATGTAAGGGGTAAGATATTCGTCTTAGTATTTTATATGTCTGTCTTGTAAAGTGGAACAGAGAAATGGTGGGTAACTGAGGGGCAAAAACAATATGGTCATCATTTCTTTCTGATATAAGGACATCAGGATATCATAACAGTAATGCCTTGAAAGGTTACTTTTAACCTGAAAAGCACAACATAGTAAAAAAACTCCTCTAAAAGTTCCACACAGTGCCGGTGTAGAGTATACACCATAGTAGAAACTATGAACACACAACAAGCCTTTAACAAGATAAGCTGGAACCACACAGGAAACACACCTTGAGGGAGAAAATGACAAAGAACAAAGGAGGACTCAGACATTGTTTACATACTAGGAAATCAGGGAGATGCAAAACACCAGGGAACACAGCTGAATGGAATCAGACTAACGGGCTGGAAAGTGGGAAGCAAAAACACTCTTGATACGTGGACTATCAAAATTAAACATGAGGCAACAAACACTGAGAACAGGACTAAGATGTGAACCATAAAAATGCCAGAATGTCAACAATACAGAACTGTAATACAGATAAATAAATTAAAAACCTGCAAAACACCCCAAAACTCAAAACTCTGGGATCATGAGAGAAGAAAATTTATTTTTTTTAATCTCATTAGCAGAAGACAAACAATAATAACCAAATTGTTTGGAAAGAATAGCATTAAAATCAATTATTAATGCAAACTAATGATAAACTACCCTCACTGATAAGTCACACATTACTCATATTATTCCTGCTAAAATCTAAAACCACATTTTCTAAACAGTGCATGTATTTTTAATAATTGAACTCTTACTGGTTTCCCTGTTGTTTACACCCTTTTCTGTCTACTTCAGATACTCAACTCATCCAAAATGAGTCTTCAGGTTTGCCACTGTGGCTGGTCCAAAAACACAAGTTACCAGGGCCTCAGGGTTCACCAGGGAAAGATGGGATGTACACCAAAGGGAATGAGGATCCCTGAACATGAAAAATTCAGTTACCTTCCTACAGTGACTATCCTGAGTCCTCAGATCAAATTAACAGACCCATTTATGGATATTTTCAAGAATTCTGTGAAGTCTGGTGAGTGCGCTGATTGCACTGCTGCCCCTAGTTACACTTTGTGCAGCTGCAGAGGCCGAGGATAAATTTGTCACTTTGACAGTTTGTTACAGTGTATTCTCACATTGTTAAGGAATGATTTACTAAAAAATAAACAAAGAATATGCAGGAAGAGTTAAAATAATCATTCCTTAATGTGTCACACAAACACAACAGATTCAAACGCAAGCTACTACAGCTGGCCCAGAATCACAGTTGATCAGGACCTCAGAGATCTCCAGGGAGGGATGAGATCGACACAAAATCAACTGGAGGAGAACAAAGTTCAACTCTGGAGAAATCATCAGGAAGAATCTCATCAAAAGTGCAGCAGACCAACTTTCAGTCCTTCAGTCAAGGAGGAGGTATGGCTTTTTCACAGAAATATGAGAAATTACACTGGATCAGCATCGAACTGTATAATCACATCTGTTTTCTCCAGCAGAATATGTTTCTGCCATCAAGCTTCATCCCCCAAATCGATTCTCCAGTCAGACAAGCCTCTGCTGTAGAGATAATTAAATCATGTACGCATTTTAATTTAGTTAGTTCATAATGACAGCACTCCCAAAAAGCAAGGTGGCTTAATTTAACCATTAATCCTCTTTTGTTACAGTGGTTGAAACTCAGCAACAGTCTGTGCCAACAGGTTCAAACATGGGCGCATATCAGGGGCTTGATTTTGCCTCTGGTGCACAGGTACACAGATTTTCTTTTCAAACATATCAAAGAAGTGTTAGGATAACATGTCAAGTGACACCCACTGAATCCCCACTTCTACTTTCCTTTTACAGTCTGTGTTCATGTCTGTGTCACAGACCTTCAGCAACCACAGTGATCACACAGACAACACAACCACAAAGATGGAGACAGACACATCATGTACGCATTACAATCTTCACAGCTGATGTCAATTCAAGCTAGCTTTGCTTGGTAATAACTCTCTTGTTCCTCTGCAGTCTTTGAGACTCCTCAGCGCTCTCATCAAAGCACCGTGAGCTCAGACAAAGCCCGTCGAGCTCTGGACTTCTCTACTGGTGGACAGCAGGTACTGCAGATTTCTTAAGTACAGTTTTTCAGATGCATGTAAAATATGGTTTTAGTATAAATGTGAAACAATTTTGCTAAGAGTTAAACTGTATAAAGATTAATTTCATTATTTACTGCTTTCATATTTTAGGTGGTACAACTCTTGGAGCTTCCTGGGAAAGCAGCCCAGCACGCAGCAATCTGCCCCGAAGAAAAAGAAAAGGAGATAGATAAGCTGAAAGAGAAGAAGACTAAAAAACTACAAAAGGTAATGCAGTTTTAATAGTTGTTAAAATAGTGGTTCTGAGTAACAATGTAATAATTAGTAGAATTTTCAATCACTAAAACTGAAGAAATTCTAAAAATGCTCCAAAAGGTGCCAACAGCACAAACACTGCTTGGAGGTCCAGTTCAGACACTCATAGTAGTGGAAGTAAAGCCTCACAGAGTGTTACACCACTGTGTGGACCTTAGAGTCATTTTTGACCAGGATATGTCCTTCTATCATCAGACTTTTGACTCTGAACCACTTGTTCTCTTTCAAGGCAAAACAGGAAAAGATGAAATCTGATTTGCAGCAGAAAATTCACATAAGAGAGCTCAAGATGGCAGAAGTCAGATCATCGGAAATAGACTGCAAGGTAAGGATGTTTATTTATTTTTCCTTTGTTTGGTTTCTTGCTTTGATGTTACTTTAACACATCCACTCTCTTTTCAGGGTACTCTGGATGCTGAATGGTTGGAAGTCAATCATTTCTTCTCAGAGGCTATCAGAGTTGTGGAAGATGCTCGAAAGAAAGCCCTTAAGCCTCTGGAGGAGAGGTTAGTACTGTCAGTGGAGAGCAGCTGAACATTGCCAGTGTGCTGTTATAGAGCTGTACATTTTACTCTCTTGTATACTGTTTAGGAGACAGAAAGTGAAAGGAGATGCTCAGGATATCATCCAGAAGCTGCAAAGAGAAATTGATGTGCTCAAAAAGGCCATTGCTGAAGCACCCAAAAACCCAGACTTGGAGGTGAGCTTTGAGGACCTGAAGTCTATCTTCTGGTCTTTTTAACATCTCAGCATAAAAGTGCATTTCTGCACTTTGGTAATTCTGTTTCCTTAAACTCATTAAATCTAATCTTGTCATACGCTGATGTTTACTGTGTGCAAACACAGGTTTCGCCACTAACAGGCCTGAATGAATCTACTGACTGGAAAAATGTACAAGTTGACACTTCACTCTCCTTTGGCACACTGAGAACTACGACTTCAGCCATGATGAAGCAAATTCACGACAAACTGGAAAAACTCTCATCCATCGGTGCGCCCATCATTTTGTTATACTTATATTAAAATCTGTATTTTCTGATTTATTGCCACTTATTAAAATGTTTGTTTCCACAGAGCTCAGGAGGATTACTAAATTTGCAGGTGTGTATTTCAAAATAAAAACCTTATTTAAATGAAAAAATGTGATTGTTTTGCATTTTGATGTTTAATACAGATACATACTGATGAACAGCAGTAGGCCTTGTAATGGAAAATTAATAAGCTTTAAAAGTTGTAAAATTTTTAAAATAAAAACCAAAGCTTTATAGAAATTTAGCAGGATTCTCTCAAATTCCAAAATAAAAAAAGCCTCCAGTTATTTATTAGCTCTTATTGTTTTTCAGAATTGAACTCGTCTTGTTAAGGTTTAGTTGGATGCAGTCAAAATTAATATGTAGATTTCCAAAATAAAATATAATTTTCTAATGTACTCTTTCAAAGTTATTTAAGAAACAAATGGCAAAGATAAGTTTTAACATGTTATTTCAGTTTTCTCCTATTTAAACACAAAGGCATAAAGTTTCTCCTCCTCAACTGTAACTGTGTCACTGTGGAAACAAATTGCCCCACAGTAATTTGTCTGCTTATATATTTCTAAAACTGCTCACTTAACTGCAATCACTTCCCCCCTTGAAAAAAGGGTCTATGGAAAAACATGAATAATTATTTTTGAAGATATGAACACGTTTAGCTCGGGCACATTTTATTACTCTCAAATTATGTCACATGAACAATATTTGACACCTCTAGGAGAGCAGCAAACTCAACAAAATGAATGCACTGTGATTCAGTAATGTAAGATTTCAGGAGTTATGTGAATAAAATATTGGAAAATTAGCACAGTTATTAGCTAAAAAATATTAATATATTGTTTATTTACCAATGAAAAAATTAAATAGTGAGTTAGCTAACATAAGTAAGTAGTGTTTACTTGTTATGATGACAAGACCTCAAGGGGTCAGCATGGCGAACACAATGCCCTGATGCTCTTTTGTTAGCCTAGCTGCTTGTCGATAGTGTGAAACCTCTCTTTATTGCTTTATCCGGAGGAAGATGTGAAAAAAAGTTGAGGGAACAGTTAATGTATCATGCATGCTCATATCTCATCTCCTTAAGATTTCATATACAAATATTATTTCTTACTGAGGACAAACCTGTTGTTACTAATGTTTCCATAGCAATACTTACCACCATGTTTGGGTTTAATCCTAAGCTTTGGCTGAAATGTTTAATAGGAAAAGTAAATAAAGAAAGGGGAGTCTTCTATTGTAGTTTATCCATTACTCTTGTGATGCTTCTACACTTCTACCCACCACACGGTTCTGTTTTTTTAATCACTTGTGTTCTTTTGACTGCAGTGGACGTGAAGCTGGACCCGGCGACCGCACACCAAAGCCTTGAAATTTCTGATAATGGGAAAAAAGTGAGAGATAGTGGAAAGATGTCGAAAGATCCTGATTCTCCACAGAGGTTTAATATGTTTGGAAGTATCCTGGGGCTCAACAGGCTGTCCTCTGGCAGGGCATACTGGGAGGTGGAGGTCAGCAAAAAGACCGGGTGGGATCTGGGTGTGGCGAGACGAGACGCAAACCGCAAGGGGAAACTCTCAATCAGTCCTGACAATGGTTACTGGGCTACTGTACATTATGAAGACCAGAAATATTCAGCCCTGACAACACCACCAGTGAGCCTTTCACCTAAAAGGAAACCTCAAAAAGTCGGGGTGTTTGTAGATTACGAGGAAGGTCTCGTGTCCTTTTACGATGTGACGTCTCAGTCTCACATCTACTCATTTACTGAGTGTTCGTTCGGTGGTGAGATCCTTCCATACTTCAGTCCACATCTGAAACAAAATGAGAAAAACAGCAATCCTTTGATTATCACTGCTGTGCAAAAGCAGTAGTAATCACAAGCACTGGATCTGGTGCAGTGAATGCATCACTGGTAAGCAATATATGTGTCCAGGTGTGCAGTAACAGTTTAATGTTTTTTCTGTGTGCAAACAGAGTTTTCTTAGATTTTCCAAGATTGTCCAAATTTCAACATTTTTCATTTTTCTACATTTTTTATTATAACATGCATAAAGATCACCTGACTCAAGTTTTTATGTACCATATGCTCTATTCAGTGTGCAGTAACAGTTTGCTCACCTGCCCATCGGGCATTTGATCGGTCAAATTTCAACATTTTTCTTATAACATGCATTAATGAAGATCCTCTGACTGAGGCATCAATTTTAGAGTTTTATTTTTTATGTACTATATTTTCTAACTTTTAACATTTGAAAAGTAAAAGTAAAAGGGTTATTCAGGACTCAGGATCTATGACACACGGGGAGCCAGGGATCAAACCACCAACCTTACCATTAGCAAATGGCCTGCTCTAGCAACTAAGCCACAGGGGCCCTGTTTTTGAAAGTTGACTTTAAAATATTAGCTTACATCATATGTCTTGACTGATGTCCTAAGAGTTGCAAGACTGGAATACTTGAAATCTCTGTGCCTGTGACATTTGGACTCTGCTGATTCTTTTCTGCTGTGTACAGCTGTAGTCCACTCCACCGCCATATAAACACATACAGCACCCCCTTCCCACAGCTCTAACTATAAATGCTGTTTGTTATAATTGTTGACCAAAGGATGGATTACAAGTCCTGCTTGTTTGTCGTGTTTTTGCTGATTGTCCATCACTTATAGTATCAACAAACTGTTTACTTACTTACTCTTTGTAGCTCTGTTTTACAGATCCTTTTTGTAATTATTTCCTTCTGTTCAACCATTTGTTTCATTTTGTACTTTTTCTACTCAGACTTCTTATATTGTGGTGGTCAGGAATCGCTGTATGTCATTTAAAAGATGTGTGTAATATAATCTATGACATTAAATGGACAGAAATTTAAAGAAACTATCATTTAGGAACTTTTTTTTTGCATTTTTTGTCATGGTGTTAACACAAATATATTTGATAAGTAGATATCTTTAAAATCTATAACTAGATTTTAAAAATATAAAATATAAATAGAACATAAAATATCAACTATTATTATTATTATTATTATTATTATTAATAATAATAATAATAATAATAATAATAATAATAATAATAATAATAATAATAATAATAATAATAATAATAATAATAAAATGACATCAAGACTGTCATTTCTTATTTGTCCACTAGATGCCATTAGTGAATTGGATGCACACATTCTTCATTGTTGTTTTGTGCTATGTAGAAGAGAGTCCTGGATAATGGATGGAAAGTTAAAGTAAATATTTCATGTCCTCTTTGGAATACTCTCATGATGGTCAGTTTCAGTCAATCAATCAGTTTATTTATAAGCACATTTAACAACAACACAGGTCGACCAAAGTGCTGTACATAGTAAAAAGTAAAACAAATACACAGAGAAAGAACAAAACAAGGCTCATTAACAATTAAAAGCTAGGGAATAAAGATGCGTTTATGGACGAGGTTTACAAATGCTGAGTTTTGGAGAGGTAATAATTTGAAGAAGCAGACTATTCCAGTTTAGGCGCAGCAATTGCAAAGTCCCAGTTTACTCTGGGTTTTACTCTGCTGCTAGGAACAATCAGAAGCAACTTTTCAGTTGACCTAAGAGTTCTATTTGGAGTATTTTTAGTTTAAAAATCAAAGTGGTAGGAGGGTCCATTTAGAGACTTAAAAACAAGCAATGAACTCTTAAAATCAATTCTATAACATACTGGAAGCCAATGTGAATGAGAAACACTGGGGAAATATGGTTGTGTTTATGAGTGCCTGTAAAGTGTCGGGCTGCAGCATTCTGAACAAGATGGGAGAGCAGAGCCTGGCTGATACCAAAATAAAGACTATTACAGTAGTCAACTTGGATAAAATAAATGCATAAATCACTTTCTTGAAGTCAACAGATGACCAAATGTTCTTAATTTTTGTAAGGGGCCTGAGCTGGAAGAAGCTGGCTTTTACAACAGGATTTATTTGTTTCTCTCAAATAAAAAAATGGCATCAAAGAACACTCCCAGATTTTTTGCAACAGGACTTCTGGACTTCTGGACAGAGGGTCCCACTCCAGCCAAAGTGCACAGAGAAACAGGCTCAAAGTGTTCAAAAACAGCTGAGAAATCTGCTGGAACAGAAAGATTATAAGCTTTGGCCCATGGTCAGCTCATCACTGGATCCACTTCAGTTTGCCTACCAACCTGGCATTGAAGAGGATTATGCTTCCTGCAGAAGTTCTCTGATGACTCTGCAATAGTCGGCCTCATCACTGACATGGACGACAGGGAGTACAGAGAACTCACCCAAGGCCAAGCTGGTGGTAGACTTCCGCAGGCACAAATGTCCTCCACTGCAACCACTAAACATCCAAGATATGGACATTGAGGCTGTGGATAGCTACAGATACCTTGGTGTTCATCTGAACAACAAATGGGACTGGACTCATAATTCAGATGGTCTCTACAGAAAAGGGCAGAGCCGGCTGTACCTGCTGCAGAGACTCAGGTCTTTTGGAGTGGAGGACCCACTGCTGAGGACCTTCTGTGACTCTGTGGTGTCTCTGGACCCAGTGGAGGTGGTGAGTGACAGGAGAATGGTGGCTAAGCTGTCATCCCTGTTGGGGCTCAGTGCTGCAGGAGACTCTGACAGCACTGAGCAGCTCCTTCAGTAGCAGGCTGCGGCACCCACGATGTGGGATGGAGAGACTCCGCAGGTCTTTCCTACCCACTGCTGTCACACTCTACAACAAAGACTTCGCAGCTGACCAAACACACACATCTACACATGTGCAATAACACTAAGTGTAATTTTTTTTCTGACAACGTAGCATTTTATTCTGTTGTATATAGCATGTGTGACAGCCAGTGGGCTGTTTTCTTGTTGACTGTCTCTTTCAGATATGTGGTTGGTGGAGCTGACCCAATTATGGATACAGCACACCTGAAAAGGCCAGTCCCAGTTATAAAGCTACCTTGAATGAACCTCTGTTTCTCTTTTTCTCTTCATCTGGGGCTCATTATGCTCCTTTGGTTATGTTCAGTTATGACTGTTGTATCATTTAACCTGTGTTTGAGTTTCTTTACTTTATTTCATTAAAATATCTTACAGCCTTTAAAAGCCTGTGTGTGGTCTCCCACTTACTTGTCACATCCTTTGAGCCGGGTTGTGACATATGGTATTCTTTTTTCTCTTGTTCTATTCCAGTGTTTTTCTTAATTTTTGCTACTGTAACTCTGCACTCTCCACTTTCTGCTGTGACACAACACATTTCTCACATGTGTGACTAATAAAGGCTTATCTTATCTTATCTTTAACAAGAAACTGTAAAAAGGTTTCACAGGTAGCTGGAGACACTGGTAAGTGTGTGGTAGGTGAAGGGTTGATAACGGAATTAATGGTGTTTAATAAGACACAGGACCTATAACAGTTACTTCTTAAATCCAGTTTCACAGACAGAGTTACACCCTTGCCAGTTTTTGAGAGCAGGGCTCAATAACGTAAATTGACTCTATACGTGCAGCGTTTCATGTCCCCTTTAAACTCAGAGTAAGCCAAGGGCAAAACAACAAACAAAATCAAACTGAGCTCCAAGGAACACAAAAAACCTCATAAAACAAAAAATCAAAAGCTGAGTCTGACCTTCCTAGATTACCCAAAGAGTGAGAATAAGATAATATATGATATATTTTATGTAGACCAGATTTGCTGAATTCTGTAGTGTTGCAAAAAGCATATTAACCTTGCCTTTGACATAATAAATTTATTTTAGTGATTTAAAGTTCCTAAAAACCACTTAAAGCCTTGTCATAGCTTTTGTGCTCTGCAGGGCATTTCTGCCATTCAAATAAACGTTACTTTTTTTCTTTTTTTTTACTTTTTATTTTATTTATTTGAACAACTCACCTGTCCATTACGCATACAGTTTCTTCAGAATAACAGAATACAAAGAGAGTCACAAACTCAAGACAGTGAAATTAGAAAGAAAAAGGAACAAAGAAATATATATATGTATAAAAATATAAATACATATATAATAATAATTAGAAAAATAAGTTAAAGTAAAACAAAAGAAAAAAGAAAAAAAAGGAAACATGCCTGTGGTGTCAAACATTTTCATAGTTCATTTCACATTCTTTTCTCTTTTTTTTTGTATGCCCATCTTCATTCAGTTCAGTCTTTTTTTTTTCTTCCGTTGTACGTCAACCATTTTCCCCAGTCCTTCAAAAAGCATTCTTCCTTTAATTTCAGTTTATATGTAAGGTTCTCCATCTCCATAATGTCCTCCACAATTGCTACCCACTGCTGCTTTCCTGGTGTTTCTGTCTTAAGCCAGTTTTTGGTGATGGCCTTCTTTGCTGCCAAAATGAGAATCTTAGCCAGGTAACGATCCTTTACATCTACAGTACCTTCCAAGTACCCTAGATACAAAACAAGGCAAGTTCTAGGAATTATATAACCTAATATATCACAGAGAGCTGAGTGAATTTTAACCCAGAAAGTGTGAATTTTTTTGCATTTCCAGAAAATGTGTGTATGGTCTGGTTCATCCCATCCACACAACCTCCAACATTGTTGTTGTGTATTGGTTTGCTTATTTTTAATCTTAGGTGTAATAAAATAGCGAATTTGATTTTTCCAGATAAATTCTTTCCACCTCAATGAGTGAGTTGTATTCTTATGTTCTTTCCATGTTTCATACCACACCCTCTCAGTGATTTCTTCACTCAGCTCTCTTTCCCATTTTACTTTAACATATACAGTTGATTCCTGTCTTGATTCCATCAAACATTTGTATAGGGTAGACACTGTTCTTGGAATAACACTTTTATATGCCAGTATAATTATTTTTATAATAGGATGGATTTTGTCTTCCTTTATTTTTATTTTTTTTAATTAAAATAATCTCTCACCTGTAAGTGTCTGAAAAAAATCCTTGTTTTTTAAGTTGTATTCCCATTTTAATTCTTCAAAACTTTTAATTTCTCCTTTTTTGATTAATAAACAAATTGCTGTGATTCCCTTTTCATTCCAATTTTTAAAACCAAGATCCAATTTTCCTAGTCTAAATTCTTCACCGAAGGCTATCCATTTTAGCAAACCAAGCTCTTTACCAATTCTGAACTCCTTTACTGTATCATACCATACATTTAATGTAAAGGATATTATCGGGTTCCTAAATAAACGTTACTTTTACAGCCTACAATGTTCAAGTTCAATGTCTTAAACTGTCCTCCAATCAAGCACCTGTGTCAGGAAGTAGAAAAACAATTTCCTCATTGTGCTTTGCAGAGTCCAACTGGTACAAACAGATAAGAGATACAGATGAGAACATTTTATTATTAAACAACATCAAAACAGCCAGTTTGGTCTAGAGAGTGAGCGGTGCTAAAACAGCTTGGAAAATTAATTTTACCATTTTACGCTCTATTTTCTTCTTTTGTGGCTTGACTTTGGTCCACAGTGGCACTAATACCACTGAAATTAATATGTTTGGGGAGCCAACCACACAACTTTTGGTGGCTTTTTGGTAATGCAAACGTAAGAAAAAGTAAATGTATGTCTGCTTAGGATGACAGGCCAGAGTTTCTTTTAAATATGATGCTTCACACAAATTGAGCCAATTTCTGTAACATTCAGATGTGCTTAATACAAAATCCTTTGTTTTCTTTTTGGCAAGTTGTAGTATTTAATTTTATTATCACTCTTGAATTTGATATCATTTTAAGACATATGTTTATGTTAATTTAACAAATTTGAGTTTCATTGCATTGCCTAGTATTAACTGTATTTTAATACCTTTTAAAAAAAATCTTTATTAAAATGCTTTGAATGATTAAAGTGTATTGCTTTATAAACAATATTGTTTTGCTTTTTTTCCTGCTTAATCGTGAATATGAATATGTGAGATCAATGGATAAAATTGAAATAAATAATTTAATTGAAGCATACAGGGATCACCTCCATTCCTACTCCACAATTATGTGTTGACAATGTATACTAAATAATTGTTGGGGTACAAATAAATGGGAGTAACTTATAAGCATTTTTAGGAGTGCGGAGGATAAACTGGGACATTCAAGCTGCTTTTGGTAACAAACTGATACCTTAAAATATGTCACGTTTGTCAAAAGCAGCCATGTATTTATACCTATGTGAAGGTCCCTCTGTTTTGAGCCTGTCAACATTATATAACTTTGACTTATAAGCACAGAATGAATTATGATTTATTTAAGTGACTTGTGATAAAGTGATTCGATTAGATGACCACGCAGTGTAGTTGTGCAGTGGCCACTAGTGTATGAATGAAAGAATGTTCAGTGTGTGTGTAAAAACCATATGTGTGGGTCAGTACTATGTGGTGGTGTGATTGAGAGACCGTATCGCCTGCGGGAAGAAGCTCCTCCTCAGTCTCTCTGTGTTGGTCTTCAGGGAGCGGAATCGCTTTCCTGACCTAAACAGAGAGAACAGTCCGTTGTGGGGATGGCTGAGGTCCTTCACGATCTTCCTGGCCTTGGTCCAGCACCGCCTGCTGTAGATTGAGTGCAGGTCAGGGAGCTCGAAGCGGATGGTGCACTCAGCTGATCCCACAACCCTCTGTAGAGCTCGTCTGTCCTGCATGGTGCTGTTCCCGAACCAGGTTTCCCATCAGGATGCTCTCTATGGTGCATGAGTAAAAGTTCCTGAGCACCTTGGAGGGCAGTCGGAAGTCTTTCAAGCGTCTGAGGTGGTAGAGACGCTGTTGGGCCTTTTTCACCACGGTGTTGATGTGACAGGACCATGACAGGTCCTGTGTAATGTGAACTCCGAGGTATTTGAAGCTGTCTTACTGACGTTTAGAAGGAGGTTGTTCCTCTGGCACCAGTTCTCCAGATTCCTAATCTCCTTCAAGTAGGCCGTCTCGTTGTTATCAGAGATCAGGCACACCATGACGGTGTCGTCAGCAAACTTAATGATGGTGGTGGAGGAGCCTGTAGTGGCCACACAGTCATATGTGTACAAAGAGTACAGCAGGGGGCTCAGAACACACCCCTGGGGGGCTCCAGTGCTGAGAGTGATGGAGGCTGAGACATGTCTGCCCATCCTTACTGCCTGTGGTCTGCCAGTTAGGAAGTTGGAGATCCACAGACACATAGATGAGCTGAGTCCCAGGTGCTCCAGCTTGGTGGTGAGTGTGGAGGGAATTATGGTATTAAATGCAGAGCTGTAGTCGATGAAGAGCATTTTAACATAATTCCCCCTTCTAGTGTCCAAGTGAGTAAGTGATGTGTGGAGGAGATGAGAGATGGCATCGTCTGTGGAACGATTTGGATGGTAAGCGAACTGTAGCGGGTCCAGTGTGTCTGGTAGTGAAGAAATGATGAAGTCTCTGACCAGGCGTTCAAAGCACTTCATCACTACTGAGGTGAGGGCTATAGGGCGATAGTCATTGAGAGAAGCAGGGTGGGGTTTCTTCGGGACAGGAACAGTGATGGACTCTTTGAAGCATGTGGGGATCACCGACTGAGATAAAGAGATGTTGAATATCTCAATGAACACAGGTGCTAGCTGGTATGCGCAGTTTCTGAGGATACGACCTGAGATGCCGTCTGGTCCTGCTGCTTTCCTGGTGTTCACTCTCTTTAAGGATCTCCTCATGTCATGCTCGGAGATGATGAGCACGTTTCCGGTATTGGCAGTATCTTCCTGTCTGCAGCCGTTAGCGCCACTAGCATTAGCATCATTAGCGTATTTAGCTGCAGCCTCGAAGCAAGCATAGAAAGTGTTCAGCTCGTTTGCCAGAGTCACGTCCGCGTTCGTCATACCAGTTGTTGGTTCTTTGTAATCCGTTATTGTCCTTAATCCCCTCACAGGCTCCTAGAGTCACTCTGTTGGAGTTTTTTGTTAACTACTGTAAAGATCACAGTTACGTCAGTACAGAAGTCTGGACTGGCTCTCTGTTCAAAGGGCCAGTGTCTCTGATCCTAGGGGTATAACCATAATAGGTTACAGAAATGGACTAGGAAAAGACTAGGAAAAGGGGAGCATGGCGATAACACACAGCATCGTGAGGGTTTACGAGGTGACAACAAACAGGGGAAGACTGAGGACTAAAAGACACAGGCAAGATAACGAGAGGATGGGGAACAGGTGGAAACACACCTGGGACTAATCAGACACAAAGAGACAAGGGGAAGCAAAACTAGGTACACTAACATGGGACAAGGACTATCAAAATAAAACAGGAAGCATGAGACATAAGCAGACTTGACACAGAGACGTCGGACATGACAGGTAAGGAACCAAGAAAACAAAACACACAGAGACTAAATGAGAAGAACAAGAAAACAGAACTAAACCTTCACTAGAGATGTTTTGCCCTTCAACAGGGGAAGAAATGAGGAGGAATAAATGGTACTGACATGCAGTTCTCACCCCCTCGTCTGTATTGAGTCTTACAAAAATAACACAATCAAAACCACATTCTCCTTGTATTGATACACAGTCTCAGGACAATAGTTTCCAAACTAAGTTACTCTTATTCTCTGTAGTAGCTGATGAGAATACTTTAGACAGTACACAACATGAACTGTAACATTGGATAAATGAATCTTGTTAACTCAGATATTTTAGCTGACAAAGTCACTGACTTTCCACAGAAACTAAATAATACTTAAAGTACTGTATGTCTTCCAGTAGTTATCGTATACAGACAGTAACAGAAAAATCATGACACAATATGGTGGAGCAATAGAGAAAGCTAGCATACACAGCAACAGAGTTCAACTCAGCAAAAACAGTCCACAATTCACCTCTTTCCTTATGATGAACAATGATAATGGGCTAACAGTTAACAGTAACACATGCTGCCACGTTTATAGAGTTCTGTGGATGGCAGTTACCTTAAACAGGGGAAGCAGTGAGGAGAAATGAATGAATAATACTGACACACAGCTCTTGCTCTCATTCGTCTGTATTGAGTGAAGGAGGAGACGCGCGAAGCATTACCTTGAGGCACTACCAATGGATCAACGCCCAGGCAAAACTCTCACCACTCATCACTCTTTACATTTCCACTGCATAGTCCATACAGCAACACAGTCAAAACAACAAACAAAACAACAATAAAAGCATGCCACAAAATATAAGGTCATTATTTCACTGAGCATAGTATTTGCTTCCAATTTGCACATAACCAAAAGCAGAAGTAAAATTAGATACTCAGTCTAGCGTGCCTCCATTCACAATTTTATTAAAATTACATGTTGGAAGCTGAAATTTTATCCAGGTAATCCAAGAATCCTGTATCATTTCACCAAGTACAAGATGATTATCTCAATCAAAGCAAATCTGAAAACTTGAAGCAGAGCAGAAATTCCATTCAGTTTTCTTTATTCGGGTCTATGAGTCTATCTGCTGGCTCAACTAATTTTGTGATTTGTTTGACAGTTAGAGTGACAATCACTCAGCAGTGATCGTTACATACACCTGCTTTAGATCTTATCGGACTCATTTCTATGGGGCTAATAACCTAAATTGAATAAACTGATAACACCAGTAACTGTATATAAAAAAATAATGTACCTAGAAACACCCCCCCCCCCCCCCCCCCCCCCCGTCCTCTTCTGGCCACCTGTGCCTCAATTTTATCTCACAACAACATCCACATTACTTACACTCTCATAACACACACATATATATAGGGCCTTGAGGGTGGGCACGTTAACGGCGTCCAGTGCACGGTCTGTGTATTCAAACCTACCTCTGGCGCCGGTGCCCACCTCTCAATTTTAAATCCATGTAGACATTGAGGGTTCTCGGGAGGGGCCGTGCTAACACCTGCTGCTCTCTGGCAGCAGCACCATGCTCTCCCTTGTTTTAAATGCACTTTAGAGCAACACGCAGCAACACTACACTTGAGCGGGAGGAGGGAGGTATGGGGTCTTCACACACCCCCGTTCTCTACTAGCCATCGGGGCGGGGGGGCTGGGAGGAGATGCTGGCTGTCCGATTGGCCTCCCTGCTGCTGCGGAGCCTGGGACGGTCTGCTTGCCTCCACCCCGGAGGGAAGGGTAACATCTCTTGGGTCTGGGTGCCGTTTCCCCCTCTGGGGGCGAGGGTACCTGGACCCGGGGTATAGAGTATGTTTGGGGAGTATGATTGTGTGTACATGTCCATTTACGTTTATTCCTACGTTGGGTGAGTGCTGAGTGTTTGTATATGTGTGCATGAGGGTGGGAATGCATGTCTGTGTCTGTGTGTGCCTGTTTGTCTGTGTCTATATGTCAGGTCGGGTCTTAGGCTCCACCTCTCTGGGAACTCCCAGGGCCTCCAAAGTGTGGAGGCCTATCTCCCCTCACCACACTCCCTGCCGGTGACTGATGCCCTCAGGGGTCGGTGCATTGGTGGTTCTTGGTGTCCGGGGCTGGGCGCTCAGGTATGTACCAGCTCACTCCCGGTGGCTACTTTTCGGGGCCTGGCACCTGTTGCTCGGTCAGGCCTCTTCCGGGGCGCGGGGGGCCCTCGGGCCTCTGTGCCTGCAGCTCGGTTCACTCTGGCACAGCTGGCTGCCGGCGGAGCAGCCCCCTCTAGCTTCTGCCCGGTGGCTACTGGGTGACCCCTCGTCTGGGGATCCTCAGCCCTTCCCATGAAGGTGGCACGGATGCCCCTCCGGTGGTCCTCCTTGGGCTCTTGCACTCTGGGGCCTCTGGATGTCTGGGGCCTGGATCTCCCCCATGCCTGCTTCATGCCCTGGGGGACAGGGCTATGGCTCTCTACATCCTCTTGCAGACCATTACATGGGGAAACCATTTGAATACAAGCGCACCGATCCACACAGGTGTGCACACAGGTGTTCACTGTTCGTAGACTTAAATCACACCTTTCTTGGCTGCTACTCCAAAGCACATTGTGCGCTGTCTGTCCTGCGTGCTGCACAACAACATTCAATATTTAGTATTTACTGCTGTTTACACTTAGCTAGATTAATGCGATGGTGTTGTGTTTAGTAAGTTGCTTTGTTTTTTTTTGCTTGTTTTCTATTCTTTTTCTCTCAACAGGTGATCCCGGAGATATTCCCCCCCCCCCCCCTTTCTCACTGTCCCTCTCCCCTTCTGTCTTTCTTTTCCTTCCTCTTTCTTTCTCCCTTTCCTATCCCTCACTCATGTCTGTCCCGTCTGTAACAACTGAAAATAAAATAAAATAAATAATAAAAACAAAGGTCGATCAAATGGACCAATACGGCAATGCCATGATGATCCATTTGGCAAAATAAATTCATTGGGTATCCTTGTTGGTCTTCAGACAACAATTCTGACGGCTAAAGAACCAAATGGGACAGGCAAAGAAAAAAAAAAAAAAAAAGGAAACACAGTTTTAGGTGTGGTTTGGATTAAAAATTAGTAGACTGGATTGGATAAATGCCTTCATTTGTTGGTTGCAGTCTCCTGCTATGATGTCTGAATAGCTGCAGCTGAAGCAGTGATACCCTGTACTTTCTAGAGCAGATCAATTTCTAACTGTGCCTCACACCCAGTTCAAGATAATGGATGAAGTTATTAAGCAACACACATAAGGACGATATGTTTATACGTTCTTGCTTGGTGGACAGTTAGTAGTGCAGTGCGTTCTTCCCCTTTTTTCCTGTTTACTCATAAAGTAAATGACACCTTTTATGACTGGAATATACAAATCCCTCTCATCAGTGGACCATTCATTCAGGGAAAATAGTCCCACTCTTGTATTTGGATATTCAAATCCTAACCTTGACAAAAAAGAGCTCTCTTTACTGTATATCAATATCTACTTGAGAGCTGTCTCCATGAACACACCGAATAGAGAAGAAATTATAACATGTAAGTTTAAAACCTGTAATATATTTTATGTATGTGGTGTAGAGGTGACGTGTAGAGAATATCTGAAATATCTTGTCAGGTGTTATACTAAAAAAAACAAAACTAAAATATCTGTTACCTCAACTCTTACTGAAAAGATGAACTAGCATCAAATAAAAAAGAGATTCCAAGATTAGTAAAATCATTAATTTTTTCAGTTTGTTCATGAGCTGCTGAATTTTTCAAAAAATAGTTTCTGTCCTGGTTCATAATAGTTCACACTATTTTTCTTTAAGTATGTTGGTCTTTTTCACGTGTATTTTATGTTTCCTACCATCTTGTATTGATCTATCTTTTCTTTCCTGACATAAAGTGAAAAAAGAAGTTCTGTTCAAATCTTTGTTTCCTTGAGCAATAAAATATCTCTTTCATCTGTCAGATCAAAGATGCAGTGGAGTCTGTATCTGCTTATTCTGATGGGTAAGTGGATTGTTTTACCAAATATACTGTTTTTAATTAAAATTAAAATGAGATTATGACCTCACACGTTTTGTTGTTGTTTTTTAAGTGAATTCAATAATCTCATATAATCTCTATATCATATTTCTGTATTTCAGGTCAGTGTTGCTTCTTTACATGCCGCCTGTATGAGTACCACTTTATTAAAGAAAACAAGAGCTGGTCTGAAGCACAGAGATACTGCAGAGAGAAATATACAGACCTGGCCAAAGTGTTTGACATGACAGACATGAGCAGACTCCGTAACTCCACACAGAATCAAGGAGAAGCCTGGATTGGACTGAACAACACAGGTGGAAACAGGATGTGGCATTGGTCTCTGCCAGGAGTGAAATACATTCAAAATGACAGCAGCTGGAATCTGAATGGAAGAACTGATAATGAGCCACCTGGAAACTGTGGGAGGAAAAGAGACAAACTGGTAGATGTTTCATGTAACCATCCTATGTGGTTCATTTGCTATGATGGTGAGGAGATGTGAATAATATTAAATAATATTATAATATCATGATATAAAAATATAATGCAATCACATAATTGTGAAGTGAGAAGACAGAGACAGACAGAATTTCAGGTGAGAAATAATTGAGGGATGTCTTTGTGTGTTTTTTTGTTTGTTTCACAGAAATGAAGAAAGACAATAAAACATTGTATTTGATACAAACACAAATGAACTGGAGAGAGGCTCAGAGCTACTGCAGATACCATCACACTGACTTGGCCAGTGGACTCGATCAGGTAGATGGAGAAGAAATGAAGACCCTGTTCAATGGCGGTCCCATGAGTGTGTGGATGGGTCTGTTCAGAGACAGCTGGAGGTGGTCAGATGGGAGTGATTTCTCTTTCAGATACTGGGATATGCAGTTATTCAATGATGAACAAAGCAACAAGAAATGTGCTATGACTCTGTTAAACAGATCAGGAAAATGGAGCTTTGATGAATGTGACAAAGAAAAACCATTCTTCTGTTATGATGGTGAGTTTTTATCAACATGTGTCTGACTGGTTTTCTCTAAGAGGAGGATCACTGGAATCACTGACAACATCCAACTAAACATGTTGTATATTTTTCCTCCACCTACATCTGCATGTATGCTGAATTAATCTCATAAACATGAATACACTTACTTAACAGTCAGATGACTTTAAATATCTGTGGGATAACTTTGAGCTACTTTTAGGTTCAACCAACGTTTTAAAGTCTCTGTTGTCTGTAAATATGGAGAGAAGTTGTTTTGGATTCCTAATAGTTTAAAAACACAAATATTTGAGGATGTTGTTGACCTGTCTGCACAAAGTTCATTAACATCATTATACTGTTTTCTACTGAGGGCAGAGTAACACACAAGCTTTTTCTAGGTTTGTTTGTTTTTTTGTTTTTTTTTATTATAACAAAATAAATAGCATAGAGAGTTTCTCATGTTTACAGCTCACTTCAATTGAGCGTGTTATTTTGTTTTTATGGCAGATAAATTGATCCTGATCAAAGAAAACAAGACCTGGGAGGAGGCCTTGGATTACTGCAGAGAGTCTCACGGGGGTCTGGTCTCCATCACTAACCGTTACCAACAGAGATGGGCGGAGGTGAGAGCCAAGAATGCCTCGAGTCCTTTTGTCTGGCTCGGCCTGCGCTACTCCTGCACTCTGGATCTGTGGTTCTGGATCAATGACAAGCTGGTCTGTTATGAGAAGTGGAGCAGAGAGGGAAAGACTGAGGAGTGTGGCAGGGCTGTGGGCATGCAGAGTGGAGGACAGTATGAGTGGTTCAGTCAGAGAGAGAATGAGAAATACAATTTTCTTTGTTTTAAATAAGACTTCAGAACTATTTTAGAATTTAGACACGAGGCAAAGTAAGATTTATCTTATCTCCATTAATTACAGATTTCATTCTGGAGTGAATTGTGATTTATGTAGTTCTCTACTGTGAGTCACTGGGGTGTTTTTGTGATGGCAAAATTTCAACTAAGAGTGAAAAACAAATCTATAGCTGTAAACGATACAATATTGGTAAAATCTGATCTTCGCTAAGGTAATTATGGTTTCCTCATGTTCTACTTGACATTCCGTTTCAGTGATATCATAATTGCTTTCTTCATTATTGCTGCATTACTTCATTATTACACTTTTGTTGATAGATGTCAGAAAAAAAAGTCTGTTTTAGTTTTTATGTTTGTTGTTTATTTTTTTTAATCTTTGTAATCTTTTAGTCTTTATGAACTTATAAACTGGCCTTTGTGATAATATTTCCAGTCTTTAATGGTTAATAAATATTAAAAGCTAATGTGACAAACCAGAGTATTTATATTGTAAACTTTCACAAAACCACTTAACTACTTTTTTCATAATGATGTATTATTTAAAGTGACATGCTGTAAACCGATGACCTGTGTCTGTCAGGATAAATAAATACTGTGTTGCCAGTGTAACAGTCGACACTCCTTACAGTAGTTCTTGGTGCATACAGGAAATCCTTTAAAATTCTCACCCATTCGACCCTAATGAGACAAAATGTCACTTTCTCAAAAATGCTTCATTCACCTGACAACTCTTGGCATCAAGGGCGTAGATTTGGTTTTGGCATTGGTGGGGACGGATGATTCAACCGCCGAACTCTGCCCTGTTTCCTTTTTTTTCTTGATAAAAAAAGGAGAAATATACTTGCCTACATATGCTATTCTACATGCTTTTAAACCATTTAAAATTACAATTCATAGTTTTATATGTGAATTATATAATGTTAAGTTACTATTAAACAAATGACCGACTAAGTATTTTATACTTTAGTTTACTTCAACCATATTCCATATAAATCAGGTATCATACAAAAATAAAAATAGCTTCAAATACAGTTATGACAATAAAAGAATATGACTTTAAGGACTTAACAACCTTACTTCAGTTACACCAACATCTCTTATACATTAGCTCTAAGGGAACACTGAATGACCTGCTGGTTTTTGTCCATAAAACTACTCATCTAAGATTACCACAAAGTAACAGATCTCTTAGCAAAATTATGCAGCATTTTAGGCACTATTGCCCCGATCAAGTCAGTGAGCTGAGATGTTTTACTCTAAACATGAACTACTGTTACAGCAACAGACATGGACTACTGGTGTCCCACACAACAACTAAATGCCCACTATGTGAAGGAGCCACACACATGCTTTCTCCTCTCATTAACTGAGATGAACTGGTGGCATATTTGTTTTACATCTATACTGTCCAGTCTCTCCTGGTGGACATGGCAACACGTTATTCATGGTTACATACAATTTTAGACTGATGTGGACCAAGCCTAAAACGATGTGCCGGGAGTTTGCTGTTCTCCCCGGTTCAGATATTTGAAGTTTGCACAGCTACATTCTCGCCTGAAATTTTTTTTAAAAGTTTATTTTGCAACCCATAAAGAGTAATAAGAGGGGCACTGAAATTCGGGATTGTCCGAGAAAAAACGGGAGGGTTGGCATGTATTGCGTTGCATAGCCTGTAACGTTATTATGATGGACGGATTTTATGAGTGAACTTGACTTTAAGTGACTTACAGGTTTCTTTGAAAAATACTTTCTTATATCCAGGTTCTTTTTGCTGCCATCCTCCTCTCCTCCGTGCAGGTCCTCGCAGCACAGGCTTGCAGCTGCTAAAACTAAACAGAGCTCCCTGAAAGGCACAGCCAATCACATTGGCCATATTTGTCACATGACGTAGGACTCCAGTAGAGAACGTAATTTAACTCTTTCTGCACCGCTGGGTGAATGAGACGCTGACAGATCGCTTTTTTTTTTATTTCTATGGGTTTTGTTTTTCTTTACTCGAAGAGATCAAATTATTGGTGGGGACAATTCAATAATCGCTGGATATTGGTGGGGACATGTCCCTTCCGTCCATGCCAAATCTACGCCCTTGCTTGGCATTATCCCTGTGTTGTTGTATCCCGGTCATTCTCCAACTTGGAATTAAAAATGTGTTTACACTCCAGGATTAAGCAGAAGAGACCCACTCACCTGTCCCTGATAAAATTTGGACAATGTCCTTTGTAAATGCCATGAGTAAATTTGAAGCCAAAACCTCTGAGTTTCTTACTACAAGCCTCATTCATTCATTGACACAAGTGCTTTTTTCCCCAGTGTCTAAGCTTTAACCCTGGCATTCACCCTCCAGGGGGAGCACATGAGTCAACTCAGGCGTCAGCATCTTGCCCAAAGATACGTTGACACACAGGTTTGAGGAGCCAGGGATCAATCTACTGACCTTCTAATTAATTGACCTGCTCTACGTCCCAATAATTGTGAGAATTGCAAAAATGTGTTAGAAACACAGTTTTGTGTAAATAAGTTTATACTGTACTGTCTGCCCTTTCTTAGGAGAGCTTATAGCTGCAAGACTGACATGCTTTTGAAGTCACAAGAGACACACACATACTTGAGCAACCGTTAGGCCCTTCTCTAAGCTCTGACTATAAATGCTATTCATTATATTTATATGTAAAAAGATGATGAGTTCTTCTCTTTTTCTTAACTGTTTTCGTTTAAAGTCCGCAACAGTTGTGATCATTATATATGATGTATTTAAATCAATAAAACTGTCATTTACAGAACCTTTTTTTTTTTCAACTTTATATTTTTTGTCAAGATGTTGGTTCCAATAATACAATAAAACATGTTTGACATTGTAGTTCTTCCAGACTGTTATTCCTCAATCGTCCACTAGATGTTACCAGTGAGTTTGACTTTCTGCTTTCTGCTTGTTTCTAAAGCCTAAAAAATTCGGAATTTTTTCCAGGTTTGTATAAAAATAAGACAGATTGTTACATTGTGTCAGTGTTATGAAGAGGCAATGCTTTGTAAAATATGAGAAAAATCTGCTCTGGGTACTAGATTTAAAAAAGAGCTCTAAAAATTGTACAAAATGATCAAAACATCAAAAGATAAGCAAAGGATACTGTACTGTGTGATTTCTATAACATGTTAGACATTTTTACTCAATTTATTTTATAGCTACCACAATGACTCTGTCACACATTATTCGTGAAAAGAATTTAGTTGCTGTAAACAAAAGTTATTTTCTTTAAATAAAACATGAGTTTAGAAAGGAGTGCAATGAGTGAATTTGCTATTTAATGTCACTTGTATACATTTGAGTGAGCGTGTGTTATTTCATGATAATGTTAAAAACAATTCAATACTTCACATTAAATTTGTTGTAACTCACTGTGAATGCCGTACAAAGCAAAACACTTCAACCATATTTTGCTTATTGATTGCCAATCATGTGGAATATGATGGATTCATAATAAAGGTGTTCAATGACAGTCTAGTGAAATATTTTAGCTCCGTGGCCAGTGCGCTTTGTGTTCTTTTTCTGTTTTTCTATACTTCAGTTTATTTGTTGTCCACCCACTGTGAGTGTAAAATGGAAAATTTCACACTAACACCAGACACAAGTGTGAACTTCTTCATTTACAGAAACAGAAGGGTGTGCTATCAGTTTGTGTCAAAAAACATTTACACATTACTTATTTTCCTTGAAATGATCAATAACATATACTTTATAGAAAGTGGAAATTTGAGATGACTGGTTGTTATAGTTCACACCAGAGAAGATGCTGGTTTAAAAGAAGGAAACATTTCATAGACTCAAACCTCAGTTGTTTTTCTCCTCCATACTAAAACAGCTACACTGACAACATAGGAAGTTCATGTGATCACGTAAGACCTCTTCACACACACACGCACAGTTTCTGCCTCTAACAATACATATAAAGACAATCTTTTATCATTTATCAAGTAAACAGTCTTTTGAAAACCTTTAATTTTCCAACATTGTAGTAAAACCACTACAATGATAATGATGACCCTGATGTGAAAAAGTAGATATTAGACTTACAGTGGATTTGTTTTAATTTATTTCCACCAGTTTTGTTACATAAATCTCACAATAAGCAATAAAGAACTACTTTATACCTGAGATGGTTAAGTTTACAGTTTAAGTGTTTTAACTGGCAGGATGATCTGCTGAAGAACGATGGGAAGCACTGGAGCTTTTACAGTAGCACCAGTAGGATTTCCAATAATTTATGTGTAAGTGCACACATGTGCACTAAAAGACTGGCGGAAGACATAAAGTCCAACAGTCATGCACACTTAGATAAAGACAGGAAATATAGAATGAAAAGAGGAAGGGAAGCAGCAAGTTTTATGCCAAATATAACCACCTTTAAATATTTGTATGAAAATGGTTATTGCTGAGCCTTTAGTGCTCTATAATTAGTAGTTACATGACACGTTAGCATCTTTGTCTATAATTTGATTAATAGTCAAATAATGGCTTGTTTAAAAAAACAACAAGAAAACGTCAAAGTTGATTAATACAGACCTTTGTAGTGTTAGACATGTATTACATTGTTTCTGAATGTGTGAATAAATGTACTCACAATGTTTTTTTCATACACACTAGATAAAATGAACGCTGTCCTTCCGACTATCTTGTGCACTCTCGCACTTCTGCATGAATGGAATGCAATGGTTTACAATCCAAGCCAAAACTCCAACCCACGGAACAAGTACAACAATCGTCCATGTCAGAGGACCTGGAACAATAATGGATTCAACAGATTTGTTCAGAAGCACATCCTTCAGCAAAACTTCAACAGAAAATCAAAGGAGGCATGGCAAATGTGAGTTAAAGGCTTATAGATAGGTAGAACGATAGAATGCTGTCTTTTCCTTAAAAGTGCAACTGGCAAAGCACAATGGGATCCAGTACACAAGTACGCTTTCAACAAACCATATGCTTACATTCTTCTTGGCATAGATTCAACAAGGTGCTGGAAACATTCCTCTGAGATTTTGATCCATGTAGACATGACAGCATCACAGTAGATGCAGATTTATAATGCAAATCTCCCATTTCACCAAAATCCCAAAGGTAATCTGTTGGATTGAGATGTGGTGATTATGGAGGACATTTAAGCCCACTGAACTCAGTGTTAGTTCAAAAATCTAGTTTGAGCAGTCTGACTAGTCTCCTCTGAGCTCTGACATAAATAAGGCATTTCTGCGCAATGACCCGACACTCACTGGTTATTTTCTCTTTTTCAGACCATTCTCTGTAAACCATAGAGATGGTTGAATGAGAAAACACCTGTAGCACTTTTTTTTTAAATACTTGAACCAGTTACTCTGGCAACCACAACATTACCACATTTTGAGTCACTTAAATCACCTTTCTTCACCATTTTGATGTTTGTTTTGAACTTCAGGGCGTCATCTTGACCATATTACATATTTAAATTCACTTAGTTGCTGCTATGTGACTGACTGACTATATTTGTTTTGAACAGGTGTACTCAACAAAATAGCCAGTAAGAGCTGTTTAGCATTTACTAAAAATAACTATAATATTATTAATATTATTTATATTATTGTAAGTGTTATGGGGTTTTTTTCGTTTGTTTTTTTTAAGAAAAAAAGGTTAATGTGTTCTTTACATTAACATAGGACATTGATATGACTCTTCAGGTACTTGGAGAATGAAAGACTCTGCAAAAGACCTCTGCAGTCCTTCATCAAGAAGAAGGATGAGAAACGTGTGGTGAAGATCTGTAATGGCTCCGGCAGGCGTGTTCGTGATAACTTATGCATCAGTACCTCAACCTTTAAGATATATGATGTTGAAGTGAACACCAGCAGCTGTAGGGTTACAAGAATTATGAAAAGCACAACAAAAGTGATAGTGGCTTGTGACAAAGTTGGAAACCAGTGTCATCCTGTTCACTTTGAAAAATATGTGTTCCAGAAGCCAACAGATGAACGCTGTCATGGTTAGCTAATTTTTATTTTTTTTGCTGGGATAAACAATCTCCTTATATGTTTTTGCTCTTTGCTACATTAAATATTATTATTTGTTATATGTCCTTTGCTTATCTCATTAAATCCTGGTCCTATAGCATTCAGTGAGAAAATCAAAAATGTGACTATATTCCACATATAAAAGGAACAGTTAAATTTCTTATGAATGCACTTTCAGCTACAGTTTATTTGCAGCTATGCAAAGAGAGAAACGCATGAAAATTCCTCATGATACCATCATAAATAAGACAATGTATTTTATAAACATGGTTTTCATTTTAAACTTTGTTGTGATCCTCTCTGTTGTCCCGCAAATATTTTAAACCTATTTACTTTTTATATTTATATAAAATATATATATATATGCTAACATTAAAACTAAATCTCTTTGGAAGTTAACATAGTTTTTGGTTTCTATTTTATGGCACCTAAACAACTCGCTCTGTTATGTCATTTTGTTATGAACAAAATAAACAGTCTGAGTGAATTGTGGGTTTTTGTTGACATATTTTGAGTTTTGTGGTTACTATTGAGAGGTGGTATCACCGATACTAATCCGATACCGATACCTTGTACAAAAACTTAATGTGTTATTGTATTTTAGCTTCATCAAATTATAGCTTCATACTGATTACAGGATATCAGGCTACTTATTCTTATTGTTTAATTATGAAGAATTAAATAGAAATAAAAAACTTGAAGCTGTGTGTTAATTGACGCTATTTGAACACATATATCTGGTCATTTAACATGTTTATACTTTCCTGGACATTTCAACAAAAACATTCAACATTCACACTTCCCCTCATTCACAGTAGTGCTGTGCCACACTCAGAATTTTGGTATGAATCCAATACCAAGTAAATACAGGGCCAGTATAGCGAAAGTATTTGCCAGTATTTGCAAATTCTGAACACATTTTAATCACCACTATTTCACTGTGATTGTTAATTTCCACAATAATTACTTAACACAACAAAACACACCTTTGAGCTTTTCATGTGTTTTGAAATTGGGTTTTTGGAGACCATAGTGCATGTTTGAGGTTTATTTTTTCCAAAGAAATAGTTAACACAGTTCAGCGGGCTACATACTGAACTTGAATGATAAAAGCAAGTATCGACCCAGTCGTGCTAGTATTGATCTGATACCAATACTAGTGTTGGTATCAATACTATTGATATTTGGATCGATCTGCCCACCTCAATTACCAGCCTGTTTTTGAATTTATTGGATTGTAGTTGCTTTCTTTCAGGATTTCTGCACTTTTGCAACGTTGGCTTCAAACATAAATAAGAGGTCAAGTTTATATTTATGTGTTCTAGTCAGGCAAGAGTGCTGTTACAGGTGGTGGATAGGAAAATATATCAAAACACCACCTGTGCATGGGAGCACAGGCTTGTAAAAGACCTTATAGAAAATAGTTTTATATGCACAAAAATGTATGAATCATAGACACATATCATACATATATTCGGGTATTGTACTTGCAGTCTTAACCATAGTCGCTGCTCATTTATTTTATTTTATTGTCAATTAGTTTTCAGAGAATTGATATTAGTTTTTAAAGAAAAATGAAATATGTCCTTAAAGTTTCACTAAGTTATTGTTACTCCCGTCACCTTTCTAATATTCCATCTGTAAAACTCAAAGCGTGAAACTGTTCTTGAAGAGGAATTATTAAAGAATCAAATCTTATAACTAACTGTGATGTACACACAATACTAACTGTTTACTAGTATTACCGCTTCTTCCGCCCTATCTCGTGGAAAGAAAAGATGATGTTGTTGTTGCTTTTTGTTTCCTGTAAAGACAAGCATTGAATGCTGAGTGAGTTTGCCTGGTTTCCTGTGTGAGGCACTGCCTAGATGGTTTAAAAATATTCTGTAAAAATATTCAAAGTTGGTACGTTTTTTTTAATCATCATTGAAATATGTCTTGCTTCTCTGTGAGACATTTGCCAGATACCTCACTGTAAAATCTAATATTTTGTTATCAAAATATTAAATAGACTGAACCCAGCTTTTATCAACTTGTTATTAGAACTCAGTTTAAGTAAGTTACCAGTACTTTTCATTCAAAAAGCTGATCAACTCAGTTTATTTGAGTTGTCTTAACTTATAAAAAGTAAGCAAGCCAGAAATGTTGCTTCTCAGTGCAGAAGGATAAAACGATATGGTTTGAAAATGCCACGTCACTACCGTCCTCCTCCCTCGCACAGATCAGCCCGCATGTTCATGGTGCCAGCATTTTTTTTCTTCTGTTGAGCAAACCTGCAGAAGCTTCAGTTCAAAAGATTGTTGTCATTACTGTGAATGTTTATGTGATACCGCACACCAAAGCCTTGAAATTTCTGATAATTGGGAAAAAAGTGAGAGTTGGTGGAAAGATGTCAAAAGGTCCTGATTCTCTGCAAAGGTTTAATATGTTTGGAAGTATCCTGGGGCTCAACAGGCTGTCCTCTGGCAGGGCATACTGGGAGGTGGAGGTCAGCAAAAAGACCGAGTGGGATCTGGGTGTGGCGAGACATGATGCAAACCGCAAGGGGAAACTCTCAATCAATCCTGACAACGGTTACTGGGCTACTGTACATTATGAAGACCAGAAATATGCAGCCCTGACAACACCACCTGTGAGCCTTTCGGTTAAAGGAAAACCTCAGAAAGTCGGGGTGTTTGTAGATTACAAGGAAGTTCTCGTGTCCTTTTACGATGTGACGTCTCAGTCTCACATCTACTCATTTACTGAGTGTTTGTTCGGTGGTGAGATCCTTCCATACTTCAGTCCACATCTGAAACAAAATGAGAAAAACACCAATCCTTTCATTATCTCTGCTGTGCAAAAGCAGTAGTAATCACATACACTGAATATGGTTGGCAATACGTATGATTGGGTGTGCAGTAACAGTTTCCTTACCTGCCCATCGGGCATTTCATTGGTCACATTTCAACAATTTTTACTATAACATGCCTTAATGAAGATCCTCTGACTGAGGCATCAAAAAGTTTTATCTTTTATGTACTATTTTTCTAGATTTTAACATTTGAAAAGTAAAAAATAGGTCATACATACAACAGTGGAAATGTATAGATTTTACAGAAACAATATGAACAATGAAATTACAGAAAATTACTAACAAAAACAAGGCTGGGAACTAGGATGTCTGGGTTACATACTAATCACCAGCAGCTGGAGGTTGTGCATTATTCAAAATCAGCTTTTAGCCAATTTTTGGGAGCATTAAAATCTTGCACCTAGATGACTTTAAGAAGTAATTTGACATTAATCCCTTGGATGCAACAGGGAGCTTGACTTTGTTGTGCATGGACTGGTGTATGTATTAATCAGAATCAGAATACTTTATTAATCCTTAAGAAAATAATATAAGTGTATGTATGTGTTTTTCTACTCATTTTGAGCAAATTGCCTCTTATACTTCAAGCCTTGGGGGATAAGGAGGTAATTTAGGACTCAGGATCTATGACACACAGTTTAAGGGGAGCCATGGATCAAACCACCAACCTTGCCATTAGCAGATGGTCTGCTCTACCCACTAAGCCACACAGGACTTTAAAATATTAAGTTAACTTTGTGCAAACATGCTTAAATTATATGTCTTGACTGCTGGCCTAAGAGTTGCAAGACGGGAATACTTGAACTCTCTGTGTATCTGTGACATTTTTTGTCTGCTGATTCTTGTCTGCTGTGCACAGAGGAGTGTGGTAGTCCCCTCCACCTCTGTGCAGATACACACAAACACAGACACTTCAGCACTCCCTTCCCACGGCTCTGACTATAAATGCTGTTTGCTATAACTGTATAGTCCGGCTTGTTCGTTGTGTTTTTCTGATTGTCCATCACTTACTGTATCAACAAAATGTTTACTTCTCTTTGTAGCTCTGGTTTACAGATCCTTTTTGTAACTATTTCCTTCTGTTCAACCGTTTGTTTCACGTTGTACTTTTGCTACTCAGGCTTCTTAAATTGTGGTCTTCAGGAGTCACTATATGCCATTTAATAATGTGTGTAATATATTTTTGACATCAAATGGACAGAAATGAATAAAATTGTCATTTAGGAACATTTTTTTGTGCATTTTTTGTCATGATGTTACCACAAATAAGTTTGATAAGTAGATATTTTTTAAATCTGTAGATAGATTTTAAAATATAAATAGCACATATAATATCAATTATTATCATTAATATTAATAATGATATAGAAATTACTTCCAGACTGTCATATCTTATTTGTCCACTAGATGCCATTAGTGAGTTTTACCTACATCCTGATGAACACATTCTCCACCCATTGTTGTTTTCTGTTATGTAGAAGAGAGTTCTGGATAATGAATGGAAAATTAAAGTAAATATTTCATGTCCACACACAAATCAGAGAAAATATCCACTCCACTTTGGAATACTCTCATGATGGTCACTTTCAATCAATCTGTTTCTTTATAAACACATTTAACAACAACACAGGTTGACCAAACTGCTGTACCAACACGTAGTCAAAAGGAAAACAAATGCACACAAAAAGAACAAAACAAGACTCAGTCACAATTAAAAGCTAGGGAGTAAAGATGTTTTTCTAGATGAGATTTACAAATGTCGAGTTTTGGAGAGGTCCTAATTTGAAGAAGCAGTCTATTCAAGTTTAGGCGCAGCAATCACAAAGTCCCGGTCTCCTCTGGGTTTTAGTTTGCTGCTAGGAACAATCAGAAGCAACTTATCAGCTGACCTAAGAGTTCTATTTGGAGTATTTTTAGTTACAAGATCAGAGAGGTATAGGGGAGCTAATCCATTTAGAGACTTAAAAACAAGCAATAAAATCTTAAAATCAATTCTATAACGTACTGGAAGTCAGTGTGAACGAGCCAAGACTGGGGAAATACGGTCTCGTTCACGAGTGCCTGTCTAACCCTAACCTCATTCTGAACAAGCTGAAGAAGAGAGCAGATAATAAAGATTATTACACTAATCAAGCCAGGATGAAATTAATAGATAAATCACTTTCTTGAAGTCAGCAAATGACCAAATGTTCTTAATTTTTGCAAGGGCCCTGAGCTGGAAGAAGCTGTTTTTTACAACAGGATTTATTTATTTGTTTGTCAAATGAAAAATTGCCATCAAAGAACACTCACAGATTTTTTGCAATGGGAGTTCTGGACTTTTCCAGCGAGCCCTACTTCAGCCAAAGTGCACAGAGAAACAGGCTCAAAGTGATCAAAAACAGCTGAGGAATACACGGGAACAGAAGGATCATAAGCTTCGGCCCCTGGTGAGCTCATCACTGGACACACTTCAGTTTGCCTACCAACCTGGCATTGCAGAGGATGATGCTTCCTCCCAAAGTTCTCTGATGACTCCGCAATAGCCATGTTTTACGGTGTGGTCTGCTGGGGTGGCAGCAACTTGGCTGGGGGACAGGAAGAGACTGAACAGGCTGATCTGGAGGGCCAGCTCTGTTCTAGGATGCCCTCTGAATCCTGTGGAGGTGGTGAGTGACAGGAGAATGGTGGCTAAGCTGTCATCCCTGTTGGACAACATCCCCCACCCCATGCAGGAGACTCTGACAGCACTGAGCAGTACCTTCAGTGGCAGGCTGCGGCACAGAGACTCTGCAGGTATTTCCTTCCTACTGCTGCCAGTACAAAGACTTTGCAGATGACCAAACACACACATCTACACATGGAAGCATATCTGTAACCGGAAGGTCGCCGGTTCGATTCCCGGGCTCTCTGTCCTGGTCGTTGTGTCCTTGGGCAAAACACTTTACTCTACCGCCTACTGGTGTTGGCCAGTATGGCGCGATATGAAAGCCTCGCTTCTGTCAGTCTGCCCCAGGGCAGCTGTGGCTACAACCGTAGCTTGCCTCCACCAGTGTGTGAATGTGAGAGTGAATGAATAATGGCATTGTAAAGTGCTTTGGGTGCCTTGAAAAGCGCTATATAAATCCAATACATTATTTTTATTATTATTATGTGCAATAACACTAAGTGTATTTTTTTTCTAACAATGTAGCATTTTATTCTATTGCATATAGCATGTGTGACAGCCAGTGGGCTGGCCTTGTTTTCTTGTTGACTGTCTCTTTCAGATATGTGGTTGGTGGAGCTGACCCAATTATGGATACAGCACACCTGAGAAGGCCATTCCCAGTTATAAAGCTACCTTGACTGAACCTCTGTCTCTCTCTCTCTCTTCATCGGGGGCTCATTATGCTCCTTTGGTCATGTTCAGTTATGACTGTTGTATCATTTAACCTGTGCTTGAATTTCTTTACTTTATTTCATTAAAATATCTGACTGACTGTGTCACATCCTTTGAGCCGAGTTGTGACATATGGTATTCTTTTTTCTCTTGTTCTATTCCAGTGTTTTTCTTAATTTTTGCTACTGTAACTCTGCACTCTCCACGTTCTGCTGTGACACAACACATTTCTCACGTGTGGAACTAATAAAGGCTTATCTTATCTTATCTTTAACAAGAAACTGTAAAAAGGTTTCACAGGTGGCTGGAGACACTGGTAAGTGTGTGGTAGGTGAAGGGTTGATAACAGAATTAATGGTGTTTAATAAGACACAGGACCTATAACAGTTACTTCTTAAATCCAGTTTCACAGACAGAGTTACACCCTTGCCAGTTTTTGAGAGCAGGGCTCAATAATGTAAATTGGCCTCTATACGTGCAGCGTTTCATGTCCCCTTTAAACTCAGAGTAAGCCAAGGGCAAAACAACAAACAAAATCAAACTGAGCTCCAAGGAACACAAAAAACCTCATAAAACAATAAATCAAAAACTGAGTCTGACCTTCCTAGATTACCCAAAGAGTGAGAATAAGATTATATATGATATATTTTATGTAGACCAGATTTGCTGAATTCTGTAGTGTTGCAAAAAGCATATTAACCTTGCCTTTGACATAATAAATTTATTATAGTGATTAAAAGTTCCTAAAAACCACTTAAAGCCTTGTCATAGCTTTTGTGCTCTGCAGGGCATTTCTGCCATTCAAATAAACGTTACTTTTACAGCCTACCTAACAATGTTCAAGGTCTTAAACTGTCCACCAATCAAGCCTCTGTGTCAGGAAGTAGAAAAACAATTTCTCCATTGTGCTTTGCAGAGTCCAACTGGTACAAAGAGATAAGAGATATAAAGATGCAGACAAGAGAACAGTTTATTATTAAACAACATCAAAACAGCCAGTTTGATCATAATCATCAGAGAGTCTGGAGAGTGACTGGTGCTGAAACAACTTGGAAAATGAATTTTAACATTTTATTTATGGTCTATTTTCTTCTTTTGCGGCTTGACTTTGGCCCACAGTGGTGCTAATACCACTGAAACAAATCCATACCATCCTGACATGTGTAACCTCCTGAAAGACTTTGGGGCCATGACAGAAAAAGTGAAATCTATGGAAACAAGACTGAAGGAAACTGAAATCTGCCTAAAGGAGACTGTAACCAGGCTGAAAGACAGCGAAAACCAAATTTTGGAGCTGCAAATCAAAGGTAAAACAAAATGAAGTGAGATTTCATTGATTAAACTGTTAAGCATTTTTTTCATTGTGGCTGAACACTCACAATTAATTTGACTCAACGTTCTTCAAAAACAATCTTCAAAAATATTAGTATAGGAAGGAAGATGGAAGGTGTTGATGCTCTTATTTTATGTTTTCAAACCTGACAATAGAGCATCAACTCCCTGAAATTCAGTGCTGTAAAAAAAAAACAAAAAAAAAACAAGAGTCTTGAGCCACGCCCTATTTCTATTTTTACAAAAATTGGAAAAAGCTGGAATGATTTATTGAAATGTATAAACATTGTGTATCGGGATATCTGAGTAAAAAACAAAGAGTTTATGCCTCTCTAACAACCTGGAAATTTGGTAGGACCACCCTAAATTGTCATATTAGAATGCGAAATTAATTACACTGTTTGTCTAATTAAAGATGAAAAGCTTAAAACAATGACATTTTGAAGACCAGATAATGTCCATGTTATCAAAAAGCTCATTAATAATACCATAGTAATTATCCAAATTAAAAGCTAAATGTCACATTTATCTGCTTATATAAAGAAATCTGATACACCTGATCGTCTGTGTGTTCTTACAGATAAGTCACAATATCAGTCAGTGTGGAACCTACATTTACAACAATTTTATGTTTATGATTTGATTTTTACAGAAAGAACCAAGATAATATTCAGTGCAACAGCAGGAAGAGGCAATGCACAGATCGGACCCTTCAACACAGACATAATTATAGACTATAAGAAAGTAATTACAAACTTTGGCAATGCCTACAGTCCAGTCACAGGTAAGATTTACAGCCTCCTGCATACTCATTTGTTTTATTTCACAAAGTAAAAGAGATATAAGTGCAAGACGAAAACATGTTTGCAATTCAGTTTTGGAAAATTATATTTATTGTTATTGTAAAATTAAATGTACTAAACTTAATTATTACAAATTTCAACAGCAATTTACAATTCTGACATTTATATATAGTTAAAGGATGAGAGGTAATAATCAAATCTGAATTTCCATTACTTTTTCCTTTTCTTTTTGATGTGACCAACACTCTTTTATTCTTCAGGTGTCTTTACAGCACCTGTTGCAGGTGTTTATTACTTTACCATCTTCTATCACGGTGGAAGAAGCTACCCACATTATCTGCGTATTTTCAAGAATAATGAGATGACGGTCTTTACAGCTGATCATAAGACAGAAAGCGACGGAGCTGATAATGGAGGAAACGCTGTGTTCCTGCAGCTGCAGCAAGGAGACCAAGTGTATGTGAGCATGGCTGCAAACACATATGTTGGGGGAGACGACCACACAACTTTTAGTGGCTTTTTGGTCATGCAAACGTAAGAAAAAGTAAATGTATGTCTGCTTAGGATGACAGGCCAGAGCTTCTTTTAAATATGATGCTTCACACAAATCAAACCAATTTCTGTAACATTCAAATGTGCTTAAGAATTTTGTGCTTTAATTTTATTATCACTCTTGAATTTGATATAATTTTAAGATGTATGTTCGTGTTAATTTAATTGATTTGAGTTTCATTGCATTGCCTATTATTAACTGCATTTTGATAGCATTTTTAAAAATCTTTAGTAAGATAGTTTGAATGAGCTCTGTATTCAACTTTATTGCCTTATAAACAACATTGTTTTGCTTTTTTTCTGCTTGATCGTAAATATCAAAATGTGAGCTCAATGAATAAAATTGAAGTAAATAATTTACGTACCATAATGTATGACTTTTGAAGCATACAGGGATCACCTCCATTCCTACTTCACAATTATGTGTTGACAATGTATACTAAATAATTGTTGGGGTGCAAATAAATAGGAGTAACTTATAAGCATTTTTAGGAGTGAGGAGGATAAACTGGGACATTTAAGCTGCATTCGTCAACAAACTGATACCTCAAAAGGAGCCATGTATTTACACCTATGTGGAGGTCCCTCTGTTTTGAGCCTGTCAACATTATATAACTTTGAATTATAAGCACAGAATGAATTAGTGAACATAGAACAGAAATACAAGAAAAACAGAGGATCTTTATAGTCATGTTATAACCTGTCTAGGGGCCAGGGCATAAAATGAAAAGGAGATGAAAAGTTCCAGCCTTGTCATAGCTTTCCTGCTTTGCATGTTATTTATGCCATTCAAATAAACTTTACTTTTACAGCCTACCTAACAATGTTCAAGATCTTGAGCTGTCCACCAATGAAGCCTCTTTTTGAGGAAATAGCAAAACAGAGTCTCACTTCACATCTTTTCTGCTAATTTTGCCTTCATGTGCCAGAGCTGTTTCAATGATATGGTGGCACAGTTTTTTTTTAATAGTGTATTTTTAGTGTCTGAGCTTATACACTGACAGCAACACTGGAAGTCTTTTGCTAGCAAATGTATCACTGTTTCCTCATTGCTCTTATGCTGAGTTCAACTGGTACAGATAGATAAGCGATACAGAGATGCAGGCAAGAGAACAGTTTATTATTAAACAGCATCAAAGCAGCCAGTTTGATCATATTAATGAGAGGTCTGGAGAGTGAGTGGTGCTGAAACAGCTTAGAAAATGAATTTTAACAATTTATGGCCCACAGTGGTGATAAGTTACTGAAACAAATTAATATTATCCTGACATGTGTAACCTCCTGAAAGATTTTAGGGCCATGACAGAAAAAGTGAAATCTATGGAAACAGACTGAAGGAAACTTTTTTTTGTTGTGGCTAAATATCTCATAAGGCAAAACAACAAACAAAGCAAAAAATGAAGACATACCACGAAATATATGGAACAGAAATGCACAGCCCAGAAACAAATCAAATTTCTGACCCATAACACTATCGCAAGCAGATGCTTTCTGGATGGTAGAGCATCTGGAATTGTGCATGATGTATTATGGATTAAAATATGATAGTACTTTTCTGCCTTCATTGTTCCACTATTTTTGACAGAATTGTTAACGTGATGTAGACTAACTCATTGTTGGGGTACAAATGAATATAGAAGTAAACAGGTTTATTGGTCCCTCCAAAAACACCCCCAAAAACAAACAAACAAACAAAACAATTATAGACTAGATTCTACCTTAAGTGTCCAGACTTGCTAGTACAAAGTTAAACCCGCTTTTGCTTTCAGAAATGTCTTCATTTTTCATGGCATAGATTCAACAAGGTCCAACAATTCAAAGAACGATTCAGTGTCAGTGATTCAGTGCACATTGAAGAGAATGGCAACCTCAATATCGAAGTTTATCGGAAGCCAACACACACGGACCAGTACCTCCTCTTCGACTCCCATCACCCTCTGGAACACAAACTTGGAGTAATTAGGACCCTACACCACCGGGCAGAACATGTTCCCTCTAAGCCTGAAGGGAAAAAGAAGGAACACACACATGTAAAGGAAGCACTCAAAATGTGCGGCTATCCTAAATGGGCGTTCTTAAAGTCAGCAAAGAGGCACAGAAAAGAAGATCAGACACCAGCGAGGGAGGATAAGAATGACAGAGGCAACAACATTGTCATCCCCTATGTAGCCGGTGTATCAGAAAAACTCAGGAGAGTTTTCTCCAAGCATGACATCCCAGTGCATTTCAGACCCAGCAACACGCTCAGACAAAAACTGGTTCACCCGAAAGACAAAACTCCACAACACAGACTTAACAATGTGGTGTATGCTGCACAGTGCAGCGAGGAATGCCCAGACCTCTACATTGGAGAGACCAAACAGCCACTTCACAAGCGCATGGCACAACACAGAAGAGCCACCTCCACAGGACAAGACTCAGCTGTCCATCTGCATCTTAAGGACAAAGGTCACTCTTTTGAGGATCCCAATGTTCACATTTTGGACAGAGAGGACAGATGGTTTGAAAGAAGAGTGAAAGAAGCCATCTATGTCCACTGTGAGCGACCATCTTTGAACAGAGGCGGTGGTTTACAACACCAACTGTCTGGCATCTATAATCCAGTTTTGAGTTCCCTCCCCAGACGCCTTAACACCCACTTACATCCTGGGCCATCTGACCTCAGGAATTCACATGATAAGGTGGGGCCAGGTTTCACAACGAGCTCACCCGAAACCCTGGTTGATTGGGACCCACACCCAGTTTCACACCTTGGCTCAGGCAATTAGAGGATCATCAGGGGGTCCTTTTGTCCCTCTGTGGGGGAAAACTCCCACTAGGTTTAAATCTGGGACTCTCCACCATTTGACCTTAGAACTGAAGAAGCCTCTCAGATGAGAGGTGAAACGTCTTCAAGTAACTTAAAGAAGTCCAGACGCTTTTCTTTGCAAGCCCCTTTGACAATAATACAAGATCACTTTGAATCAGAAAAATATTTATTTTAGAAAGATGAACATGAACATTTATGTTGCTGGGAATCGGGGAAAGTTGTGATTTCTGCTGCCGGTGTCCAGCGGCCGTTGCCAGCGGCCGTTGCCAGCGGCCGTTGCCAGCGGCCGTTGCCAGTAGCTCCACCGGCCACTGCCAGCGGCTCCAGCGGTGGGATAGTGTTTGGGTCCCGGTGTCAGTGTCCCCAGCACGACACATCCGATACCATGTGAAAACAAATATGTAATTTTTTGTTGTAGCCTTCACACTGAATGTAACGACACTAATTTTTCACTCTTTTTGTTTCTCACGAAACAAAGACACTACACTTCGTGAATAATCCCAACCCAGTGGAAACATGTTCTGTCTAATTTGGCACGACAGGTCACATAGCACATGTGAATAATAAGATTCAAGATTAATTTTTTTTGTCACATGCATAGTTATACAAGTACAACACACAGTGAAATGTATCAACAAAGTTCCGAACACCAGCACGTTTCCCCCGGCGCTTCTTTGTTTTGCGCCTCAATTTTCGGGCCTTAAAATTGTAAGGCCCGGACTCCAAAGTGTCACCCTCACTTAGAGAATTGCATGAACCCTAGTTAAAATAATTGTGCAATGAAAAATAGCGTTTATAATGGTTTTCAATGGGGCAGAAATCGACCACGAGGTTCGATAGAGGATGTATGTCTGTATCTCAGCCATTTAAGCTCATTTAAGGAACTTTGGCTATATTCCATTCAACACAGTGAAAATAGTGTGAAATTAAAAAACGCAAAGGCCACGAAATGGTCCCAGGTTCACCCAATGCAATAAACCCTACTCAGCTAACCTCCCCAGAACAAGCAAGAGGGAATGGACAGTGCTCGGCTTTACAAACACAGTTTAACACAAAGTGGGCCGAAATAGCGGACTGTGCTCTCAGTCTAAAGCAGCCACACTGAACCACAGATCATCAGTCTTTTATAGACGCAGGTGAGCTCAATCAGCCACTCATTGCTTCCCGGTTTTCCACAGGGCTCAAGCTGGCCAATCACCTACGAGGGCTGACACACTTGAATTTGCCTGGAGGAAAACATGTTGCCTCATACGTTCCAAAACCCTAGGCAGTAACAATGATATCAAAGATAAATAATACAAAACGGGAAAACACTAAGGACCATAACAAATTAGAATGCACTGAAATATTAAAAATGTTAAAATCCATTAAAATGTAAAACGAGAATAATTAAAGTGTTTAGAAAATTCTTGAAATTGCTTTTAAAAGGAGTACAATGTGTTTAATAAGTTTAAGAGATATAGTAATTATATATAATTCATCTTTACAAGTTTCCTGGTTTATTGTGGAGAGCTGATGATTGTAAGAGGAAACGAATGTGGTTGTGAAGTTTGTGCACGTCTGCTGAACTGTCTGCTCAACAGTCTTTGTTGATCCGCACATTTTACAAACTGTCTGTGAGAAACTTGACATGTCTGCGAAATCCAACGAGCAGCTGCTCACTTTTGTCTTAGTGTCAAGAGTCTGCGCTACCTTGTAGATGTCCACTGATCTCTCTGCATTCCTTCACACATAACTGTTATAATCTAGCCCATTTCGTACTGTGCCATACTGTTCCAGATCATTCTCCAATGACTTCTTTTGTTTGTCTCAGTCACATATGATAACTGGGGACGCATAAAAACAACATCCACAATGACCGCATGGAGGTCTACAGATGACAACACTAATGTTATAATGCACAAGAGATTAAGTAGAGTCAAAAAAAAGTTCTCCCCCATCTGTGGACCACAGTTGAACCCCCAAAAATGAGATATGCTGTAAAGGACATCACTCTGCACGTCACTTTGCACTTTGACATTACTATCTCTTTAAAACTTTGGGTCTGTCAATCACAATTTCCTTAATCTATATAATCTATAAATCACATATAAGACTGGATGTTGATCTTTTCACTTCATTTCTGGCCAGAGTCGAGCCGAGAGATCTCAGCCTCTATGACACTGCCTGACGGTCTCATGTTAAAGTCTGTATGCCTTACACAAGCATAGACATCATTTCACTGAGCATGATGTTTGGATCCCACTCAAAGCACAGAATTTGTTTATGAGTGAAAGCAGAAGTAGAGTTGGCTACTCAATATGGTGTGACTCGATGCACAAATTTATTAAAATGACTCAGATGTAGGAAGCAGAAATTTTATCCTGGTAATCCAACAGTCCTGCATCATAACACCAAGCACATGATGAACCTGTCTCTGTCTCTCTTTCCCATAATGTAAATGACATCTTTCATAATTGTAATATGAAAATCCCTTCCATCAGTGGATCATTCATTCAGAGGGAAAGTCAGACTTTTATTTTAATATTCAAATCCTGACCAGGACAAAAAGAGCTCTCTATACTGTATTTCAATATTTACCTGAGAGCTGTCTTTATGAACACATCGGATAGAGAAGAAATTATCACATGTAAGTTTAAAAACTGTAATATCATTTCATGATTGTGATACAGAGGTGATGTGTAGAGAATATTGAAAATATTTTGTCATGTGTTACAAAAAAGAAACATTTATCTTACACAACTTTTACTGAAAAGACTTGTGAGCTTAAAATAACAAGAGCTTCCAAGATGAGTACCATTAATGGATTCATTACCTTCTTCATGAGCTGCTGAATTATTAAAAATGAATTAATTTCTGTTCTGGTTCAAAATGTTCACACTATTTTTCTTTATCTAGCTTTCTGTTTAATCCATCTTTTCTTTCCTGACATAAAGTTTGCATCAAAGAAGTTCTGTTCAAATCTTTGTTTCCTTGAGCAATAAAACATCACTTTCATCTGTCAGATCAAAGATGCAGTGGAGTCTGTATCTGCTTATTCTGATGGGTAAGTGGATTGTTTACCAAATATACTGTTTTTAATTAAAATTAAAATTAATGCAGATTATGACCTCACAAGTTTTGTTGTTGTTGTTGTTGTTTTTTACTTTTTTAACTGAATTCAATAATCTCTAAATCATATTTCTGTATTTTAGGTCAGTGTTGCTTCTTTACATGCCGCCTGTATGAGTACCACTTTATTGAAGAAAACAAGAGCTGGTATGAAGCACAGAGATACTGCAGAGAGAAATATACAGACCTGGCCAAAGTGTTTGACATGACAGACATGAGCAGACTCCGTAACTCCACACAGAATCAAGGAGAAGCCTGGATTGGACTGAACAACAACACAGGTGGAAACAGGACGTGGCATTGGTCTCTGCCAGGAGTGGAATACATTCATAATGACAGCAGCTGGGATCAGAGTGGAAGAACTGGTAATGAGCCAGCTGGGAACTGTGGCAGGAAAAGATACGATAATGGAGATAAAAAGCTGGCAGATGTTTCATGTGACAGTACTATGTGGTTCATCTGCTATGATGGTGAGGAGATGTGAATAATATTAAATATTATTATAATATCATGATATAAAAATATAATGGAATATCATAATACTAAATTAAGAAGATAGAGACAGACAGAATTTCACAAGAAAATTTATTGAGGGATGTCTTTGTGTGTTTTTCTGTTTGTTTCACAGAAATAAAGAAAGACAAGAAAACATTGCATTTGATTGAAATATTTATGAACTGGACACAGGCTCAGAGCCACTGCAGATCCTATTACACTGACTTGGCCAGTGGACTCGATCAGGTAGGTGGAGAAGAAATTGAGGCCCTTGTGAAGTCCAAGAGCGCAGCGTTTAGTGCATGGGTCGGACTGTTCAGAGACAGCTGGAGGTGGTCCGATAGGAGTAATTCCTCTTTCAGATACTGGGATATGGAGTTATTCAATGATAAACAAAGCAACAAGACATGTGCTATGACTCTGTTAAACAGATCAGGAAAATGGAGCTCTGATGAATGTGACAAAGAAAAACCCTTCTTCTGTTATGATGGTGAGTTTTTATCAACGTGTGTCTGACTGGTTTTCTCTAAGAGGAGGATCACTGAAATCACTGACAAGATCCAACTGAACATGTTGTATATTTTTCCTCCACCTACATCTGCATGTATGCTGAATTAATCTCATAAACATGAATACACTTACTTAACAGTCAGATGACTTTAAATATCTGTGGGATAACTTTGAGCTACTTTTAGGTTCAACCAACGTTTTAAAGTCTCTGTTGTCTGTAAATATGGAGAGAAGTTGTTTTGGATTCCTAATAGTTTAAAAACACAAATATTTGAGGATGTTGTTGACCTGTCTGCACAAAGTTCATTAACATTGTTATACTGTTTTCTACTGAGGGCAGAGTAACACACAAACTTTTTCTATTTTTTTTTTAATTTTTATTATTAGAACCAAATCAAGAGCACAAAGAGTTTCTCATGTTCACAGCTCACTAGATTCAACTGAATGTGTTGTTTTGTTCTTTATGGCAGATAAATTGATCCTGATCAAAGAAAACAAGACCTGGGCTGAGGCCTTGGATTACTGCAGAAAGCGTCACAGAGACCTGGTCTCCATCACTAACCCTCAAGAGCAGGGATGGGTCCAAGACAAAGCCAAGAATGCCTCGAGTCCTTTTGTCTGGCTCGGCCTGCGCTACTCCTGCACTCTGGATCTGTGGTTCTGGATCAATGATCAGCTGGTCTGTTATGAGAAGTGGAGCAGAGAGGGAAAGACTGAGGATTGTGGCAGGGCTGTGGGCATGCAGAGTGGAGGACAGCATGAGTGGGTCAGTCAGAGAGACAATGAGAAATATAATTTTGTTTGTTTCAAATAAGACTTCAGAACTATTTTAGAATTTAGACACGAGGCAAAATAAGATTTATCTCATCTCCATTTATTACAGATTTCATTCTGGAGTAAATTGTGATTTTGTAGTTCTCTGCTGTGTGTCACTTTGTGTGTGGTTTTTTTTTTGTTTTTTTTGGTGATGACAAAATTTCAGCTAGAACCAAAAATCAAATGTTTAGCTGTAAATGGCACAACACTGATAAAGTCTGATCTGCACTGAAGTAATATGGTTTCATTATTTTCCTCTTGACTGTCGGATTCAGCGATATTATACTCACTTTCTTCATTTCGCTGCATTACTCTATTATTACACTTTTCTTATTAGACGTCTGAAACAAAGTTAGTTTCAGTTTTCATATTTGCTGTTTATTTTTTTATCTTTGTAATCTTTTTGTCTTTGTGCACTTATAAACTGGTCTTAGTGATAATATTTCTAATCTTTAATGGTTAGTAAATATTAAAACTAATGCAACAAACCAGAGCATTTATATTGTAAACTTTCACCAATGTAACTATTTTTTTCATATGACTATTTAAAGTGATGTGCTGTAAACTAGTGATCTGTGTGTGTCAAGATAAATAAATACTCAGTTGCAAGTGTAACATTCAACACTCCTTACAGTAGTTCTTGGTACATTTATTTCTACAGAAAACCCTTAAAATCCTTACACGTGTGACTTACTGACAAAAAGCACTTTCTTACTACAAGCCTCATTCATTCATTGACAAAAGTGGTTTTTTTGTCTTTGCCTAAGCTCTTTAAACCTGACATTCACCCTCCAGTGGGAGCACTGGGGGCAACTGAGGGCTCAGCATCTCGCCCAAAGATACTTTGACACAGATTTGACCGATCTACTAACCTTCTAATTAACAGACCTGCTCTGCCTCTAAGTCAGAGCCATCCTGCTGTTAGATTGACAAAAAATGTTTTAGAAAATCAGTTTTATGTCAATAGGTTTATATTGTACTGTATATACTGACTGATCTGTATTAAAGAGCTCATAACTGCAAGATTGATATGTTTTTGGAGTCACAATATAATGTGACACACACACACAAACTTGAGCAACCTTACTTAAAGGCTCTTCCCACAGCTTTGACTATAAATGCTATTCATTAAATTTATATGCAAAAGGATGAATGAGTTCTTCTAAGTTTCATTTTAAATCTCCAACAGTTCTGATCATTATATATTTGATATTCTGATAACAGGAAGTGGTGCACAAGCTCAGATTAGATGAATGTAAATAAATTAAACTGTAATTTAGGGATTTAAAAAAAACATGTCGAGATGTGGGTACAAATAAAAGAGTAAAATTTATTTAATGTTGTAGTTTTTCAGATTGTTATTTCCTTATTTATCCTCTAGATGTTGCCAGTGTGTTTGACTTTCTTCCTGCTGCACACTTTCTCCATCGTGTGTCACTTTGTGCTATATGGAAGAAAGTTCTGGATAATAAATGGGATGTTCATGTTACTTTCATTATATAAAGTCAGATAAAGTACCCACTCCAAACACCCACCCTGACCCCACTCACACTTTTACTGTACTGACAGCAACACTGTCGCTGCATGGACCCCACGAGTTTGTGCAGACCTGATACTGTGAGTCATGTATGTGAGAATGGTGCTGCCTTTCTCTGCACCCCTGTGAATAATCAGTGTGGCTGAGTTCAGTTAACTGTAAGAGAAGTCAGTAATGAGTCCATCACAGTCAGCACGGTTTGCTTTTAAACATGTAAAGCTGTGTAAGGTGTGACTGGGTTCATTATTATTCTACTGCATTATGATGTTTTTCCCACAAACCACAAGGCAGAACTCTTAGAGTTGAAAAAGTCATCTTTAAAATAAGCACATTTTTAAAGTCGATCTGAAGAAATGACTTGATTGGCTGAGGGCTGTCACATGGAATGAGTTACAATGCACACAACGGCACAAATCAATTGCAGCACAGTAAAAAAAAAAAGAAAAAAAAAGGAATCATTTTTGAGCCATTACTTGTGTAAAGTATTTTCCCAAAAGACAAGGACACAGACAACAGGTAATACTGAACTAAATGTAAAACCTCAGCCTTTTTCATTTTTACCTAAACCGTGTGCACAAAACTCTGGAGGGATCTAAGTGCTAACGTAGAACTCAGTCGGGACATCTGCTACTGCTGTTTGCTCGTTTTTTATGGGAGATCGTTTTCAGGCTTCAAGTAGCACCATTATATCAACATTTCACATTCTAGACATTGTTTTAGGTGTATTTGACCAAGAAATTTGACTGAAAATTCACATGCAAGCTTTTTTTCAAGGCTGTGGTATTTGCCCGCAAACAATACCTTTCAGCTAGCTAAAACAGAATATGCTATCAGCGAGCAACATGGCTAATGCCTTTCACACAGCTTTGTCTCAACTCCAAAGAGCCACAGAAGTAAAAGCTAATAACAATAATTGAAACAATCTTTGAAAACATGACTTACCAAGCATGGCAAACAACTCAAATATGTAGAGCAAAATGTTCTGAAACGGCTTCACTTCAGCTTCGATTGGAGCCGTGCTGGGGGCGGAGTCTGTGTATTTACTCTATTGGTGTCATAGCCCCTGTAGGAGTTCAGAGTTAAGAGGTCAAGAGTTAATGTTTCCATTGTAACACCTCCAGATTTGAAATAGAAACACTCATTTTTAACACTCGATTTTAACTACTATCATTTTACACCTCAGAGTTACATTAAAAGAATGTGACTCTATTTAGAGTAAAATTAACTCTAAGACTACTAACACCAAAACACACTTTTGAATTTGCTGTGTGGTCTGTGTTTCCTGTGTGCACACACTGACTACTTTAAAGTTAAAGGAAAACACTGTGCAGATTAAAATAATTCCACTGTAAATATGAGAAAATCTGCAGAGAGTAAAAAGTTTGTTTTTAAATTCTAAGAGTTTCAGATTATTTCCAGGTTTATATAAAAATAACATCGATTATGTTTCAGTGTAATAATGTTGTAGCATATGGGAAGAATCTGTTCGAGGTTTTGGATTTAAAACACATCTCTAAAAGTGTAACAGAATTAATTTAAAAAACAAAAAAAAAAAAAAATTAAGCAAAGGTCACTTTAATGTTCCTTCATAAACAAAAATATATAAATAATAAAGCAGAAGTTACTTGGCAGTGAAGGATCACAATCTACAAAGCTACCCTCTGTTCACAGATACAAATAGCTTGTTTTGTATTTACAAATAACTGCATGATCTACAGTTCTTTACTTCTGCTAATGTGCTTGCAGCCTTAACCACAATGACTTTATTTTTATTTGTTTTTCTTTTGACATTTCTCAAACCCTTTGAATAGACAGTTATTAAAATGAGTTTGCAACTTTGCATATCCTACCTTGCTTTGTTTCTAAATCCTAAAAACTTCAGTATTTTCCAGGTTTATATAAAAATGTGTGATGCTTTGCAAAATATGAGAAGAGTCTGCTCCAGGTGCTTGATTTGAAAGAGAACTTCAAGGCAAATAAAATGATCAAAACATCAAAAAGTAAGCAAAGATCACTTTACTGTGTGATTTCAATAACATGACCAGGGGTCTCAAACTTTAATGAGGAGTGAGCCACTGCTGGCAAAAAAGTTTTCTCATCTTTGATCAGAAAATGATCAGATCATTTTCTGATCAAAGATCAGTGGTCTTTGATCAGTGGGCTTTGGTCAGTGGTTGTTGATCAATGGTCATGAGAATTTGCATTTCTCTTTCTCTTTCTGGCAGACACGTGGCAGCACTTCTGCTATTGGTTTGAGAGCGTTTATTGGATTAATCCCTGCTTTCCCCTGGACCCTGGAGCCCCGGACCCTTTCCCCCGCCACACATATTCTCACCTGGTGTCTCACTGTAAATAAACGCTGTTATGGCCCGTCTAGGCGCAGCCAGACCACAACATAAAGGGTGATCCATCCCCGTCCAACCCCAAGCAGCACATCACACACTTAATACTTTGTGACAGTGATTTATTTACAATGAGTGCCGTTAAACAAAGGAAGGGAGCATATCATAACTTCAGGGTGAACCCAAGGCCAAAACAACAAACAAAAGGTAGCCTATCTCAGGAATAAATACAACTTAACTCGCCGAAAGAGTTTTGGTCCCTGTTACTCCAATGTAAGCTTGTGGGAAAAGCCCAAGAAGTGTGTTCAAGCCTGTCTATTGAGCAGGGTTTAAATTATGAAACTCTTAAGAAAACTGTGCTATGGCATATGAACTTGTCCCTGAAGCATATCGGCGGAAATTTAGGAATCTTAATAAAACTGCTAACCAGACTTTTGTTTCACCTCTCATCCGAGAGGCTTCTTCATTTCTGAAGAAGCCTCTCGGATGAGAGGTGAAACGTCTTCAAGTAACTTAAAGAAGTCCAGACGCTTTTCTTTGCAAGCTCCTTTGACTACGATGACCTGGATGACTGAGAACCTTCACAGACAAACAAAAGGTAGCCTATCTCAGGAATAAATACAACTTATCTACTCAAAAGAACTAACTCAAACGACAATCACTTTCCTCTCTGCCTAACAAAAACAGGAGAAAACTGATCAAACAAAAAGGCGGTCCACCCCTACATGCTCTTACATTAACCAACATAGTGACACAGTGAACGGTGTGCCGGTTGGGTTGGGCCGAGGATGAATGACCTGGCAGTCCCTGGTGGTGTCTTCTTATCTGCTGCCTCCTGGTCCTTAGCCAATCGGTGCAATCCATCCACCCTGGATGCACCAATCACGGAGGAGCACCTGAACACTCAAATTTACATATGATAATTACGACAACAGTCGTAACAACGCACTTTCTCTTTACCAAAGATACCTGGTCTGCGCGTGAGTCCATTTCAAACATTGTGACATATTGCCTTCATATGAAATCATTTTTGGGGTTTTAAAGAACTTATTTTAACATCGCACTCGACAACAAAAAAAGTCCTCCTCAACAAAAAAACCTTCAAGGACCAAATTGCATTATATTTCTTCACATCAAGTAGAGGTGGCTTGGGCCGCAAGTGGCTGCAAGTTTGTAGCTACCACAATGACTCTGTCACACATCAGTCATGAGAAGAATTTAGTTCCTGTAGAAAGAGAAGAAAGTTATTTTTATATGTAAAGTGTAGAAATGAGTGCACTGAGTGAATTTGGTATTTTATGACATTTGTACACATATGCGTGAGTGTGTATTATTTCATGATACTGTTGAAAAAAATCCAGTTGTTCAAATATTCAACCAACTTAAAGAAGTCCAGACGCTTTTCTCTCCAAGCTCCTTAATGTAATTATTTTATTAATGATCAATGATGTGAAATAGAATTATTTATTAATAAAGGTGATACATGACAGTGCAGTGACATATTTTAGCTCCGTGGCTGGCGCTCTTTGTTTTCTTTTTCTGCTTTTCTGTAATTTAGTTTTGTTGATTTATACCCACTTTGGGTGTACAGAAACACAGTTTTGTGTAAATAGGTTTATAGTGTACTGTCTTGCCTTTCTTAAAAGAGCTCATAGCTGCAAGACTGACATGCTTTTGGAGTCACAATAGACACACACATACTTGAGCAACTGTTACTTAAAGGCCCTTCTCTAACCTCTGACTATAAATACTATTCATTATATTTATATGTAAAAAGATGAATGAGTTCTTCTCTTGTTCTTAACTGTTTTCATTTATAATCCGCAACAGTTGTGATCATTATATATGATGTATTTAAATCAATAAAAGTGTCATTTACAGATCTCTCTTTTTTCAAACTTTATATTTTTTGTCAAGATGTTGGTTCAAATAATACAATAAAACATGTTTGACATTGTAGTTTTTCCAGACTGTTATTCCTCAATCGTCCACTAGATGTTACCAGTGAGTTTGACTTTCTGCTTTCTGCTTATTTCTAAAGCCTAAAAATGTCAGATTTTTTTCCAGGTTTATATAAAAATAAGACAGATTGTTACATTGTGTCAGTGTTATGAAGAGGCAATGCTTCGTAAAATATGAGAAAAATCTGCTGCAGGTATTAGATTTAAAAGAAAGTTCTAAAAATCTTACAAAATGATCAAAACATCAAAAGATAAGCAAAGGATATTTTACTGTGTGATTTCAATAACATGTTAGACATTTTTACTCAATTCACTTCATAGCTAAGAAGAATTTAGTTGCTGTAAAAAAAAGTTATTTTCTATATATAAAACATGAGTTTAGAAAGGAGTGCAATGAGTGAATTTGCTATTTAATGTCACTTGTATACATTTGAGTGAGCGTGTGTTATTTCATGATAATGTTAAAAACAATTCAATACTTCACATTAAATTTGTTGTAACTCACTGTGAAAGCAAAACACTTCAACCATATTTTGCTTATTGATTGCCAATCATGTGGAATATGATGGATTCATAATAAAGGTGTTCAATGACAGTCTAGTGAAATATTTTAGCTTGTGGCCAGTGCTCTTTGTGTTCTTTTTCTGTTTTTCTATAATTCAGTTTATTTGTTGTCCACCCTCTGTGGGTGTAAAATGGAAAATTTCACACTAACACCAGACACAAGTGTGAACTTCTTCATTTACAGAAACAGAAGGGTGTGCTATCAGTTTGTGTCAAAAAAACATTTACACATTACTTATTTGCCTTGAAATGATCATTAACATATACTTTATAGAAAGTGGAAATTTGAGATGATTGATTGTTATAGTTCACACCAGAGAAGATGCTGGTTTAAAAGAGGGAAACGTTTCATAGACTCAAACCTCAGTTGTTTTTCTCCTCCATACTAAAACAGCTACACTGACAACATAGGAAGTTCATGTGATCAGGTAAGACCTCTTCACACACACACGCACAGTTTCTGCCTCTAACAATACATATAAAGACAATCTTTTATAATTTATCAAGTAAACAGTCTTTTGAAAACCTTTAATTTTCCAGCATTGTAGTAAAACCACTACAATGATAATGATGACCCTGATGTGAAAAAGTAGATATTAGACTTACAGTGGATTTGTTTTAATTTATTTCCACCAGTTTTGTTACATAAATCTCACAATAAGCAATAAAGAACTACTTTATACCTGAGATGGTTAAGTTTACAGTTTAAGTGTTTTAACTGGCAGGATGATCTGCTGAAGAATGATGGGAAGCACTGGAGCTTTTACAGTAGCACCAGTAGGATTTCCAATAATTTATGTGTCAGTGCACACATGTGCACTGAAAGACTGGCAGAAGACATAAAGCCCAACACTCATGCACACTTAGATAAAGACAGGAAATACAGAATGAAAAGAGGAAGGGAAGCAGCAAGTTTTTTGCCAAATATAACCACCTTTAAATATATGTATGAAAATGGTTATTGCTGAACCTTTAGTGCTCTATAATTAGTAGTTACATGACACGTTAGCATCTTTGTCTATAATTTGATTAATAGTCAAATAATGGCTTGTTTAAAAAAACAACAAGAAAACGTCAAAGTTGATTAATACAGACCTTTGTAGTGTTAGACATGTATTACATTGTTTCTGAATGTGTGAATAAATGTACTCACAATGTTTTTTTTCATACACACTAGATAAAATGAACGCTGTCCTTCCGACTATCTTGTGCACTCTCGCACTTCTGCATGAATGGAATGCAATGGTTTACAATCCAAGCCAAAACTCCAACCCACGGAACAAGTACAACAATCGTCCATGTCAGAGGACCTGGAACAATAATGGATTCAACAGATTTGTTCAGAAGCACATCCTTCAGCAAAACTTCAACAGAAAATCAAAGGAGGCATGGCAAATGTGAGTTAAAGGCTTATAGATAGGTAGATCGATAGAATGCTGTCTTTTCCTTAACAGTGCAATTGGCAAAACACAATGGGATCCAGTACACAAGTACGCTTTCAACAAACCATATGCTTACATTCTTGTTGGCATAGATTCAACAAGGTGCTGGAAACATTCCTCTGAGATTTTGATCCATGTAGACATGACAGCATCATAGTAGATGCAGATTTATAATGCAAATCTCCCGTTCCACCAAAATCCCAAAGGTAATCTGTTGGATTGAGATGTGGTGATTATGGAGGACATTTAAGCCCACTGAACTCAGTGTTAGTTCAAAAATCTAGTTTGAGCAGTCTGACTAGTCTCCTCTGAGCTCTGACATAAATAAGGCATTTCTGCGCAATGACCCGACACTCACTGGTTATTTTCTCTTTTTCAGACCATTCTCTGTTAACCATAGAGATGGTTGTATGAGAAAACACCTGTAGCACTTTTTTTTAAATACTTGAACCAGTTACTCTGGCAACCACAAAATTACCACATTTTGAGTCACTTAAATCACCTTTCTTCACCATTTTGATGTTTGTTTTGAACTTCAGGGCGTCATCTTGACCATATTACATATTTAAATTCACGTAATTGCTGCTATGTGACTGACTGACTATATTTGTACTCAACAAAATAGCCAGTAAGAGCTGTTTAGCATTTACTAAAAATAACTATAATATTATTAATATTATTTATATTATTGTAAGTGTTATGGGGTTTTTTTTGTTTGTTTTTTTTTTAAGAAAAAAAGGTTAATGTGTTCTTTACATTAACATAGGACATTGATATGACTCTTCAGGTACTTGGAGAATGAAAGACTCTGCAAAAGACCTCTGCAGTCCTTCATCAAGAAGAAGGATGAGAAACGTGTGGTGAAGATCTGTAATGGCTCCGGCAGGCGTGTTCGTGATAACTTATGCATCAGTACCTCAACCTTTAAGATATATGATGTTGAAGTGAACACCAGCAGCTGTAGGGTTACAAGAATTACGAAAAGCACAACAAAAGTGATAGTGGCTTGTGACAAAGTTGGAAACCAGTGTCGTCCTGTTCACTTTGAAAAATATGTGTTCCAGAAGCCAACAGATGAACGCTGTCATGGTTAGCTAATTTTTATTTTTTTTGCTTGGATAAACAATCTCCTTATGTGTTTTTGATCTTTGCTACATTAAATATTATTATTTGTTATATGTCCTTTGCTTATCTCATTAAATCCTGGTCCTATAGCATTCAGTGAGAAAATCAAAAATGTGACTATATTCCACATATAAAAGGAACAGTTAAATTTCTTATGAATGCACTTTCAGCTACAGTTTATTTGCAGCTATCCAAAGAGAGAAACGCATGAAAATTCCTCATGATACCATCATAAATAAGACAATGTATTTTATAAACATGGTTTTCATTTTAAACTTTGTTGTGATCCTCTCTGTTGTCCCGCAAATATTTTAAACCTATTCACTTTTTATATTTTATATGCTAACATTAAAACTAAATCTCTTTGGAAGTTAACATAGTTTTTGGTTTCTATTTTATGGCACCTAAACAACTCGCTCTGTTATGTCATTTTGTTATGAAAAAAATAAACAGTCTGAGTGAATTGTGGGTTTTTGTTGACATATTTTGAGTTTTGTGGTTACTATTGAGAGGTGGTATCACCGATACTAATCCGATACCAATACTTTGTACAAAAACTTAATGTGTTATTGTATTTTAGCTTCATCGAATTATAGCTTCATACTGATTACAGGATATCAGGCTACTTATTCTTATTGTTTAATTATGAAGAATTAAATAGAAATAAAAAACCTGAAGCTGTGTGTTAATTGACGCTATTTGAACACATATATCTGGTCATTTAACATGTATATACTTTCCTGGACATTTCAACAAAAACATTCAACATTCACACTTCCCCTCATTCACAGTAGTGCTGTGCCACACTCAGAATTTTGGTATGAATCCAATACCAAGTAAATACAGGGCCAGTATAGCGAAAGTATTTGCCAGTATTTGCAAATTCTGAACACATTTTAATCACCACTATTTCACTGTGATTGTTAATTTCCACAATAATTACTTAACACAACAAAACACACCTTTGAGCTTTTCATGTGTTTTGAAATTGGGTTTTTGGAGACCATAGTGCATGTTTGAGGTTTATTTTTTCCAAAGAAATAGTTAACACAGTTCAGCGGGCTACATACTGAACTTGAATGATAAAAGCAAGTATCGACCCAGTCGTGCTAGTATTGATCTGATACCAATACTAGTGTTGGTATCAATACTATTGATATTTGGATCGATCTGCCCACCTCAATTACCAGCCTGTTTTTGAATTTATTGGATTGTAGTTGCTTTCTGTCAGGATTTCTGCACTTTTGCAACGTTGGCTTCAAACATAAATAAGAGGTCAAGTTTATATTTATGTGTTCTAGTCAGGCAAGAGTGCTGTTACAGGTGGTGGATAGGAAAATATATCAAAACACCACCTGTGCATGGGAGCAGAGGCTTGTAAAAGACCTTATAGAAAATAGTTTTATATGCACAAAAATGTATGAATCATAGACACATATCATAAATATATTCGGGTATTGTACTTGCAGTCTTAACCATAGTCGCTGATCATTTATTTTATTTTATTGTCAATTAGTTTTCAGAAAATTGATATTAGTTTTTAAAGAAAAATGAAATATGTCCTTAAAGTTTCACTAAGCTATTGTTACTCCCCTCACCTTTCTAATATTCTATCTGTAAAGCTCAAAGCGTGAAACTGTTCTTGAAGAGGAATTATTAAAGAATCAAATCTTATAACTAACTGTGATGTACACACAATACTAACTGTTTACTAGTATTACCGCTTCTTCCGCCCTATCTCGTGGAAAGAAAAGATGATGTTGTTGTTGCTTTTTGTTTCCTGTAAAGACAAGCATTAAATGCTGAGTGAGTTTGCCTGGTTTCCTGTGTGAGGCACTGCCTAGATGGTTTAAAAATATTCTGTAAAAATATTCAAAGTTGGTACGTTTTTTTTAATCATCATTGAAATATGTCTTGCTTCTCTGTGAGACATTTGCCAGATACCTCACTGTAAAATCTAATATTTGTTTAATTCAAAATATTAAGTAGACTGAACCCAGTTTTTATCAACTTGTTATTAGAACTCAGTTTAAGTAAGTTACCAGTACTTTTCATTCAAAAAGCTGATCAACTCAGTTTATTTGAGTTGTCTTAACTTATAAAAAGTAAGCAAGCCAGAAATGTTGCTTCTCAGTGCAGAAGGATAAAACAATATCGTTTGAAAATGCCACATCACTATCGTCCTCCTCCCTCGCACAGATCAGCCCACATGTTCATGGTGCCAGCTTTTTTTTCTTCTGGAATATGTTGAGCAAACCTGGAGAAGCTTCAGTTCAAGAGATTGTTGTCATTGCTGTGAATGTTTATGTGATACCGCACACCAAAGCCTTGAAATTTCTGATAATGGGGAAAAAAGTGAGAGATGGTGGAAAGATGACGAAAGATCCTGATTCTCTGCAAAGGTTTAATATGTTTGGAAGTATCCTGGGGCTCAACAGGCTGTCCTCTGGCAGGGCATACTGGGAGGTGGAGGTCAGCAAAAAGACCGGGTGGGATCTGGATCTGGCGAGACATGATGCAAACCACAAGGGGAAACTCTCAATCAATCCTGACAACGGTTACTGGGCTACTGTACATTATGAAGACCAGAAATATGCAGCCCTGACAACACCACCCGTGAGCCTTTCGGTTAAAGAGAAACCTCGGAAAGTCGGGATGTTTGTAGATTACGAGGAAGTTCTCGTGTCCTTTTACGATGTGACGTCTCAGTCTCACATCTACTCATTTACTGAGTGTTTGTTCGGTGGTGAGATCCTTCCATACTTCAGTCCACATCTGAAACAAAATGAGAAAAACACCAATCCTTTCATTATCTCTGCTGTGCAAAAGCAGTGGTAATCACATGCACTGAATGTGGTTGGCAATACGTATGATTGGGTATGCAGTAACAGTTTGCTTACCTGCCCATCGGGCATTTCATTGATCAAATTTCAACATTTTTTACTATAACATGCCTTAATGAAGATCCTCTGACTGAGGCATCAAAAAGTTTTATCTTTTATGTACTATTTTTCTAGATTTTAACATTTGAAAAGTAAAAATTAGGTCACACATACAACAGTGGAAATGTATAGATTTTACAGAAACAATATGAACAATGAAATTACAGAAAATTACTAACAAAAACAAGGCTGGGAACTAGGATGTCTGCGTGTGGTGAAACACCTGCAAAAGACAGAAATGACAAAATATACTCTAAAGATCAACTTGTTAAAACACGTCGAACACGATTCCTGTTATTTCTTTAAGAAAAAAAATATTAGGACATATTATGATCAAATGATGTTACATACTGATCACCAGCAGCTGGAGGTTGTGCATTTTTCAAAATCAGCTTTTAGCCAATTTTTGGGAGCATTAAAATCTTGCACCTAGATGAAAGTAACTAAGAAGTAATTTGACATTGATCCCTTGGATGCAACAGGGAACTTGACTTTGTTGTGCATGGACTGGTGTATGTATGCATCAGAATCAGAATACTTTATTAATCATTAAGAAAATAATATAAGTGTATGTATGTGCTTTTCTACTCATTTTGAGCAGATTGCCTCTTATACTTCAAGCCTTGGGGGATAAGGAGGTAATTTAGGACTCAGGATCTATGACACACAGTTTAAGGGGAGCCATGGATCAAACCACCAACCTTGCCATTAGCAGATGGTCTGCTCTACCCACTAAGCCACACAGGACTTTAAAATATTAAGTTAACTTTGTGCGAATATGCTTAAATTATATGTCTTGACTGCTGTCCTAAGAGTTGCAAGACGGGAATACTTGAACTCTCTGTGCCTGTAACATTTTTTGTCGGCTGATTCTTGTCTGCTGTGCACAGAGGAGTGTGGTAGTCCCCTCCACCTCTGTGCAGACACACACACAAACACAGACACTTCAGCACTCCCTTCCCACGGCTCTGACTATAAATGCTGTTTGTTATAATTGTATACCAAAGGATGGATTACGGGTTCTGCTTGTTTGTTGTGTCTTGCTGATTCTCCATCACTTACTGTATCAACAAAATGTTTACTTCTCTTTGTAGCTCTGTTTTACAGATCCTTTTTGTAACCATCTCCATCTATTTTCTACTCAGGCTTCTTATATTGTGGTCTTCAGGAGTCACTACATGCCATTTAATAATGTGTGTAATATATTTATGACATCAAAAGGACAGAAATGAATTAAATTTGTGCATTTTTTGTCATGATGTTACCACAAATAAGTTTGATAAGTAGATATTTTTTAAATCTGTAGATAAATTTTAAAATATAATTAGCACATATAATATCAATTATTATCATTAATAATAATAATGATATAGAAATTACTTCCAGACTGTCATATCTTATTTGTCCACTAGATGCCATTAGTGAGTTTTGCCTACATCCTGATGAACACATTCTCCACCCATTGTTGTTTTCTGTTATGTAGAAAAACGTTCTGGATAATGAATGGATAATTTAAGTAAATACTTCATGTCCACACACAAATCAGAGAAAATATCCACTCCACTTTGGAATACTCTCATGATGGTCACTTTCAATCAATCAGTTTCTTTATAAACACATTTAACAACAACACAGGTTGACCAAACTGCTGTACATAGTAAAAAGGAAAACAAATGCACACAAAAAGAACAAAACAAGACTCAGTCACAATTAAAAGCTAGGGAGTAAAGATGTGATCCTCAATGAGATTTACAAATGTCGAGTTTTGGAGAGGTCCTAATTTGAAGAAGCAGTCTATTCAAGTCGTTCCTAGGCGCAGCAATCACAAAGTCCCGGTCTCTTCTGGGTTTTAGTTTGCTGCTACAATCAGAAGCAACTTATCAGCTGACCTAAGAGTTCTATTTGGAGTATTTTTAGTTACAAGATCAGAGTGGTATAGGGAAGTTCCTCCGTACTGGAAGTCAGTGTAAACGAGCCAAGACTGGGGAAATATGGTCTCATTCACGAGTGCCTGTCTAACCCTAACCTCATTGTGAACAAGATGAAGAAGAGAGCAGAGCCTGGCTGATACCAAAATAAAGATTATTACACTAATCAAGCCCGGATAAAATAAATGCATAAATCACTTTCTTGAAGTCAACAGATGACCAAATGTTCTTAATTTTTGCAATGGCCCTGAGTTGGAAGAAGCTGGCTTTTACAACAGGATTTATTTGTTTGTTTGTCAAATGAAAAATTGCCATCAAAGAACACTCACAGATTTTTTTTTGCAATGGGAGTTCTGGACTTTTCCAGAGAGCCCTACTTCAGCCAAAGTGCACAGAGAAACAGGCTCAAAGTGATCAAAATCAGCTGAGGAATACACAGGTGAGCTCATCACTGGACCCACTTCAGTTTGCCTACCAACCCGGCATTGGAGAGGATGATGCTTCCTCCCGAAGTTCTCTGATGACTCTGCAATAGTCGGCCTCATCACTAATATGGACGACAGGGAGTACAGAGAACTGACGCAAGACTTTGTGGACTGGTGCCAGTAGAATTACCTCCAGATCAACACTGGAAAAACAAAGGAGCTGGTGGTAGACTTCCGCAGGCACAAACATCCTCCACTGCAAGCACTAAACATCCAAGGTATAGACATTGAGGCTGTGGACAGCTACAGGTACCTTGGTGTTTATCTGAACAATAAACTGGACTGGACTCAGCCCTTTCCTGTATCTGCTGCAGAGACTCAGGTCTTTTGGAGTGAAGGACCCACTCCTGAAGACCTTCTATGACTCTGTGGTGGCCTCAGCCATGTTTTAACGTGTGGTCTGCTGGGGTGGCAGCAACTTGGCTGGGGGACAGGAAGAGACTGAACAGGCTGATCTGGAGGGCCAGCTCTGTTCTAGGATGCCCTCTGGATCCTGTGGAGGTGGTGAGTGACAGGAGAATGGTGGCTAAGCTGTCATCCCTGTTGGACAACATCCCCCACCCCATGCAGGAGACTCTGACAGCACTGAGCAGTACCTTCAGTGGCAGGCTGCGGGACAGAGACTCTGCAGGTATTTCCTTCCTACTGCTGCCAGTACAAAGACTTTGCAGATGACCAAACACACACATCTACACATGGAAGCATATCTGTAACCGGAAGGTCGCCGGTTCGATTCCCGGGCTCTCTGTCCTGGTCGTTGTGTCCTTGGGCAAAACACTTTACTCTAGCGCCTACTGGTGTTGGCCAGTATGGCACGATATGGCAGCCTCGCTTCTGTCAGTCTGCCCCAGGGCAGCTGTGGCTACAACCGTAGCTTGCCTCCACCATTGTGTGAATGCAAGAGTGAATGAATAGTGGCATTGTAAAGTGCTTTGGGTGCCTTGAAAAGCGCTATATAAATCCAATACATTATTATTATTATTATTATTATTATTATTATGTGCAATAACACTAAGTGTATTTTTTTTCTGACAACGTAGCATTTTATTCTGTTGTATATAGCATGTGTGACAGCCAGTGGGCTGGCCTTGTTTTCTTGTTGACTGTCTCTTTCAGATATGTGGTTGGTGGAGCTGACCCAATTATGGATACAGCACACCTGAGAAGGCCATTCCCAGTTATAAAGCTACCTTGACTGAACCTCTGTCTCTCTCTCTCTCTTCATCGGGGGCTCATTATGCTCCTTTGGTCATGTTCAGTTATGACTGTTGTATCATTTAACCTGTGCTTGAATTTCTTTACTTTATTTCATTAAAATATCTGACTGACTGTGTCACATCCTTTGAGCCGAGTTGTGACATATGGTATTCTTTTTTCTCTTGTTCTATTCCAGTGTTTTTCTTAATTTTTGCTACTGTAACTCTGCACTCTCCACGTTCTGCTGTGACACAACACATTTCTCACGTGTGGAACTAATAAAGGCTTATCTTATCTTATCTTTAACAAGAAACTGTAAAAAGGTTTCACAGGTGGCTGGAGACACTGGTAAGTGTGTGGTAGGTGAAGGGTTGATAACAGAATTAATGGTGTTTAATAAGACACAGGACCTATAACAGTTACTTCTTAAATCCAGTTTCACAGACAGAGTTACACCCTTGCCAGTTTTTGAGAGCAGGGCTCAATAATGTAAATTGGCCTCTATACGTGCAGCGTTTCATGTCCCCTTTAAACTCAGAGTAAGCCAAGGGCAAAACAACAAACAAAATCAAACTGAGCTCCAAGGAACACAAAAAAACTCATAAAACAATAAATCAAAAACTGAGTCTGACCTTCCTAGATTACCCAAAGAGTGAGAATAAGATTATATATGATATATTTTATGTAGACCAGATTTGCTGAATTCTGTAGTGTTGCAAAAAGCATATTAACCTTGCCTTTGACATAATAAATTTATTATAGTGATTAAAAGTTCCTAAAAACCACTTAAAGCCTTGTCATAGCTTTTGTGCTCTGCAGGGCATTTCTGCCATTCAAATAAACGTTACTTTTACAGCCTACCTAACAATGTTCAAGGTCTTAAACTGTCCACCAATCAAGCCTCTGTGTCAGGAAGTAGAAAAACAATTTCTCCATTGTGCTTTGCAGAGTCCAACTGGTACAAAGAGATAAGAGATATAAAGATGCAGACAAGAGAACAGTTTATTATTAAACAACATCAAAACAGCCAGTTTGATCATAATCATCAGAGAGTCTGGAGAGTGACTGGTGCTGAAACAACTTGGAAAATGAATTTTAACATTTTATTTATGGTCTATTTTCTTCTTTTGCGGCTTGACTTTGGCCCACAGTGGTGCTAATACCACTGAAACAAATCCATACCATCCTGACATGTGTAACCTCCTGAAAGACTTTGGGGCCATGACAGAAAAAGTGAAATCTATGGAAACAAGACTGAAGGAAACTGAAATCTGCCTAAAGGAGACTGTAACCAGGCTGAAAGACAGCGAAAACCAAATTTTGGAGCTGCAAATCAAAGGTAAAACAAAATGAAGTGAGATTTCATTGATTAAACTGTTAAGCATTTTTTTCATTGTGGCTGAACACTCACAATTAATTTGACTCAACGTTCTTCAAAAACAATCTTCAAAAATATTAGTATAGGAAGGAAGATGGAAGGTGTTGATGCTCTTATTTTATGTTTTCAAACCTGACAATAGAGCATCAACTCCCTGAAATTCAGTGCTGTAAAAAAAAAACAAAAAAAAAACAAGAGTCTTGAGCCACGCCCTATTTCTATTTTTACAAAAATTGGAAAAAGCTGGAATGATTTATTGAAATGTATAAACATTGTGTATCGGGATATCTGAGTAAAAAACAAAGAGTTTATGCCTCTCTAACAACCTGGAAATTTGGTAGGACCACCCTAAATTGTCATATTAGAATGCGAAATTAATTACACTGTTTGTCTAATTAAAGATGAAAAGCTTAAAACAATGACATTTTGAAGACCAGATAATGTCCATGTTATCAAAAAGCTCATTAATAATACCATAGTAATTATCCAAATTAAAAGCTAAATGTCACATTTATCTGCTTATATAAAGAAATCTGATACACCTGATCGTCTGTGTGTTCTTACAGATAAGTCACAATATCAGTCAGTGTGGAACCTACATTTACAACAATTTTATGTTTATGATTTGATTTTTACAGAAAGAACCAAGATAATATTCAGTGCAACAGCAGGAAGAGGCAATGCACAGATCGGACCCTTCAACACAGACATAATTATAGACTATAAGAAAGTAATTACAAACTTTGGCAATGCCTACAGTCCAGTCACAGGTAAGATTTACAGCCTCCTGCATACTCATTTGTTTTATTTCACAAAGTAAAAGAGATATAAGTGCAAGACGAAAACATGTTTGCAATTCAGTTTTGGAAAATTATATTTATTGTTATTGTAAAATTAAATGTACTAAACTTAATTATTACAAATTTCAACAGCAATTTACAATTCTGACATTTATATATAGTTAAAGGATGAGAGGTAATAATCAAATCTGAATTTCCATTACTTTTTCCTTTTCTTTTTGATGTGACCAACACTCTTTTATTCTTCAGGTGTCTTTACAGCACCTGTTGCAGGTGTTTATTACTTTACCATCTTCTATCACGGTGGAAGAAGCTACCCACATTATCTGCGTATTTTCAAGAATAATGAGATGACGGTCTTTACAGCTGATCATAAGACAGAAAGCGACGGAGCTGATAATGGAGGAAACGCTGTGTTCCTGCAGCTGCAGCAAGGAGACCAAGTGTATGTGAGCATGGCTGCAAACACATATGTTGGGGGAGACGACCACACAACTTTTAGTGGCTTTTTGGTCATGCAAACGTAAGAAAAAGTAAATGTATGTCTGCTTAGGATGACAGGCCAGAGCTTCTTTTAAATATGATGCTTCACACAAATCAAACCAATTTCTGTAACATTCAAATGTGCTTAAGAATTTTGTGCTTTAATTTTATTATCACTCTTGAATTTGATATAATTTTAAGATGTATGTTCGTGTTAATTTAATTGATTTGAGTTTCATTGCATTGCCTATTATTAACTGCATTTTGATAGCATTTTTAAAAATCTTTAGTAAGATAGTTTGAATGAGCTCTGTATTCAACTTTATTGCCTTATAAACAACATTGTTTTGCTTTTTTTCTGCTTGATCGTAAATATCAAAATGTGAGCTCAATGAATAAAATTGAAGTAAATAATTTACGTACCATAATGTATGACTTTTGAAGCATACAGGGATCACCTCCATTCCTACTTCACAATTATGTGTTGACAATGTATACTAAATAATTGTTGGGGTGCAAATAAATAGGAGTAACTTATAAGCATTTTTAGGAGTGAGGAGGATAAACTGGGACATTTAAGCTGCATTCGTCAACAAACTGATACCTCAAAAGGAGCCATGTATTTACACCTATGTGGAGGTCCCTCTGTTTTGAGCCTGTCAACATTATATAACTTTGAATTATAAGCACAGAATGAATTAGTGAACATAGAACAGAAATACAAGAAAAACAGAGGATCTTTATAGTCATGTTATAACCTGTCTAGGGGCCAGGGCATAAAATGAAAAGGAGATGAAAAGTTCCAGCCTTGTCATAGCTTTCCTGCTTTGCATGTTATTTATGCCATTCAAATAAACTTTACTTTTACAGCCTACCTAACAATGTTCAAGATCTTGAGCTGTCCACCAATGAAGCCTCTTTTTGAGGAAATAGCAAAACAGAGTCTCACTTCACATCTTTTCTGCTAATTTTGCCTTCATGTGCCAGAGCTGTTTCAATGATATGGTGGCACAGTTTTTTTTTAATAGTGTATTTTTAGTGTCTGAGCTTATACACTGACAGCAACACTGGAAGTCTTTTGCTAGCAAATGTATCACTGTTTCCTCATTGCTCTTATGCTGAGTTCAACTGGTACAGATAGATAAGCGATACAGAGATGCAGGCAAGAGAACAGTTTATTATTAAACAGCATCAAAGCAGCCAGTTTGATCATATTAATGAGAGGTCTGGAGAGTGAGTGGTGCTGAAACAGCTTAGAAAATGAATTTTAACAATTTATGGCCCACAGTGGTGATAAGTTACTGAAACAAATTAATATTATCCTGACATGTGTAACCTCCTGAAAGATTTTAGGGCCATGACAGAAAAAGTGAAATCTATGGAAACAGACTGAAGGAAACTTTTTTTTGTTGTGGCTAAATATCTCATAAGGCAAAACAACAAACAAAGCAAAAAATGAAGACATACCACGAAATATATGGAACAGAAATGCACAGCCCAGAAACAAATCAAATTTCTGACCCATAACACTATCGCAAGCAGATGCTTTCTGGATGGTAGAGCATCTGGAATTGTGCATGATGTATTATGGATTAAAATATGATAGTACTTTTCTGCCTTCATTGTTCCACTATTTTTGACAGAATTGTTAACGTGATGTAGACTAACTCATTGTTGGGGTACAAATGAATATAGAAGTAAACAGGTTTATTGGTCCCTCCAAAAACACCCCCAAAAACAAACAAACAAACAAAACAATTATAGACTAGATTCTACCTTAAGTGTCCAGACTTGCTAGTACAAAGTTAAACCCGCTTTTGCTTTCAGAAATGTCTTCATTTTTCATGGCATAGATTCAACAAGGTCCAACAATTCAAAGAACGATTCAGTGTCAGTGATTCAGTGCACATTGAAGAGAATGGCAACCTCAATATCGAAGTTTATCGGAAGCCAACACACACGGACCAGTACCTCCTCTTCGACTCCCATCACCCTCTGGAACACAAACTTGGAGTAATTAGGACCCTACACCACCGGGCAGAACATGTTCCCTCTAAGCCTGAAGGGAAAAAGAAGGAACACACACATGTAAAGGAAGCACTCAAAATGTGCGGCTATCCTAAATGGGCGTTCTTAAAGTCAGCAAAGAGGCACAGAAAAGAAGATCAGACACCAGCGAGGGAGGATAAGAATGACAGAGGCAACAACATTGTCATCCCCTATGTAGCCGGTGTATCAGAAAAACTCAGGAGAGTTTTCTCCAAGCATGACATCCCAGTGCATTTCAGACCCAGCAACACGCTCAGACAAAAACTGGTTCACCCGAAAGACAAAACTCCACAACACAGACTTAACAATGTGGTGTATGCTGCACAGTGCAGCGAGGAATGCCCAGACCTCTACATTGGAGAGACCAAACAGCCACTTCACAAGCGCATGGCACAACACAGAAGAGCCACCTCCACAGGACAAGACTCAGCTGTCCATCTGCATCTTAAGGACAAAGGTCACTCTTTTGAGGATCCCAATGTTCACATTTTGGACAGAGAGGACAGATGGTTTGAAAGAAGAGTGAAAGAAGCCATCTATGTCCACTGTGAGCGACCATCTTTGAACAGAGGCGGTGGTTTACAACACCAACTGTCTGGCATCTATAATCCAGTTTTGAGTTCCCTCCCCAGACGCCTTAACACCCACTTACATCCTGGGCCATCTGACCTCAGGAATTCACATGATAAGGTGGGGCCAGGTTTCACAACGAGCTCACCCGAAACCCTGGTTGATTGGGACCCACACCCAGTTTCACACCTTGGCTCAGGCAATTAGAGGATCATCAGGGGGTCCTTTTGTCCCTCTGTGGGGGAAAACTCCCACTAGGTTTAAATCTGGGACTCTCCACCATTTGACCTTAGAACTGAAGAAGCCTCTCAGATGAGAGGTGAAACGTCTTCAAGTAACTTAAAGAAGTCCAGACGCTTTTCTTTGCAAGCCCCTTTGACAATAATACAAGATCACTTTGAATCAGAAAAATATTTATTTTAGAAAGATGAACATGAACATTTATGTTGCTGGGAATTGGGGAAAGTTGTGATTTCTGCTGCCGGTGTCCAGCGGCCGTTGCCAGCGGCCGTTGCCAGCGGCCGTTGCCAGCGGCCGTTGCCAGTAGCTCCACCGGCCACTGCCAGCGGCTCCAGCGGTGGGATAGTGTTTGGGTCCCGGTGTCAGTGTCCCCAGCACGACACATCCGATACCATGTGAAAACAAATATGTAATTTTTTGTTGTAGCCTTCACACTGAATGTAACGACACTAATTTTTCACTCTTTTTGTTTCTCACGAAACAAAGACACTACACTTCGTGAATAATCCCAACCCAGTGGAAACATGTTCTGTCTAATTTGGCACGACAGGTCACATAGCACATGTGAATAATAAGATTCAAGATTAATTTTTTTTGTCACATGCATAGTTATACAAGTACAACACACAGTGAAATGTATCAACAAAGTTCCGAACACCAGCACGTTTCCCCCGGCGCTTCTTTGTTTTGCGCCTCAATTTTCGGGCCTTAAAATTGTAAGGCCCGGACTCCAAAGTGTCACCCTCACTTAGAGAATTGCATGAACCCTAGTTAAAATAATTGTGCAATGAAAAATAGCGTTTATAATGGTTTTCAATGGGGCAGAAATCGACCACGAGGTTCGATAGAGGATGTATGTCTGTATCTCAGCCATTTAAGCTCATTTAAGGAACTTTGGCTATATTCCATTCAACACAGTGAAAATAGTGTGAAATTAAAAAACGCAAAGGCCACGAAATGGTCCCAGGTTCACCCAATGCAATAAACCCTACTCAGCTAACCTCCCCAGAACAAGCAAGAGGGAATGGACAGTGCTCGGCTTTACAAACACAGTTTAACACAAAGTGGGCCGAAATAGCGGACTGTGCTCTCAGTCTAAAGCAGCCACACTGAACCACAGATCATCAGTCTTTTATAGACGCAGGTGAGCTCAATCAGCCACTCATTGCTTCCCGGTTTTCCACAGGGCTCAAGCTGGCCAATCACCTACGAGGGCTGACACACTTGAATTTGCCTGGAGGAAAACATGTTGCCTCATACGTTCCAAAACCCTAGGCAGTAACAATGATATCAAAGATAAATAATACAAAACGGGAAAACACTAAGGACCATAACAAATTAGAATGCACTGAAATATTAAAAATGTTAAAATCCATTAAAATGTAAAACGAGAATAATTAAAGTGTTTAGAAAATTCTTGAAATTGCTTTTAAAAGGAGTACAATGTGTTTAATAAGTTTAAGAGATATAGTAATTATATATAATTCATCTTTACAAGTTTCCTGGTTTATTGTGGAGAGCTGATGATTGTAAGAGGAAACGAATGTGGTTGTGAAGTTTGTGCACGTCTGCTGAACTGTCTGCTCAACAGTCTTTGTTGATCCGCACATTTTACAAACTGTCTGTGAGAAACTTGACATGTCTGCGAAATCCAACGAGCAGCTGCTCACTTTTGTCTTAGTGTCAAGAGTCTGCGCTACCTTGTAGATGTCCACTGATCTCTCTGCATTCCTTCACACATAACTGTTATAATCTAGCCCATTTCGTACTGTGCCATACTGTTCCAGATCATTCTCCAATGACTTCTTTTGTTTGTCTCAGTCACATATGATAACTGGGGACGCATAAAAACAACATCCACAATGACCGCATGGAGGTCTACAGATGACAACACTAATGTTATAATGCACAAGAGATTAAGTAGAGTCAAAAAAAAGTTCTCCCCCATCTGTGGACCACAGTTGAACCCCCAAAAATGAGATATGCTGTAAAGGACATCACTCTGCACGTCACTTTGCACTTTGACATTACTATCTCTTTAAAACTTTGGGTCTGTCAATCACAATTTCCTTAATCTATATAATCTATAAATCACATATAAGACTGGATGTTGATCTTTTCACTTCATTTCTGGCCAGAGTCGAGCCGAGAGATCTCAGCCTCTATGACACTGCCTGACGGTCTCATGTTAAAGTCTGTATGCCTTACACAAGCATAGACATCATTTCACTGAGCATGATGTTTGGATCCCACTCAAAGCACAGAATTTGTTTATGAGTGAAAGCAGAAGTAGAGTTGGCTACTCAATATGGTGTGACTCGATGCACAAATTTATTAAAATGACTCAGATGTAGGAAGCAGAAATTTTATCCTGGTAATCCAACAGTCCTGCATCATAACACCAAGCACATGATGAACCTGTCTCTGTCTCTCTTTCCCATAATGTAAATGACATCTTTCATAATTGTAATATGAAAATCCCTTCCATCAGTGGATCATTCATTCAGAGGGAAAGTCAGACTTTTATTTTAATATTCAAATCCTGACCAGGACAAAAAGAGCTCTCTATACTGTATTTCAATATTTACCTGAGAGCTGTCTTTATGAACACATCGGATAGAGAAGAAATTATCACATGTAAGTTTAAAAACTGTAATATCATTTCATGATTGTGATACAGAGGTGATGTGTAGAGAATATTGAAAATATTTTGTCATGTGTTACAAAAAAGAAACATTTATCTTACACAACTTTTACTGAAAAGACTTGTGAGCTTAAAATAACAAGAGCTTCCAAGATGAGTACCATTAATGGATTCATTACCTTCTTCATGAGCTGCTGAATTATTAAAAATGAATTAATTTCTGTTCTGGTTCAAAATGTTCACACTATTTTTCTTTATCTAGCTTTCTGTTTAATCCATCTTTTCTTTCCTGACATAAAGTTTGCATCAAAGAAGTTCTGTTCAAATCTTTGTTTCCTTGAGCAATAAAACATCACTTTCATCTGTCAGATCAAAGATGCAGTGGAGTCTGTATCTGCTTATTCTGATGGGTAAGTGGATTGTTTACCAAATATACTGTTTTTAATTAAAATTAAAATTAATGCAGATTATGACCTCACAAGTTTTGTTGTTGTTGTTGTTGTTTTTTACTTTTTTAACTGAATTCAATAATCTCTAAATCATATTTCTGTATTTTAGGTCAGTGTTGCTTCTTTACATGCCGCCTGTATGAGTACCACTTTATTGAAGAAAACAAGAGCTGGTATGAAGCACAGAGATACTGCAGAGAGAAATATACAGACCTGGCCAAAGTGTTTGACATGACAGACATGAGCAGACTCCGTAACTCCACACAGAATCAAGGAGAAGCCTGGATTGGACTGAACAACAACACAGGTGGAAACAGGACGTGGCATTGGTCTCTGCCAGGAGTGGAATACATTCATAATGACAGCAGCTGGGATCAGAGTGGAAGAACTGGTAATGAGCCAGCTGGGAACTGTGGCAGGAAAAGATACGATAATGGAGATAAAAAGCTGGCAGATGTTTCATGTGACAGTACTATGTGGTTCATCTGCTATGATGGTGAGGAGATGTGAATAATATTAAATATTATTATAATATCATGATATAAAAATATAATGGAATATCATAATACTAAATTAAGAAGATAGAGACAGACAGAATTTCACAAGAAAATTTATTGAGGGATGTCTTTGTGTGTTTTTCTGTTTGTTTCACAGAAATAAAGAAAGACAAGAAAACATTGCATTTGATTGAAATATTTATGAACTGGACACAGGCTCAGAGCCACTGCAGATCCTATTACACTGACTTGGCCAGTGGACTCGATCAGGTAGGTGGAGAAGAAATTGAGGCCCTTGTGAAGTCCAAGAGCGCAGCGTTTAGTGCATGGGTCGGACTGTTCAGAGACAGCTGGAGGTGGTCCGATAGGAGTAATTCCTCTTTCAGATACTGGGATATGGAGTTATTCAATGATAAACAAAGCAACAAGACATGTGCTATGACTCTGTTAAACAGATCAGGAAAATGGAGCTCTGATGAATGTGACAAAGAAAAACCCTTCTTCTGTTATGATGGTGAGTTTTTATCAACGTGTGTCTGACTGGTTTTCTCTAAGAGGAGGATCACTGAAATCACTGACAAGATCCAACTGAACATGTTGTATATTTTTCCTCCACCTACATCTGCATGTATGCTGAATTAATCTCATAAACATGAATACACTTACTTAACAGTCAGATGACTTTAAATATCTGTGGGATAACTTTGAGCTACTTTTAGGTTCAACCAACGTTTTAAAGTCTCTGTTGTCTGTAAATATGGAGAGAAGTTGTTTTGGATTCCTAATAGTTTAAAAACACAAATATTTGAGGATGTTGTTGACCTGTCTGCACAAAGTTCATTAACATTGTTATACTGTTTTCTACTGAGGGCAGAGTAACACACAAACTTTTTCTATTTTTTTTTTAATTTTTATTATTAGAACCAAATCAAGAGCACAAAGAGTTTCTCATGTTCACAGCTCACTAGATTCAACTGAATGTGTTGTTTTGTTCTTTATGGCAGATAAATTGATCCTGATCAAAGAAAACAAGACCTGGGCTGAGGCCTTGGATTACTGCAGAAAGCGTCACAGAGACCTGGTCTCCATCACTAACCCTCAAGAGCAGGGATGGGTCCAAGACAAAGCCAAGAATGCCTCGAGTCCTTTTGTCTGGCTCGGCCTGCGCTACTCCTGCACTCTGGATCTGTGGTTCTGGATCAATGATCAGCTGGTCTGTTATGAGAAGTGGAGCAGAGAGGGAAAGACTGAGGATTGTGGCAGGGCTGTGGGCATGCAGAGTGGAGGACAGCATGAGTGGGTCAGTCAGAGAGACAATGAGAAATATAATTTTGTTTGTTTCAAATAAGACTTCAGAACTATTTTAGAATTTAGACACGAGGCAAAATAAGATTTATCTCATCTCCATTTATTACAGATTTCATTCTGGAGTAAATTGTGATTTTGTAGTTCTCTGCTGTGTGTCACTTTGTGTGTGGTTTTTTTTTTGTTTTTTTTGGTGATGACAAAATTTCAGCTAGAACCAAAAATCAAATGTTTAGCTGTAAATGGCACAACACTGATAAAGTCTGATCTGCACTGAAGTAATATGGTTTCATTATTTTCCTCTTGACTGTCGGATTCAGCGATATTATACTCACTTTCTTCATTTCGCTGCATTACTCTATTATTACACTTTTCTTATTAGACGTCTGAAACAAAGTTAGTTTCAGTTTTCATATTTGCTGTTTATTTTTTTATCTTTGTAATCTTTTTGTCTTTGTGCACTTATAAACTGGTCTTAGTGATAATATTTCTAATCTTTAATGGTTAGTAAATATTAAAACTAATGCAACAAACCAGAGCATTTATATTGTAAACTTTCACCAATGTAACTATTTTTTTCATATGACTATTTAAAGTGATGTGCTGTAAACTAGTGATCTGTGTGTGTCAAGATAAATAAATACTCAGTTGCAAGTGTAACATTCAACACTCCTTACAGTAGTTCTTGGTACATTTATTTCTACAGAAAACCCTTAAAATCCTTACACGTGTGACTTACTGACAAAAAGCACTTTCTTACTACAAGCCTCATTCATTCATTGACAAAAGTGGTTTTTTTGTCTTTGCCTAAGCTCTTTAAACCTGACATTCACCCTCCAGTGGGAGCACTGGGGGCAACTGAGGGCTCAGCATCTCGCCCAAAGATACTTTGACACAGATTTGACCGATCTACTAACCTTCTAATTAACAGACCTGCTCTGCCTCTAAGTCAGAGCCATCCTGCTGTTAGATTGACAAAAAATGTTTTAGAAAATCAGTTTTATGTCAATAGGTTTATATTGTACTGTATATACTGACTGATCTGTATTAAAGAGCTCATAACTGCAAGATTGATATGTTTTTGGAGTCACAATATAATGTGACACACACACACAAACTTGAGCAACCTTACTTAAAGGCTCTTCCCACAGCTTTGACTATAAATGCTATTCATTAAATTTATATGCAAAAGGATGAATAAGTTCTTCTAAGTTTCATTTTAAATCTCCAACAGTTATGATCATTATATATTTGATATTCTGATAACAGGAAGTGGTGCACAAGCTCAGATTAGATGAATGTAAATAAATTAAACTGTAATTTAGGGATTTAAAAAAAACATGTCGAGATGTGGGTACAAATAAAAGAGTAAAATTTATTTAATGTTGTAGTTTTTCAGATTGTTATTTCCTTATTTATCCTCTAGATGTTGCCAGTGTGTTTGACTTTCTTCCTGCTGCACACTTTCTCCATCGTGTGTCACTTTGTGCTATATGGAAGAAAGTTCTGGATAATAAATGGGATGTTCATGTTACTTTCATTATATAAAGTCAGATAAAGTACCCACTCCAAACACCCACCCTGACCCCACTCACACTTTTACTGTACTGACAGCAACACTGTCGCTGCATGGACCCCACGAGTTTGTGCAGACCTGATACTGTGAGTCATGTATGTGAGAATGGTGCTGCCTTTCTCTGCACCCCTGTGAATAATCAGTGTGGCTGAGTTCAGTTAACTGTAAGAGAAGTCAGTAATGAGTCCATCACAGTCAGCACGGTTTGCTTTTAAACATGTAAAGCTGTGTAAGGTGTGACTGGGTTCATTATTATTCTACTGCATTATGATGTTTTTCCCACAAACCACAAGGCAGAACTCTTAGAGTTGAAAAAGTCATCTTTAAAATAAGCACATTTTTAAAGTCGATCTGAAGAAATGACTTGATTGGCTGAGGGCTGTCACATGGAATGAGTTACAATGCACACAACGGCACAAATCAATTGCAGCACAGTAAAAAAAAAAAGAAAAAAAAAGGAATCATTTTTGAGCCATTACTTGTGTAAAGTATTTTCCCAAAAGACAAGGACACAGACAACAGGTAATACTGAACTAAATGTAAAACCTCAGCCTTTTTCATTTTTACCTAAAACCGTGTGCACAAAACTCTGGAGGGATCTAAGTGCTAACGTAGAACTCAGTCGGGACATCTGCTACTGCTGTTTGCTCGTTTTTTATGGGAGATCGTTTTCAGGCTTCAAGTAGCACCATTATATCAACATTTCACATTCTAGACATTGTTTTAGGTGTATTTGACCAAGAAATTTGACTGAAAATTCACATGCAAGCTTTTTTTCAAGGCTGTGGTATTTGCCCGCAAACAATACCTTTCAGCTAGCTAAAACAGAATATGCTATCAGCGAGCAACATGGCTAATGCCTTTCACACAGCTTTGTCTCAACTCCAAAGAGCCACAGAAGTAAAAGCTAATAACAATAATTGAAACAATCTTTGAAAACATGACTTACCAAGCATGGCAAACAACTCAAATATGTAGAGCAAAATGTTCTGAAACGGCTTCACTTCAGCTTCGATTGGAGCCGTGCTGGGGGCGGAGTCTGTGTATTTACTCTATTGGTGTCATAGCCCCTGTAGGAGTTCAGAGTTAAGAGGTCAAGAGTTAATGTTTCCATTGTAACACCTCCAGATTTGAAATAGAAACACTCATTTTTAACACTCGATTTTAACTACTATCATTTTACACCTCAGAGTTACATTAAAAGAATGTGACTCTATTTAGAGTAAAATTAACTCTAAGACTACTAACACCAAAACACACTTTTGAATTTGCTGTGTGGTCTGTGTTTCCTGTGTGCACACACTGACTACTTTAAAGTTAAAGGAAAACACTGTGCAGATTAAAATAATTCCACTGTAAATATGAGAAAATCTGCAGAGAGTAAAAAGTTTGTTTTTAAATTCTAAGAGTTTCAGATTATTTCCAGGTTTATATAAAAATAACATCGATTATGTTTCAGTGTAATAATGTTGTAGCATATGGGAAGAATCTGTTCGAGGTTTTGGATTTAAAACACATCTCTAAAAGTGTAACAGAATTAATTTAAAAAACAAAAAAAAAAAAATTAAGCAAAGGTCACTTTAATGTTCCTTCATAAACAAAAATATATAAATAATAAAGCAGAAGTTACTTGGCAGTGAAGGATCACAATCTACAAAGCTACCCTCTGTTCACAGATACAAATAGCTTGTTTTGTATTTACAAATAACTGCATGAACTACAGTTCTTTACTTCTGCTAATGTGCTTGCAGCCTTAACCACAATGACTTTATTTTTATTTGTTTTTCTTTTGACATTTCTCAAACCCTTTGAATAGACAGTTATTAAAATGAGTTTGCAACTTTGCATATCCTACCTTGCTTTGTTTCTAAATCCTAAAAACTTCAGTATTTTCAGGTTTATATAAAAATGTGTGATGCTTTGCAAAATATGAGAAGAGTCTGCTCCAGGTGCTTGATTTGAAAGAGAACTTCAAGGCAAATAAAATGATCAAAACATCAAAAAGTAAGCAAAGATCAATTAACTGTGTGATTTCAATAACATGACCAGGGGTCTCAAACTTTAATGAGGAGTGAGCCACTGCTGGCAAAAAAGTTTTCTCATCTTTGATCAGAAAATGATCAGATCATTTTCTGATCAAAGATCAGTGGTCTTTGATCAGTGGGCTTTGGTCAGTGGTTGTTGATCAATGGTCATGAGAATTTGCATTTCTCTTTCTCTTTCTGGCAGACACGTGGCAGCACTTCTGCTATTGGTTTGAGAGCGTTTATTGGATTAATCCCTGCTTTCCCCTGGACCCTGGAGCCCCGGACCCTTTCCCCCGCCACACATATTCTCACCTGGTGTCTCACTGTAAATAAACGCTGTTATGGCCCGTCTAGGCGCAGCCAGACCACAACATAAAGGGTGATCCATCCCCGTCCAACCCCAAGCAGCACATCACACACTTAATACTTTGTGACAGTGATTTATTTACAATGAGTGCCGTTAAACAAAGGAAGGGAGCATATCATAACTTCAGGGTGAACCCAAGGCCAAAACAACAAACAAAAGGTAGCCTATCTCAGGAATAAATACAACTTAACTCGCCGAAAGAGTTTTGGTCCCTGTTACTCCAATGTAAGCTTGTGGGAAAAGCCCAAGAAGTGTGTTCAAGCCTGTCTATTGAGCAGGGTTTAAATTATGAAACTCTTAAGAAAACTGTGCTATGGCATATGAACTTGTCCCTGAAGCATATCGGCGGAAATTTAGGAATCTTAATAAAACTGCTAACCAGACTTTTGTTTCACCTCTCATCCGAGAGGCTTCTTCATTTCTGAAGAAGCCTCTCGGATGAGAGGTGAAACGTCTTCAAGTAACTTAAAGAAGTCCAGACGCTTTTCTTTGCAAGCTCCTTTGACTACGATGACCTGGATGACTGAGAACCTTCACAGACAAACAAAAGGTAGCCTATCTCAGGAATAAATACAACTTATCTACTCAAAAGAACTAACTCAAACGACAATCACTTTCCTCTCTGCCTAACAAAAACAGGAGAAAACTGATCAAACAAAAAGGCGGTCCACCCCTACATGCTCTTACATTAACCAACATAGTGACACAGTGAACGGTGTGCCGGTTGGGTTGGGCCGAGGATGAATGACCTGGCAGTCCCTGGTGGTGTCTTCTTATCTGCTGCCTCCTGGTCCTTAGCCAATCGGTGCAATCCATCCACCCTGGATGCACCAATCACGGAGGAGCACCTGAACACTCAAATTTACATATGATAATTACGACAACAGTCGTAACAACGCACTTTCTCTTTACCAAAGATACCTGGTCTGCGCGTGAGTCCATTTCAAACATTGTGACATATTGCCTTCATATGAAATCATTTTTGGGGTTTTAAAGAACTTATTTTAACATCGCACTCGACAACAAAAAAAGTCCTCCTCAACAAAAAAACCTTCAAGGACCAAATTGCATTATATTTCTTCACATCAAGTAGAGGTGGCTTGGGCCGCAAGTGGCTGCAAGTTTGTAGCTACCACAATGACTCTGTCACACATCAGTCATGAGAAGAATTTAGTTCCTGTAGAAAGAGAAGAAAGTTATTTTTATATGTAAAGTGTAGAAATGAGTGCACTGAGTGAATTTGGTATTTTATGACATTTGTACACATATGCGTGAGTGTGTATTATTTCATGATACTGTTGAAAAAAATCCAGTTGTTCAAATATTCAACCAACTTAAAGAAGTCCAGACGCTTTTCTCTCCAAGCTCCTTAATGTAATTATTTTATTAATGATCAATGATGTGAAATAGAATTATTTATTAATAAAGGTGATACATGACAGTGCAGTGACATATTTTAGCTCCGTGGCTGGCGCTCTTTGTTTTCTTTTTCTGCTTTTCTGTAATTTAGTTTTGTTGATTTATACCCACTTTGGGTGTACAGAAACACAGTTTTGTGTAAATAGGTTTATAGTGTACTGTCTTGCCTTTCTTAAGAGAGCTCATAGCTGCAAGACTGACATGCTTTTGGAGTCACAATAGACACACACATACTTGAGCAACTGTTACTTAAAGGCCCTTCTCTAACCTCTGACTATAAATACTATTCATTATATTTATATGTAAAAAGATGAATGAGTTCTTCTCTTGTTCTTAACTGTTTTCATTTATAATCCGCAACAGTTGTGATCATTATATATGATGTATTTAAATCAATAAAAGTGTCATTTACAGATCTCTCTTTTTTCAAACTTTATATTTTTTGTCAAGATGTTGGTTCAAATAATACAATAAAACATGTTTGACATTGTAGTTTTTCCAGACTGTTATTCCTCAATCGTCCACTAGATGTTACCAGTGAGTTTGACTTTCTGCTTTCTGCTTATTTCTAAAGCCTAAAAATGTCAGATTTTTTTCCAGGTTTATATAAAAATAAGACAGATTGTTACATTGTGTCAGTGTTATGAAGAGGCAATGCTTCGTAAAATATGAGAAAAATCTGCTGCAGGTATTAGATTTAAAAGAAAGTTCTAAAAATCTTACAAAATGATCAAAACATCAAAAGATAAGCAAAGGATATTTTACTGTGTGATTTCAATAACATGTTAGACATTTTTACTCAATTCACTTCATAGCTAAGAAGAATTTAGTTGCTGTAAAAAAAAGTTATTTTCTATATATAAAACATGAGTTTAGAAAGGAGTGCAATGAGTGAATTTGCTATTTAATGTCACTTGTATACATTTGAGTGAGCGTGTGTTATTTCATGATAATGTTAAAAACAATTCAATACTTCACATTAAATTTGTTGTAACTCACTGTGAAAGCAAAACACTTCAACCATATTTTGCTTATTGATTGCCAATCATGTGGAATATGATGGATTCATAATAAAGGTGTTCAATGACAGTCTAGTGAAATATTTTAGCTTGTGGCCAGTGCTCTTTGTGTTCTTTTTCTGTTTTTCTATAATTCAGTTTATTTGTTGTCCACCCTCTGTGGGTGTAAAATGGAAAATTTCACACTAACACCAGACACAAGTGTGAACTTCTTCATTTACAGAAACAGAAGGGTGTGCTATCAGTTTGTGTCAAAAAAACATTTACACATTACTTATTTGCCTTGAAATGATCATTAACATATACTTTATAGAAAGTGGAAATTTGAGATGATTGATTGTTATAGTTCACACCAGAGAAGATGCTGGTTTAAAAGAGGGAAACGTTTCATAGACTCAAACCTCAGTTGTTTTTCTCCTCCATACTAAAACAGCTACACTGACAACATAGGAAGTTCATGTGATCAGACCAGGTAAGACCTCTTCACACACACACGCACAGTTTCTGCCTCTAACAATACATATAAAGACAATCTTTTATAATTTATCAAGTAAACAGTCTTTTGAAAACCTTTAATTTTCCAGCATTGTAGTAAAACCACTACAATGATAATGATGACCCTGATGTGAAAAAGTAGATATTAGACTTACAGTGGATTTGTTTTAATTTATTTCCACCAGTTTTGTTACATAAATCTCACAATAAGCAATAAAGAACTACTTTATACCTGAGATGGTTAAGTTTACAGTTTAAGTGTTTTAACTGGCAGGATGATCTGCTGAAGAATGATGGGAAGCACTGGAGCTTTTACAGTAGCACCAGTAGGATTTCCAATAATTTATGTGTCAGTGCACACATGTGCACTGAAAGACTGGCAGAAGACATAAAGCCCAACACTCATGCACACTTAGATAAAGACAGGAAATACAGAATGAAAAGAGGAAGGGAAGCAGCAAGTTTTTTGCCAAATATAACCACCTTTAAATATATGTATGAAAATGGTTATTGCTGAACCTTTAGTGCTCTATAATTAGTAGTTACATGACACGTTAGCATCTTTGTCTATAATTTGATTAATAGTCAAATAATGGCTTGTTTAAAAAAACAACAAGAAAACGTCAAAGTTGATTAATACAGACCTTTGTAGTGTTAGACATGTATTACATTGTTTCTGAATGTGTGAATAAATGTACTCACAATGTTTTTTTTCATACACACTAGATAAAATGAACGCTGTCCTTCCGACTATCTTGTGCACTCTCGCACTTCTGCATGAATGGAATGCAATGGTTTACAATCCAAGCCAAAACTCCAACCCACGGAACAAGTACAACAATCGTCCATGTCAGAGGACCTGGAACAATAATGGATTCAACAGATTTGTTCAGAAGCACATCCTTCAGCAAAACTTCAACAGAAAATCAAAGGAGGCATGGCAAATGTGAGTTAAAGGCTTATAGATAGGTAGATCGATAGAATGCTGTCTTTTCCTTAACAGTGCAATTGGCAAAACACAATGGGATCCAGTACACAAGTACGCTTTCAACAAACCATATGCTTACATTCTTGTTGGCATAGATTCAACAAGGTGCTGGAAACATTCCTCTGAGATTTTGATCCATGTAGACATGACAGCATCATAGTAGATGCAGATTTATAATGCAAATCTCCCGTTCCACCAAAATCCCAAAGGTAATCTGTTGGATTGAGATGTGGTGATTATGGAGGACATTTAAGCCCACTGAACTCAGTGTTAGTTCAAAAATCTAGTTTGAGCAGTCTGACTAGTCTCCTCTGAGCTCTGACATAAATAAGGCATTTCTGCGCAATGACCCGACACTCACTGGTTATTTTCTCTTTTTCAGACCATTCTCTGTTAACCATAGAGATGGTTGTATGAGAAAACACCTGTAGCACTTTTTTTTAAATACTTGAACCAGTTACTCTGGCAACCACAAAATTACCACATTTTGAGTCACTTAAATCACCTTTCTTCACCATTTTGATGTTTGTTTTGAACTTCAGGGCGTCATCTTGACAATATTACATATTTAAATTCACGTAATTGCTGCTATGTGACTGACTGACTATATTTGTACTCAACAAAATAGCCAGTAAGAGCTGTTTAGCATTTACTAAAAATAACTATAATATTATTAATATTATTTATATTATTGTAAGTGTTATGGGGTTTTTTTTGTTTGTTTTTTTTTAAGAAAAAAAGGTTAATGTGTTCTTTACATTAACATAGGACATTGATATGACTCTTCAGGTACTTGGAGAATGAAAGACTCTGAAAAAGACCTCTGCAGTCCTTCATCAAGAAGAAGGATGAGAAACGTGTGGTGAAGATCTGTAATGGCTCCGGCAGGCGTGTTCGTGATAACTTATGCATCAGTACCTCAACCTTTAAGATATATGATGTTGAAGTGAACACCAGCAGCTGTAGGGTTACAAGAATTACGAAAAGCACAACAAAAGTGATAGTGGCTTGTGACAAAGTTGGAAACCAGTGTCGTCCTGTTCACTTTGAAAAATATGTGTTCCAGAAGCCAACAGATGAACGCTGTCATGGTTAGCTAATTTTTATTTTTTTTGCTTGGATAAACAATCTCCTTATGTGTTTTTGATCTTTGCTACATTAAATATTATTATTTGTTATATGTCCTTTGCTTATCTCATTAAATCCTGGTCCTATAGCATTCAGTGAGAAAATCAAAAATGTGACTATATTCCACATATAAAAGGAACAGTTAAATTTCTTATGAATGCACTTTCAGCTACAGTTTATTTGCAGCTATCCAAAGAGAGAAACGCATGAAAATTCCTCATGATACCATCATAAATAAGACAATGTATTTTATAAACATGGTTTTCATTTTAAACTTTGTTGTGATCCTCTCTGTTGTCCCGCAAATATTTTAAACCTATTTACTTTTTATATTTTATATGCTAACATTAAAACTAAATCTCTTTGGAAGTTAACATAGTTTTTGGTTTCTATTTTATGGCACCTAAACAACTCGCTCTGTTATGTCATTTTGTTATGAAAAAAATAAACAGTCTGAGTGAATTGTGGGTTTTTGTTGACATATTTTGAGTTTTGTGGTTACTATTGAGAGGTGGTATCACCGATACTAATCCGATACCAATACTTTGTACAAAAACTTAATGTGTTATTGTATTTTAGCTTCATCGAATTATAGCTTCATACTGATTACAGGATATCAGGCTACTTATTCTTATTGTTTAATTATGAAGAATTAAATAGAAATAAAAAACCTGAAGCTGTGTGTTAATTGACGCTATTTGAACACATATATCTGGTCATTTAACATGTATATACTTTCCTGGACATTTCAACAAAAACATTCAACATTCACACTTCCCCTCATTCACAGTAGTGCTGTGCCACACTCAGAATTTTGGTATGAATCCAATACCAAGTAAATACAGGGCCAGTATAGCGAAAGTATTTGCCAGTATTTGCAAATTCTGAACACATTTTAATCACCACTATTTCACTGTGATTGTTAATTTCCACAATAATTACTTAACACAACAAAACACACCTTTGAGCTTTTCATGTGTTTTGAAATTGGGTTTTTGGAGACCATAGTGCATGTTTGAGGTTTATTTTTTCCAAAGAAATAGTTAACACAGTTCAGCGGGCTACATACTGAACTTGAATGATAAAAGCAAGTATTGACCCAGTCGTGCTAGTATTGATCTGATACCAATACTAGTGTTGGTATCAATACTATTGATATTTGGATCGATCTGCCCACCTCAATTACCAGCCTGTTTTTGAATTTATTGGATTGTAGTTGCTTTCTGTCAGGATTTCTGCACTTTTGCAACGTTGGCTTCAAACATAAATAAGAGGTCAAGTTTATATTTATGTGTTCTAGTCAGGCAAGAGTGCTGTTACAGGTGGTGGATAGGAAAATATATCAAAACACCACCTGTGCATGGGAGCACAGGCTTGTAAAAGACCTTATAGAAAATAGTTTTATATGCACAAAAATGTATGAATCATAGACACATATCATAAATATATTCGGGTATTGTACTTGCAGTCTTAACCATAGTCGCTGATCATTTATTTTATTTTATTGTCAATTAGTTTTCAGAAAATTGATATTAGTTTTTAAAGAAAAATGAAATATGTCCTTAAAGTTTCACTAAGTTATTGTTACTCCCGTCACCTTTCTAATATTCTATCTGTAAAGCTCAAAGCGTGAAACTGTTCTTGAAGAGGAATTATTAAAGAATCAAATCTTATAACTAACTGTGATGTACACACAATACTAACTGTTTACTAGTATTACCGCTTCTTCCGCCCTATCTCGTGGAAAGAAAAGATGATGTTGTTGTTGCTTTTTGTTTCCTGTAAAGACAAGCATTAAATGCTGAGTGAGTTTGCCTGGTTTCCTGTGTGAGGCACTGCCTAGATGGTTTAAAAATATTCTGTAAAAATATTCAAAGTTGGTACGTTTTTTTTAATCATCATTGAAATATGTCTTGCTTCTCTGTGAGACATTTGCCAGATACCTCACTGTAAAATCTAATATTTGTTTAATTCAAAATATTAAGTAGACTGAACCCAGTTTTTATCAACTTGTTATTAGAACTCAGTTTAAGTAAGTTACCAGTACTTTTCATTCAAAAAGCTGATCAACTCAGTTTATTTGAGTTGTCTTAACTTATAAAAAGTAAGCAAGCCAGAAATGTTGCTTCTCAGTGCAGAAGGATAAAACAATATCGTTTGAAAATGCCACATCACTATCGTCCTCCTCCCTCGCACAGATCAGCCCACATGTTCATGGTGCCAGCTTTTTTTTCTTCTGGAATATGTTGAGCAAACCTGGAGAAGCTTCAGTTCAAGAGATTGTTGTCATTGCTGTGAATGTTTATGTGATACCGCACACCAAAGCCTTGAAATTTCTGATAATGGGGAAAAAAGTGAGAGATGGTGGAAAGATGACGAAAGATCCTGATTCTCTGCAAAGGTTTAATATGTTTGGAAGTATCCTGGGGCTCAACAGGCTGTCCTCTGGCAGGGCATACTGGGAGGTGGAGGTCAGCAAAAAGACCGGGTGGGATCTGGATCTGGCGAGACATGATGCAAACCACAAGGGGAAACTCTCAATCAATCCTGACAACGGTTACTGGGCTACTGTACATTATGAAGACCAGAAATATGCAGCCCTGACAACACCACCCGTGAGCCTTTCGGTTAAAGAGAAACCTCGGAAAGTCGGGATGTTTGTAGATTACGAGGAAGTTCTCGTGTCCTTTTACGATGTGACGTCTCAGTCTCACATCTACTCATTTACTGAGTGTTTGTTCGGTGGTGAGATCCTTCCATACTTCAGTCCACATCTGAAACAAAATGAGAAAAACACCAATCCTTTCATTATCTCTGCTGTGCAAAAGCAGTGGTAATCACATGCACTGAATGTGGTTGGCAATACGTATGATTGGGTATGCAGTAACAGTTTGCTTACCTGCCCATCGGGCATTTCATTGATCAAATTTCAACATTTTTTACTATAACATGCCTTAATGAAGATCCTCTGACTGAGGCATCAAAAAGTTTTATCTTTTATGTACTATTTTTCTAGATTTTAACATTTGAAAAGTAAAAATTAGGTCACACATACAACAGTGGAAATGTATAGATTTTACAGAAACAATATGAACAATGAAATTACAGAAAATTACTAACAAAAACAAGGCTGGGAACTAGGATGTCTGCGTGTGGTGAAACACCTGCAAAAGACAGAAATGACAAAATATACTCTAAAGATCAACTTGTTAAAACACGTCGAACACGATTCCTGTTATTTCTTTAAGAAAAAAAATATTAGGACATATTATGATCAAATGATGTTACATACTGATCACCAGCAGCTGGAGGTTGTGCATTTTTCAAAATCAGCTTTTAGCCAATTTTTGGGAGCATTAAAATCTTGCACCTAGATGAAAGTAACTAAGAAGTAATTTGACATTGATCCCTTGGATGCAACAGGGAACTTGACTTTGTTGTGCATGGACTGGTGTATGTATGCATCAGAATCAGAATACTTTATTAATCATTAAGAAAATAATATAAGTGTATGTATGTGCTTTTCTACTCATTTTGAGCAGATTGCCTCTTATACTTCAAGCCTTGGGGGATAAGGAGGTAATTTAGGACTCAGGATCTATGACACACAGTTTAAGGGGAGCCATGGATCAAACCACCAACCTTGCCATTAGCAGATGGTCTGCTCTACCCACTAAGCCACACAGGACTTTAAAATATTAAGTTAACTTTGTGCGAATATGCTTAAATTATATGTCTTGACTGCTGTCCTAAGAGTTGCAAGACGGGAATACTTGAACTCTCTGTGCCTGTAACATTTTTTGTCGGCTGATTCTTGTCTGCTGTGCACAGAGGAGTGTGGTAGTCCCCTCCACCTCTGTGCAGGCACACACACAAACACAGACACTTCAGCACTCCCTTCCCACGGCTCTGACTATAAATGCTGTTTGTTATAATTGTATACCAAAGGATGGATTACGGGTTCTGCTTGTTTGTTGTGTCTTGCTGATTCTCCATCACTTACTGTATCAACAAAATGTTTACTTCTCTTTGTAGCTCTGTTTTACAGATCCTTTTTGTAACCATCTCCATCTATTTTCTACTCAGGCTTCTTATATTGTGGTCTTCAGGAGTCACTACATGCCATTTAATAATGTGTGTAATATATTTATGACATCAAAAGGACAGAAATGAATTAAATTTGTGCATTTTTTGTCATGATGTTACCACAAATAAGTTTGATAAGTAGATATTTTTTAAATCTGTAGATAAATTTTAAAATATAATTAGCACATATAATATCAATTATTATCATTAATAATAATAATGATATAGAAATTACTTCCAGACTGTCATATCTTATTTGTCCACTAGATGCCATTAGTGAGTTTTGCCTACATCCTGATGAACACATTCTCCACCCATTGTTGTTTTCTGTTATGTAGAAAAACGTTCTGGATAATGAATGGATAATTTAAGTAAATACTTCATGTCCACACACAAATCAGAGAAAATATCCACTCCACTTTGGAATACTCTCATGATGGTCACTTTCAATCAATCAGTTTCTTTATAAACACATTTAACAACAACACAGGTTGACCAAACTGCTGTACATAGTAAAAAGGAAAACAAATGCACACAAAAAGAACAAAACAAGACTCAGTCACAATTAAAAGCTAGGGAGTAAAGATGTGATCCTCAATGAGATTTACAAATGTCGAGTTTTGGAGAGGTCCTAATTTGAAGAAGCAGTCTATTCAAGTCGTTCCTAGGCGCAGCAATCACAAAGTCCCGGTCTCTTCTGGGTTTTAGTTTGCTGCTACAATCAGAAGCAACTTATCAGCTGACCTAAGAGTTCTATTTGGAGTATTTTTAGTTACAAGATCAGAGTGGTATAGGGAAGTTCCTCCGTACTGGAAGTCAGTGTAAACGAGCCAAGACTGGGGAAATATGGTCTCATTCACGAGTGCCTGTCTAACCCTAACCTCATTGTGAACAAGATGAAGAAGAGAGCAGAGCCTGGCTGATACCAAAATAAAGATTATTACACTAATCAAGCCCGGATAAAATAAATGCATAAATCACTTTCTTGAAGTCAACAGATGACCAAATGTTCTTAATTTTTGCAATGGCCCTGAGTTGGAAGAAGCTGGCTTTTACAACAGGATTTATTTGTTTGTTTGTCAAATGAAAAATTGCCATCAAAGAACACTCACAGATTTTTTTTTGCAATGGGAGTTCTGGACTTTTCCAGAGAGCCCTACTTCAGCCAAAGTGCACAGAGAAACAGGCTCAAAGTGATCAAAATCAGCTGAGGAATACACAGGTGAGCTCATCACTGGACCCACTTCAGTTTGCCTACCAACCCGGCATTGGAGAGGATGATGCTTCCTCCCGAAGTTCTCTGATGACTCTGCAATAGTCGGCCTCATCACTAATATGGACGACAGGGAGTACAGAGAACTGACGCAAGACTTTGTGGACTGGTGCCAGTAGAATTACCTCCAGATCAACACTGGAAAAACAAAGGAGCTGGTGGTAGACTTCCGCAGGCACAAACATCCTCCACTGCAAGCACTAAACATCCAAGGTATAGACATTGAGGCTGTGGACAGCTACAGGTACCTTGGTGTTTATCTGAACAATAAACTGGACTGGACTCAGCCCTTTCCTGTATCTGCTGCAGAGACTCAGGTCTTTTGGAGTGAAGGACCCACTCCTGAAGACCTTCTATGACTCTGTGGTGGCCTCAGCCATGTTTTAACGTGTGGTCTGCTGGGGTGGCAGCAACTTGGCTGGGGGACAGGAAGAGACTGAACAGGCTGATCTGGAGGGCCAGCTCTGTTCTAGGATGCCCTCTGGATCCTGTGGAGGTGGTGAGTGACAGGAGAATGGTGGCTAAGCTGTCATCCCTGTTGGACAACATCCCCCACCCCATGCAGGAGACTCTGACAGCACTGAGCAGTACCTTCAGTGGCAGGCTGCGGGACAGAGACTCTGCAGGTATTTCCTTCCTACTGCTGCCAGTACAAAGACTTTGCAGATGACCAAACACACACATCTACACATGGAAGCATATCTGTAACCGGAAGGTCGCCGGTTCGATTCCCGGGCTCTCTGTCCTGGTCGTTGTGTCCTTGGGCAAAACACTTTACTCTAGCGCCTACTGGTGTTGGCCAGTATGGCACGATATGGCAGCCTCGCTTCTGTCAGTCTGCCCCAGGGCAGCTGTGGCTACAACCGTAGCTTGCCTCCACCATTGTGTGAATGCAAGAGTGAATGAATAGTGGCATTGTAAAGCGCTTTGGGTGCCTTGAAAAGCGCTATATAAATCCAATACATTATTATTATTATTATTATTATTATTATTATGTGCAATAACACTAAGTGTATTTTTTTTCTGACAACGTAGCATTTTATTCTGTTGTATATAGCATGTGTGACAGCCAGTGGGCTGGCCTTGTTTTCTTGTTGACTGTCTCTTTCAGATATGTGGTTGGTGGAGCTGACCCAATTATGGATACAGCACACCTGAGAAGGCCATTCCCAGTTATAAAGCTACCTTGACTGAACCTCTGTCTCTCTCTCTCTCTCTCTTCATCGGGGGCTCATTATGCTCCTTTGGTCATGTTCAGTTATGACTGTTGTATCATTTAACCTGTGCTTGAATTTCTTTACTTTATTTCATTAAAATATCTGACAGACTGTGTCACATCCTTTGAGCCGAGTTGTGACATATGGTATTCTTTTTTTCTCTTGTTCTATTCCAGTGTTTTTCTTTATTTTTGCTACTGTAACTCTGCACTCTCCACGTTCTGCTGTGACACAACACATTTCTCACGTGTGGAACTAATAAAGGCTTATCTTATCTTATCTTTAACAAGAAACTGTAAAAAGGTTTCACAGGTGGCTGGAGACACTGGTAAGTGTGTGGTAGGTGAAGGGTTGATAACGGAATTAATGGTGTTTAATAAGACACAGGACCTATAACAGTTACTTCTTAAATCCAGTTTCACAGACAGAGTTACACCCTTGCCAGTTTTTGAGAGCAGGGCTTAATGATGTAAATTAGCCGAACAAAACAACAAACAACATAGAACTGAGCTCCAAGGAACACAAATAACCTCATAAAACAATAAATCAAAAACTGAGTCTGACCTTCCTAGATTACCCAAAGAGTGAGAATAAGATTATATATGATATATTTTATGTAGACCAGATTTGCTGAATTCTGTAGTGTTGCAAAAAGCACATTAACCTTGCCTTTGACATGATAAATTTATTATAGTGATTAAAAGTTCCTAAACACCACTTAAAGCCCTGTCATAGCTTTTGTGCTCTGCAGGGCATTTCTGCCATTCAAATAAATGTTACTTTTACAGCCTACCTAACAATGTTCAAGGTCTTAAACTGTCCACCAATCAAGCCTCTGTGTCAGGAAGTAGAAAAACAATTTCCCCATTGTGCTTTGCAGAGTCCAACTGGTACAAAGAGATAAGAGATATAAAGATGCAGACAAGAGAACAGTTTATTATTAAACAACATCAAAACAGCCAGTTTGATCATAATCATCAGAGAGTCTGGAGAGTGACTGGTGCTGAAACAACTTGGAAAATGAATTTTAACATTTTACGGTCTATTTTCTTCTTTTGCGGCTTGACTTTGGCCCACAGTGGTGCTAATACCACTGAAACAAATCCATACCATCCTGACATGTGTAACCTCCTGAAAGACTTTGGGGCCATGACAGAAAAAGTGAAATCTATGGAAACAAGACTGAAGGAAAATGAAATCTGCCTAAAGGAGACTGTAACCAGGCTGAAAGACAGCGAAAACCAAATTTTGGAGCTGCAAATCAAAGGTAAAACAAAATGAAGTGAGATTTCTTTGATTAAACTGTTAAGCATTTTTTTCATTGTGGCTGAACACTCACAATTAATTTGACTCAACGTTCTTCAAAAACAATCTTCAAAAATATTAGTATAGGAAGGAAGATGGAAGGTGTTGATGCTCTTATTTTATGTTTTCAAACCTGACAATAGAGCATCAACTCCCTGAAATTCAGTGCTGTAAAAAAAAAAAACAAGAGTCTTGAGCCACGCCCTATTTCTATTTTTACAAAAATTGGAAAAAGCTGGAATGATTTATTGAAATGTATAAACATTGTGTATCGGGATATCTGAGTAAAAAACAAAGAGTTTATGCCTCTCTAACAACTTGGAAATTTGGTAGGACCACCCTAAATTGTCATATTAGAATGCGAAATTAATTACACTGTTTGTCTAATTAAAGATGAAAAGCTTAAAACAATGACATTTTGAAGACCAGATAATGTCCATGTTATCAAAAAGCTCATTAATAATACCATAGTAATTATCCAAATTAAAAGCTAAATGTCACATTTATCTGCTTATATAAAGAAATCTGATACACCTGATCGTCTGTGTGTTCTTACAGATAAGTCACAATATAAGTCAGTGTGGAACCTACATTTACAACAATTTTATGTTTATGATTTGATTTCTACAGAAAGAACCAAGATAATATTCAGTGCAACAGCAGGAAGAGGCAATGCACACATCGGACCCTTCAACACAGACATAATTATAGACTATAAGAAAGTAATTACAAACTTTGGCAATGCCTACAGTCCAGTCACAGGTAAGATTTACAGCCTCCTGTATGCTCATTTGTTTTATTTATCAAAGTAAAAGAGATATAAGTGCAAGACGAAAACATGTTTGCAATTCAGTTTTGGAAAATTATATTTATTGTTATTGTAAAATTAAATGTACTAAACTTAATTATTACAAATTTCAACAGCAATTTACAAATCTGACATTTATATATAGTTAAAGGATGAGAAGTAATGATCAAATCTGAATTTCCATTACTTTTTCCTTTTCTTTTTGATGTGACCAACACTCTTTTATTCTTCAGGTGTCTTTACAGCACCTGTTGCAGGTGTTTATTACTTTACCATCTTCTATCACAGTGGAAGAAGCTACCCACATTATCTGCGTATTTTCAAGAATAATGAGATGACGGTCTTTACAGCTGATCATGAGACAGAAAGCGACGGAGCTGATAATGGAGGAAACGCTGTGTTCCTGCAGCTGCAGCAAGGAGACCAAGTGTATGTGAGCATGGCTGCAAACACATATGTTGGGGGAGACGACCACACAACTTTTAGTGGCTTTTTGGTCATGCAAACGTAAGAAAAAGTAAATGTATGTCTGCTTAGGATGACAGGCCAGAGCTTCTTTTAAATATGATGCTTCACACAAATCAAACCAATTTCTGTAACATTCAAATGTGCTTAAGAATTTTGTGCTTTAATTTTATTATCACTCTTGGATTTGATATAATTTTAAGATGTATGTTTGTGTTAATTTAATTGATTTGAGTTTCATTGCATTGCCTATTATTAACTGCATTTTGATAGCATTTTTAAAAATCTTTAGTAAGATAGTTTGAATGAGCTCTGTATTCAACTTTATTGCCTTATAAACAACGTTGTTTTGCTTTTTTTCTGCTTGATCGTAAATATCAAAATGTGAGGTCAATGAATTAAATTGAAGTAAATAATTTACGTACCATAATGTATGACTTTTGAAGCATACAGGGATCACCTCCATTCCTACTTCACAATTATGTGTTGACAGTGTATACTAAATAATTGTTGGGGTGCAAATAAATAGGAGTAACTTATAAGCATTTTTAGGAGTGAGGAGGATAAACTGGGACATTTAAGCTGCATTCGTCAACAAACTGATACCTGAAAAAATGCCACGTTTCTCAAAAGGAGCCATGTATTTACACCTATGTGGAGGTCCCTCTGTTTTGAGCCTGTCAACATTATATAACTTTGAATTATAAGCACAGAATGAATTAGTGAACATAGAACAGAAATACAAGAAAAACAGAGGATCTTTATAGTCATGTTATGACCTGTCTAGGGGCCAGGGCATAAAATGAAAAGGAGATGAAAAGTTCCAGCCTTGTCATAGCTTTCCTGCTTTGCATGTTATTTATGCCATTCAAATAAACTTTACTTTTACAGCCTACCTAACAATGTTCAAGATCTTGAGCTGTCCACCAATGAAGCCTCTTTTTGAGGAAATAGCAAAACAGAGTCTCACTTCACATCTTTTCTGCTAATTTTGCCTTCATGTGCCAGAGCTGTTTCAATGATATGGTGGCACAGTTTTTTTTTAATAGTGTATTTTTAGTGTCTGAGCTTATACACTGACAGCAACACTGGAAGTCTTTTGCTAGCAAATGTATCACTGTTTCCTCATTGCTCTTATGCTGAGTTCAACTGGTACAGATAGATAAGCGATACAGAGATGCAGACAAGAGAACAGTTTATTATTAAACAGCATCAAAGCAGCCAGTTTGATCATATTAATGAGAGGTCTGGAGAGTGAGTGGTGCTGAAACAGCTTAGAAAATGAATTTTAACATTTTATGGCCCACAGTGGTGATAAGTTACTGAAACAAATTAATATTATCCTGACATGTGTAACCTCCTGAAAGATTTTAGGGCCATGACAGAAAAAGTGAAATCTATGGAAACAGACTGAAGGAAACTTTTTTTCGTTGTGGCTAAATATCTCATAAGGCAAAACAACAAACAAAGCAAAAAAAATGAAGACATATCACAAAATATAAGGAACAGAAATGCACAGCCCAGAAACAAATCAAATTTCTGACCTATAACACTATCGCAAGAAGATGCTTTCTGGATGGTAGAGCATCTGGAATTGTGCATGACGTATTATAGATTAAAATATGATAGTACTTTTCTGCCTTCATTGTTCCACTATTTTTGACAGAATTGTTAACATGATGTAGACTAACTCATTGTTGGGGTACAAATGAATATAAAAGTAAACAGGTTTATTGGTCCCTCCAAAAACACCCCACCAAAAACAAACAAACAAACAAACATAGACTAGCTTCTACCTTAAGTGTCCAGACTTGCTAGTACAAAGTTAAACCCGATTTTGCTTTCAGAAATGTCTTCAGTTTTCATGGCATAGGTCCAACAATTCAAAGAACGATTCAGTGTCAGTGATTCAGTGCACATTGAAGAGAATGGCAACCTCAACATCGAAGTTTATCGGAAGCCAACACACACGGACCAGTACCTCCTCTTCGACTCCCATCACTCTCTGGAACACAAACTTGGAGTAATTAGGACCCTACACCACCGGGCAGAACATGTTCCCTCTAAGCCTGAAGGGAAAAAGAAGGAACACACGCATGTAAAGGAAGCACTCAAAACGTGCGGCTATCCTAAATGGGCGTTCTTAAAGTCAGCAAAGTTGCACAGAAAAGAAGATCAGACACCAGCGAGGGAGGATAAGAAGGACAGACGCAACAACATTGTCATCCACTATGTAGCCGGTGTATCAGAAAAACTCAGGAGAGTTTTCTCCAAGCATGACATCCCGGTTTATTTCAGACCCAGCAACACACTCAGACAAAAACTGGTTCACCCGAAAGACAAAACTCCAAAACACAGACTTAACAATGTGGTGTATGCTGTACAGTGCAGCGAGGAATGCCCAGACCTCTACATTGGAGAGACCAAACAGCCACTTCACAAGCGCATGGCACAACACAGAAGAGCGACCTCCACAGGACAAGACTCAGCTGTCCATCTGCATCTTAAGGATAAAGGACACTCTTTTGAAGATGCCAATGTTCACAATTTGGACAGAGAGGACAGATGGTTTGAAAGAGGAGTGAAAGAAGCCATCTATGTCCACTGTGAGCGACCATCTTTGAACAGAGGCGGTGGTTTACGACACCAACTCTCTGCCATCTATAATCCAGTTTTGAGTTCCCTCCCAAGACACATTAACACCCACTCACATCCTCGGCCACCTGACCTCAGGAATTCGCATGATAAGGTGGGGCCAGGTTTCACAACGAGCTCACCCGAAACCCTGGTTGATTGGGACCCACACCCAGTTTCACACCTTGGCTCAGGCGTTTAGAGGATCATCAGGGGGTCCTTTTGTCCCTCTTTGGGGGAAAACTCCCACTAGGTTTAAATCTGGGACTCTCCACCATTTGACCTTAGAACTGAAGAAGCTTCTCGGATGAGAGGTGAAACGTCTTCAAGTAACTTAAAGAAGTCCAGACGCTTTTCTTTGCAAGCTCCTTTGACAATAATACAAGATCATTTTGAACCAGAAAAATATTTATTTTAGAAAGATGAACATGAACATTTATGTTGCTGGGAATCGAGGAAAGTTGTGATTTTTGCTGCCGGTGTCCAGCGGCCGTTGCCAGCGGCCGTTGCCAATAGCTCCACCGGCCGCTGCCAGCGGCTCCAGCGGTGGGATAGTGTTTGGGTCCCGGTGTCAGTGTCCCCAGCACGACACATCCGATACCATGTGAAAACAAATATGTAATTTTTTGTTGTAGCCTTCACACTGAATGTAACGACACTAATTTTTCACTCTTTTTGTTTCTCACGAAACAAAGACACTACACTTCGTGAATAATCCCAACCCAGTGGAAACATGTTCTGTCTAATTTGGCACGACAGGTCACATAGCATATGTGAATAATAAGATTCAAGATTAATTTTTTTTGTCACATGCATAGTTATACAAGTACAACACACAGTGAAATGTATCAACAAAGTTCCGAACGCCGGCGCGTTTCCCCCGGCGCTTCTTTGTTTTGCGCCTCAATTTTCGGGCCTTAAAATTGTAAGGCCCGGACTCCAAAGTGTCACCCTCACTTAGAGAATTGCATGAACCCTAGTTAAAATAATTGTGCAATGAAAAATAGCATTTATAATGGTTTTCAATGGGGCAGAAATCGACCACGAGGTTCGATAGAGGATGTATGTCTGTATCTCAGCCATTTAAGCTCATTTAAGGAACTTTGGCTATATTCCATTCAACACAGTGAAAATAGTGTGAAATTAAAAAACGCAAAGGCCACGAAATGGTCCCAGGTTCACCCAATACAATAAACCCTACTCAGCTAACCTCCCCAGAACAAGCAAGAGGGAATGGACAGTGCTCGGCTTTACAAACACAGTTTAACACAAAGTGGGCCGAAATAGCGGACTGTGCTCTCAGTCTAAAGCAGCCACACTGAACCACAGATCATCAGTCTTTTATAGACGCAGGTGAGCTCAATCAGCCACTCATTGCTTCCCGGTTTTCCACAGGGCTCAAGCTGGCCAATCACCTACGAGGGCTGACACACTTGAATTTGCCTGGAGGAAAACATGTTGCCTCATACGCTCCAAAACCCTAGGCAGTACCAATGATAGCAAAGATAAATAATACAAAACGGGAAAACACTAAGGACCATAACAAAATAAAATGTACTGAAATATTAAAAATGTTAAAATCCATTAAAATGTAAAACGAGAATAATTAAAGTGTTTAGAAAATTCTTGAAATTGCTTTTAAAAGGAGTACAATGTGTTTAATAAGTTTAAGAGATATAGTAATTATATATGATTCATCTTTACAAGTTTCCTGGTTTATTGTGGAGAGCTGATGATTGTAAGAGGAAACGAATGTGGTTGTGAAGTTTGTGCACGTCTGCTCAACAGTCTTTGTTGATCCGCACATTTTACACACTTTTTTCTTTGTGTCAAGAGTCTGCGCTACCTTGTAGATGTCCGCTGATCTCTCTGCATTCCTTCACACATAACTGTTGTAATCTAGCCCATTTGGTACTGTGCCATACTGTTCCAGATCATTCTCCAATGACTTCATTTGTTTGTCTCAGCCACATATGATAACTGGGGACGCATAAAAAGATGTAAACAAAGTTACAGAAAAATGAACTCTTAGCATGTAATAAACATGTCCTCCACCCTCTGGAAACATGTGAATACAGAGCCTACAGAGGCAGTATACAAACGACATGCAAAATGAGTCAAAGTTTGACGTTCACAATGACCACATGGAGGTCTACAGATGACAACACTAATGTTATAAAGCAAAAGAGATTAAGTAGAGTCAAAAAAAAGTTCTCCCCCATCTGTGGACCACAGTTGAACCCCCAAAAATGAGATATGCTGTAAAAGACATCACTCTGCACGTCACTTTGCACTTTGACATTACTATCTCTTTAAAACTTTGGGTCTGTCAATCACAATTTCCTTAATCTATATAATCTATAAATCACATATAAGACTGGATGTTGATCTTTTCACTTCATTTCTGGCCAGAGATCTCATCCTCTATGACACTGCCTGATGGTCTCATGTTAAAGTCTGTATGCCTTACATAAAAAATAGACATCATTTCACTGAGCATGATGTTTGGATCCCACTCAAAGCACAGAATTTGTTTATGAGCGAAAGCAGAAGTAGAGTTGGCTACTCAATATGGTGTGACTCGATGCACAAATTTATTAAAATGACTCAGATGTAGGAAGCAGAAATTTTATCCTGGTAATCCAACAGTCCTGCATCATTTCACCAAGCACATGATGAATCTGTCTCTGTCTCTCTTTCTCATAATGTAAATGACATCTTTCATAACTGGAATATAAAAATCCCTCACATCAGTGGATCATTCATTCAGAGGGAAAGTCAGACTTTTATTTTAATATTCAAATCCTGACCAGGACAAAAAGAGCTCTCTATACTGTATTTCAATATTTACCTGAGAGCTGTCTTTATGAACACATCGGATAGAGAAGAAATTATCACATGTAAGTTTAAAAACTGTAATATCATTTCATGATTGTGATACAGAGGTGATGTGTAGAGAATATTGAAAATATTTTGTCATGTGTTAAAAAAAATAAACATTTATCTTGCACAACTTTTACTGAAAAGACTTGTGAGCTTACAATGACAAGAGCTTCCAAGATGAGTAACATTAATGATTTCATTACCTTCTCCATGAGCTGCTGAATTATTAAAAATGAATTAATTTCTGTTCTGGTTCAAAATGTTCACACTATTTTTCTTTATCTGGCTTTCTGTTTAATCCATCTTTTCTTTCCTGACATAAAGTGTGCATCAAAGAAGTTCTGTTCAAATCTTTGTTTCCTTGAGCAATAAAATATAACTTTCATCTGTCAGATCAAAGATGCAGTGGAGTCTGTATCTGCTTATTCTGATGGGTAAGTGGATTGTTTACCAAATATACTGTTTTTAATTAAAATTAAAATTAATGCAGATTATGACCTCACACATTTTGTTGTTGTTGTTGTTTACTTTTTTAAGTGAATTCAATAATGTCATATAATCTCTATATCATATTTCTGTATTTTAGGTCAGTGTTGCTTCTTTACATGCTGCCTGTATGAGTACCACTTTATTAAAGAAAACAAGAGCTGGTCTGAAGCACAGAGATACTGCAGAGAGAAATATACAGACCTGGCCAAAGTGGTTGACATGACAGACATGAGCAGACTCCGTAACTCCACACAGAATCAAGGAGAAGCCTGGATTGGACTGAACAACAACACAGGTGGAAACAGGACGTGGCATTGGTCTCTGCCAGGAGTGGAATACATTCATAATGACAGCAGCTGGGATCTGAAAGGAAGAACTACTAGAGAGCGACCTGGGAACTGTGGGAGGAAAAGATACGATAATGGAGATAAAAAGCTGGCAGATGTTTCATGTGACATTACTATGTGGTTCATCTGCTACGATGGTGAGGAGATGTGAATAATATTAAATATTATTATAATATCATGATATAAAAATATAATGGAATATCATAATACTAAATTAAGAAGATAGAGACAGACAGAATTTCACAAGAAAATTTATTGAGGGATGTCTTTGTGTGTTTTTCTGTTTGTTTCACAGAAATAAAGAAAGACAAGAAAACATTACATTTGATTGAAACATTTATGAACTGGACAGAGGCTCAGAGCTACTGCAGATCCTATTACACTGACTTGGCCAGTGGACTCGATCAGGTAGATGGAGAAGAAATGAAGACCCTGTTCAATGGCCGTCGCATGAGTGTGTGGATGGGTCTGTTCAGAGACAGCTGGAGGTGGTCCGATAGGAGTAATTCCTCTTTCAGATACTGGGATATGCAGTTATTCAATGATGAACAAAGCAACAAGACATGTGCTATGACTCTGTTAAACAGATCAGGAAAATGGAGCTCTGATGAATGTGACAAAGAAAAACCCTTCTTCTGTTATGATGGTGAGTTTTTATCATTTATGTAGTCTTTTATCATCCTTGTGCTTTTGATGTAAGCTTCCTGTGTTTACGACCCTTTGGTCAGCAGGAGGTCTAACAAACACACACACACAAACACACACACACACACACACACACACACACACACACATTCTCACATAACACACACACAGTGCCTTGTCTTTGTAACCAAGGGGGGTTACGGGGGGAAGGTACGTGTTGTAAACTATTGTTTCTTGTGTGAACGTCGCCAATAAAAGGGAGCGAGAGGGGGCAGTCGGAGAGGTCATTTTGTGATGTGCTGAGGTACGGACAAGGCCCCCCTTGCAAGTAAAAAGATCGATCGCTGTTGCCTTGTCTTTCTTTCATGGGAATAAGTTCTGGGATCAGCGGGGTCTGATTTAGACCCAACATGAATATACTTAGTTGACAGTCAGATGACTTTAAATATCTGTGGGATAACTTTGAGCTACTTTTAGGTTCAACCAACGTTTTAAAGTCTCTGTTGTCTGTAAATATGGAGAGAAGTTGTTTTGGATTCCTAATAGTTTAAAAACACACAAACATTTGAGGATGTTGTTGACCTGTCTGCACAAAGTTCATTAACATTATTATACTGTTTTCTACTGAGGGCAGAGTAACACACAAGCTTTTTCTATTTTTTCTTTTTTTTAATTTTTATTATTGGAACAAAATAAACAGCACAGACATTTTCTCATGATTAGAGCTCACATAGATTCAACTCAATGTGTTGTTTTTTTCTTTACGGCAGATAAATTGATCCTGATCAAAGAAAACAAGACCTGGGCTGAGGCCTTGGATTACTGCAGAAAGCGTCACAGAGACCTGGTCTCCATCACTAACCCTCAAGAGCAGGGATGGGTCCAAGACAAAGCCAAGAATGCCTCGAGTCCTTTTGTCTGGCTCGGCCTGCGCTACTCCTGCACTCTGGATCTGTGGTTCTGGATCAATGACAGGCTTGTCTGTTATGAGAAGTGGAGCAGAGAGGGAAAGACTGAGGAGTGTGGCAGGGCTGTGGGCATGCAGAGAGGAGGACAACATGAGTGGGTCAGTCAGAGAGACAATGAGACATATAATTTTGTTTGTTTCAAATAAGACTTCAGAACTATTTTAGAATTTAGACACGAGGCAAAATAAGATTTATCTCATCTCCATTTATTACAGATTTCATTCTGGAGTGAATTGTGATTTTGTAGTTGTCTGCTGTGTGTCACTTTGTGTTTTGTTTTTTTTTGTTTTTTTGATGATGACAAAATTTCAGCTAGAAGCAAAAATCAAATGTTTAGCTGTAAATGGCACAACACTGATAAAGTCTGATCTGCACTGAAGTAATATGGTTTCATTATTTTCCTCTTGACTGTCGGATTCAGCGATATTATACTTACTTTCTTCATTTCGCTGCATTACTCTATTATTACACTTTTCTTATTAGACGTCTGAAACAAAGTTAGTTTCAGTTTTCATATTTGCTGTTTTTTTTTTTTATCTTTGTAATCTTTTTGTCTTTGTGCACTTATAAACTGGTCTTAGTGATAATATTTCTAATCTTTAATGGTTAGTAAATATTAAAACTAATGCGACAAACCAGAGCATTTATATTGTAAACTTTCACCAATGTAACTATTTTTTTCATATGACTATTTAAAGTGATGTGCTGCAAACTAGTGATCTGTGTGTGTCAAGATAAATAAATACTCAGTTGCAAGTGTAACAATCAACACTCCTTACAGTAGTTCTTGGTACATTTATTTCTACAGAAAACCCTTAAAATCCTTACACGTGCGACTTACTGACAAAAAGCACTTTCTTACTACAAGCCTCATTCATTCATTGACAAAAGTGGTTTTTTTTTCTTTGCCTAAGCTCTTTTAACCTGACATTCACCCTCCAGTGGGAGCACTGGGGGCAACTCAGGGCTCAGTATCTCGTCCAAAGATACTTTGACACACAGATTTGACCGATCTACTAACCTTCTAATTAACAGACCTGCTCTACCTCTAAGTCAGAGCCATCCTGCTGTTAGATTGACAAAAAATGTTTTAGAAAATCAGTTTTATGTCAATAGGTTTATATTGTACTGTATGTACTGACTGATCTGTCTTAAAGAGCTCATAACTGCAAGATTGACATGATTTTGGAGTCACAATATAATGTGACACACACACAAACTTGAGCAACCTTACTTAAAGGCTCTTCCCACAGCTTTGACTATAAATGCTATTCATTACATTTATATGCAAAAGGATGAATGAGTTCTTCTCTGCTTCATTTTAAATCTCCAACAGTTATGATCATTATATAGTTGATATTCTGATAACAGGAAGTGGTGCACAAGCTCAGATTAGATAAATGTAAATAAATTAAACTGTAATTTAGGGATTTTAAAAAAAACTTGTCAAGATGTGGGTACAAATAAAAGAGTAAAATTTATTTAATGTTGTAGTTTTTCAGACTGTTATTCCTTATTTGTCCTCTAGATGTTGCCAGTGTGTTTGACTTTCTTCCTGCTGCACACTTTCTCCATCGTGTGTCACTTTGTGCTATATGGAAGAAAGTTCTGGATAATGAATGGGATGTTCATGTTACTTTCATTATATAAAGTCAGATAAAGTACCCACTCCAAACACCCACCCTGACCCCACTCACACTTTTACTGTACTGACAGCAACACTGTCGCTGCATGGACCCCACGAGTTTGTGCAGACCTGATACTGTGAGTCATGTATGTGAGAATGGTGCTGCCTTTCTCTGCACCCCTGTGAATAATCAGTGTGGCTGAGTTCAGTTAACTGTAAGAGAAGTCAGTAATGAGTCCATCACAGTCAGCACTGTTTGCTTTTAAACATGTAAAGCTGTGTAAGGTGTGACTGGGTTCATTATTCTGCTACATTATGAAGTTTTTCCCACAAACCACAAGGCAGAACTCTTAGAGTTGAAAAAGCTATCTTTAAATTATGCACATTTTTAAAGTCGATCTGAAGAAATGACTTGATTGGCTGAGGGCCGTCACGTTTAATGAGTTACAATGCACACAACTGGTCTGTGTTTCCTGTGTGCACACACTGACTACTGTAAAGTTAAAGGAAAACACTGTGCAGGTTAAAATAATTCCACTGTAAATATGGGAAAATCTGAAGAGAGTAAAACGTTTGTTTTTAAATTCTAAGAGTTTCAGATTATTTCTAGGTTTATATAAAAATAACATCGATTATGTTTCAGTGTAATAATGTTGTAGCATATGGGAAGAATCTGCTCGAGGTTTTGGATTTAAAACACATCTCTAAAAGTGTAACAGAATTAATTTAAAAAATACAAAAGAAAAAAACCCAAAAGGTAAGCAAAGGTCACTTTAATGTTCCTTCATAAACAAAAATATATAAATAATAAAGCAGAAGTTACTTGGCAGTGAAGGATCACAATCTACAAAGCTACACTCTGTTCACAGATAAAAAATAGCTTGTTTTGTATTTACAAATAACTGCATGATCTACAGTTCTTTACTTCTGCTAATGTGCTTGCAGCCTTAACCACAATGACTTTATTTTTATTTGTTTTTCTTTTGACATTTCTCAAACCCTTTGACTAGACAGTTATTAAAATGAGTTTGCAACTTTGCATATCCTACCTTGCTTTGTTTCTAAATCCTAAAAACTTCAGTATTTTCCAGGTTTATATAAAAATGTGTGTCAGTGTCATGATGAGGCGATGCTTTGCAAAATATGAGAAGAGTCTGCTCCAGGTGCTTGATTTGAAAGAGAACTTCAAGGCAAATAAAATGATCAAAACATCAAAAAGTAAGCAAAGATCACTTTACTGTGTGATTTCAATAACATGACCAGGGGTCTCAAACTTTAATGAGGAGTGAGCCACTGCTGGCACTGTCATCTCATTGGAGGGCCACTTTAGTGTTCAAGCAGTACAAAACAAACAAACAAGAAAACACCCACAAACATTTCCGTAAATAGTGTTTTCTTTGTTTTTTAAAGTTGAAATATTGTAGAACAAGACAAAACTTCAAACATGAATGGACGTTTTCAAAAGTTGATTCTGTTCATCTGGACGTAGCGTTTTCTGGGAGAAACGTTTCGTCACTCATCCAAGTGACTTCTTCAGTCTCAGCTGACTGCAGGTTTCCCCAATCTTTTAAACAGTACATTTGCATAATGACTGAAACCAGCCCACTGAAGGAACAATGGGCAGTGAGGTCAGTTCCTTAATCATAATTATGCAAATTCTCATGACCATTGATCAACAACCACTGACCAAAACCCACTGATCAAAGACCACTGATCAATGGCCATGAGTACCATTCTGTGAATGGTACCCATAAAATGATCAAAACCTCAAAAAGTAAGCAAAGATCACTTTACTGTGTGATTTCAATAACATGACCAGGGGTCTCAAACTTTAATGAGGAGTGAGCCACTGCTGGCAAAAAGTTTTCTCATCTTTGATCAGAAAATGATCAGATCATTTTCTGATCAAAGATCAGTGGTCTTTGATCAGTGGGTTTTGGTCAGTGGTTGTTGATCAATGGTCATGAGAATTTGCATAATTATGATTAAGGAACTGACCTCACAGCCCATTGTTCCGTCAGTGGACTGGTTTCAGTCATTATGCAAATGTACTGTTTCTAAGATTTGGGGAAACCTGCAGTCAGCTGAGACTGAAGAAGTCACTTGGATGAGTGACGAAACGTTTCTCCCAGAAAACGCTACGTCCAGATGAACAGAATCAACTTTTGGAGATTTATTTTCCTGGATGATTGAGAATGCATCAAGATGAATGCACGTTGTTTTTTCCTAACTCTTAACTAACTGAAGCCTTTCATTGAACTACCAAATAAACAAATTGGTCCTCTCTTTCTGGCAGACACGTGGCAGCACTTCTGCTATTGTTTTGAGAGCGTTTATTGGATTAATCCCTGCTTCCCCCTGGACCCTGGAGCCCCGGACCCTTTCCCCCGCCACACATATTCTCACCTGGTGTCTCACTGTAAATAAACGCTGTTATGGCCCGTCTAGGCACGGCCAGACCACAACATAAAGGGTGATCCATCCCCATCCAACCCCAAGCAGCACGTCACACACTTAATACTTTGTGACAGTGATTTATTTACAATGAGTGCCGTTAAACAAAGGAAGGGAGGATATCATAACTTCAGGGTGAACCCAAGGCCAAAACAACAAACAAAAGGTAGCCTATCTCAGGAATAAATACAACTTACCTCGTTCCGTGTCTTTTCTCGCTTTTTGGTGAGTTGGGTTGGCGTGTCCTGTTCTGGTTGGCAGTTTTATTTTGTGTGTGTGTGTGTGTGTGTGTGTGTGTGTGTGTGGGGGGGGGGGGGGGGGGGGGGGGAGGGGGGGGGGTGAGAATGGATTTTTTACTTGAAGATTTTGTGGAGGCACCTTCATGGGAAAAAAATGACAAATGTAAGAAGGCGGACCTGCTCATTGTGGCTAACTCTTATGATGTGGAAGTGGAAACGCTCGCTGCTGAAAATGCCACGCTAAGGGAGTCGGTGAAATCTCTCACAGAAAATGTTACCCAGCTCAATAGAGAAAATAAAAAAATAAAAGAAACGGTTATTGATCTACAAGCTCGTAGCATGCGTGATAATCTAGTATTTTCTGGTATTCCAGAAGCCGCTGGAGAGGACGCGAAGACCACGGTAAAAAGCTTCATCAAAACCCACCTGAAGCTGCCGGAGGACACGGTGAAGAACATCGTTTTCGATAGGGTGCATCGCCTCGGCCCCATTCGGGCTACGGCCGGGAGACCACGTCCTATCGTGGCCAAATTCGGCCACTTCAAACAAAAGCAACATGTGAAAAGCCGCGGCAGGGAATTAAAAGGAACGGACTTCAGCGTGAACGATCAGTTCCCCAAAGAGATCCTGGAACGACGCAGGGTCCTCTTCCCAATTCGACGCGGCTTCATCCAGAAAGGCTCCCGCGCTGTCATCGCTGTGGACCGGCTGTACGTGGATGGACAGCTCCACCGCGACCCCAACACCACTCCGTGGCTGTATTAACTTCAGACCAGATAAGAATCCGCTACACCCTTTCCCTATCCACTCACACTAACTTGGATTAACATTTGTTTAACTTACCGGTATCAAATCGCATCTTAAGTGTGATTTCATAACAGTATTAACACCGTCACTCTCCGTCAGTGATTTAATTGGAATGTTTACGTTTTCTTTTCTCTCTTCTCGTTTTTTTTTTTTTTTTTTTTTTTTTTTTTTTTTCCTCTCTTTTCCCCCTCTTGTTTTTATGCTGCTCACCCTCGTCCTTGGTTTCTTTCTTTATTTCTTTCACTGCTTCGATCACCTGCTTCCACACTCATCCACAAACAACATCATTTATTTCGACACTTACTCACTGCACGATCACGCACAGTCATGCGCTCAACGGCAGCACATTTACATCAGTCAGACAGTGCACACAGACCTACAGGATACACACACTTAAGCCAAGCATACTCATATTAGTAAATATGCAAACACATAGTCAGACTAGGGGAGCATCTCGCCACACATTTTTTCTCTCTCTCCCTCTCCTTATTTATGAACAAGTGATATATTCTCTCCACCTGTCTAAGCGATACACACAGAGTACACCCCTAGTTATGCACAGACATCTATGGGTGCACTAAGATTCGTTACATGGAATGTAAATGGAGCTGGCTCCAGAGAAAAGAGGTTAAAAATATTTAACCAACTCAAAAAACTACAGGCAGATGTTGTCCTTTTACAAGAGACCCACAGACCTCTTAGAGGTTCGAATGAACTTAAAACACCTGAGTTTCCTAATGTGTTCTCAGCCTGTTATAATTCTAGACAAAGGGGAGTAGCAATTTTAATTCATAAAAAAATTAATTTCACAGTAATCGATACAGTTATAGATCCAGAGGGCAGATTCTTAATCATTAAACTATCTATACTTGATAAAAAGCTATGTATTGTAAGTGTATATGGTCCAAATGTTGATGATCCCTCATTCTTTCACGGTTTTTTCAGTGCACTCTCTGAACACTTAGATGGCACACTTGTGCTTGGAGGCGACCTCAACCTTGGACTGAATGAAGAAATGGATAGGCTCAATACAGCAGGAACTCAGCGTAATTGGCAGTCAACAAATATAATCAAACAGTATATGAGCGACTTTGGTCTTTGCGATGCATGGCGCTCCCTTCACCCCACCAGTAAGGAATATACTTTTTTTTCACATGTTTATCACTCCTACTCTCGTCTAGATTATTTTTTGGTCAGCAGCTCACTGCTGAGTGACGTTTCAGACACTGAGATTCACCCTATAGTTGTCAGCGATCATGCTCCTGTATCTTTAACACTAATGCACAAGAATAATACTATGCCAAGTAAAAACTGGAGATTTAATACATCACTGCTTAAAGATGAAGACTTTATTAAATATTTTAAAAAAGAGTGGACTTCATATTTAGACTTTAATGACACTCCCGGAACATTAGCTTCTGTTTTATGGGAAGCAGGGAAAGCTGTGATGAGAGGTAAAATAATTTCTTTCTCATCACATAAAAAGAAAAAAGAAAACAAAAATATTCAGGAATTAGAAAAAAACATCAAATCACTAGAAGAAGCCTACGCGTCCCTCCAAGATCAGGAAACATTGAACAAAATACGCAAAACAAAACTAGAATTAAGTGAGAAAATTGATAGAAAAACAAAATTCTTAGTACAAAGACTACGCTTACAAAATTATGAACATAGTAATAAATCCGGTAAATTTCTAGCAAACCAGTTAAAAATAAATAAAGAAAAAACAACTATATGTGCTGTTCAAGATTCATCTGGGAACACAATATATGAACCGAAACAAATAAACAACATTTTCAGGGATTTCTATAAAACGTTGTATTCACCACAAATAAACCCATCTAAAAAGGAAATTGATCAATTTTTAGACAACATAACTCTCCCAAAATTATTAGACTCTCAAGCAATGGCACTGGATTCGCCACTGACATCAGGTGAACTCCAGGAAGCCCTGATAAATATGTCCAATAATAAGGCTCCAGGTCCACACGGCTTTCCTGCAGAATTCTACAAAGAATTCTGGACGATTCTAGCACCAGTTTTTTACAGAACGTTGTTAGAAATCAAAGAAAAGGGCAGACTTCCATCAAATATGAATTCTGCAAACATTAATCTCCTGCTAAAACCAGGCAAAGACCCTGTATATCCCTCAAGCTATCGTCCAATATCCCTTATTAATGTAGACCTCAAAATAATCTGCAAAGCTCTCTCGAAGAGACTAGAGAAAATAACCCCCCTCTTAATTCATCCTGACCAAACTGGTTTCATAAAAGGTAGGCACTCATCAACAAATACACGTAGATTACTTAATTTGATAGACTACTCATACAGTAAAAACCTTGAAACTACAATATTTTCCTTAGATGCAGAAAAAGCGTTTGACAGAGTTAACTGGAAATTTCTATTTGCAACTTTACACAAATTTGGTTTTGGATCTTCTTTCATCAACTGGTTAAAAATATTATATAATTCCCCAACAGCTTGTGTCAGAACAAATGACCAGACATCCTCCAGCTTATGTCTCCTGAGGGGCACCAGGCAGGGATGCCCACTCTCCCCTTCACTGTTTGCAATTTTTATCGAACCACTAGCAGCAGCAATTAGACAGAATTCAGCAATTAAGGGCATAAAATGCAAGAACGTAGAACATAAAATCAGCCTTTATGCTGATGATGTGTTACTCTTTCTCCAAAATTCACAAACCAATATCTCTGGGGTGATTGAATTGATAAACTCTTTTGCAAGAATATCAGATTACTCAATTAACTGGTCAAAATCTACAGTCCTTCCTATTAATTGCTGCTTCCATAATTCCTCTTCTACTCCACTGCAATCGGGAAATATAAAATATTTAGGTATTAATATTTCTCCCAAGCTTGCAGATCTAACTAAATTAAACCATACCCCACTTTTAAAGAAAGTAGAAGGTGATCTGGCTAGATGGAAATGTCTACCCATATCACTCATGGGAAGGGTTGCTGCTATAAAAATGATGGTATTACCAAAAATAAATTATTTATTCTCAATGATCCCAACTAAACCGCCGCAAGATTGGTTCAGATCTCTAGATTCATATATGTCCAAATTCCTTTGGAAAAATAAGCCCCCACGTATAAGCTTAAAAACACTACAAAAGACCAAGGATAAAGGAGGATTAGAACTACCTAACTTTCAGCACTACTTCTTAGCCAACAGGCTTCAGTTTATCTCAGGATGGCTAAAACACACCCTCTTAGATGAACCTTGGCTAGATGTAGAACAAGCACTTTGCAATAATCTAGAGATTTCAGATCTACCATTTATCAGCTCAAACATCCAACGACATGAATGCTTCAAAAGCATCAACATCAGCTCTTCTCTGACAGCATGGTGGGAGTTTCTGAAGTTGACAGAGTCTTCATTAATCCCATGCAAACGTACACCTATCTGGAACAACCCTGACATATTACAAAACAATAATATGATAAACTTTTCAGATTGGAATGGTAAAGGAATCAAATATGTAGAACATATACTAGAAGGAACAGAATTTATTTCATTTGACAGACTAGTTACACAATATGGGATCAACAAGAAAAGATTTTTAGAATATCAACAAATTAAATCCATAATAAAAAAGAAATTTAAACTGGGTCAAGTTGAACTACAAACACCACCAAGTGTGGTTCAATTTTTTACTCTTAAAACCCCCAAATTACTATCCAAAATATACAGAATGCTTTCTAAAACAGATGAATCAATATCACTTCCTATTGCAAAATGGGAAGCGGATTTATCAGTTAACTTAGACCAAAACTTCTGGTCTCAGATTTGCTTAAAAACCTTTCATCTAATCAGAAATCCCAGTCTTCAATTAATTCAATACAAAATACTACATAGAGTGCACTATACAGGTCATCGGATGTTCAAGATGGGCTTTGCATCTACCAACAACTGCTCACACTGCCAAACCAATTCACCGGACAATTATATCCACGCTCTTTGGTTCTGTCCACCAGTTCAGAAGTTTTGGCGCGAGATATGTGAAGACTTATCAAAGTGTCTGAAATGTAACATTCCAACTTCCCCCTTAGTGTGTTTGTTGGGCAGCTTAGATAATGTCACTTCAGAAAAGAATATAGCCCATATGGTTTTCACTGCCCTATGCATAGCCAAGAAAACAGTCCTCATGAACTGGAAAAATAAAAACAATCTTAATTCTAACCAATATAGAAATTATCTATTAGATTACATTAGTCTTGATACAGCCTCTGTCACCACATCAGATCAATCGCTCTGGGCTCCTTTGATCAGCTCCATCACCTAGTGGGGGTGGGGGGTCATATTTTGGTCTCGCCTTCACTGTTGTGATTGGAGTGGGGGTAGGGTCAGGCTTAGGGCGTCGGGGGGTTCCCCGGGAGCATCTTCCTTGGGGGGCTCAACCCGGGGTAGCGGTCATGGCCAATTAGGGGCTCTGTTGGCTCTTAGGTGACGGCTTCCTCGTGGCTACGTGCAGCGGGGCTAGGGGAGGGTCTGTGCTGACGGACGGGGGTTACTGACCTGGTAGCCTGGCTGCCCCTGGGTGGGTCCGGGACGGGCGTGAGGTTCTGGGGGCGCTCCGGCTCTGGCCTGGGGCCCTGGCCGGGCCTCGGGGGCCTGGGTCCTGGTTGGTGTGTTGCCGGGGTTGTGGGCCGGTGGGTATATGGGGGCCCGCCACTGGCGCAGGGTGCCGCCGGTGCGCCGAGCCACCTGGGGGGCTCTTCAACTGGTGGTGGGGGGGGGGGGGGGGGTTGTCACATCTTGCAGGAGCTTTCCTCTCCCAGGAACTCTCTCTGCAAGAGGGGGAGATACAGGAGAGGTGGAGGAAGATCTCAGCCTGGGCGTCTATTGTCTTATGTAGTCTGGAAGATGAGTGGATGATGGGGTGGGTGCAGTTTTCTCTGTTGTAGGGTTGGGTGGACTGCCCCGGGCTCTGTGGGGCCGGACGGCGCCGCTGCACTGGGCCCCGGTTCGGATGGGCCTGGGCCCCCCTTCCCTGGCGGGTCGCGGAGTATGGGGGTGCCTACTGGGGTCAGCGGGGGAGATGGCCCCAGGGAGGGGTCACTTGCCCCTCCCTTCCTTCCCTCCCCATCTCCAGCTGCCTCCCTCTTCCCGCTCCACCACAACTACCCACACATGCAGGGCCTTGGAGTAGGGGTGTGTCACCAGGGTGCAGAGGAGGTAACCCCCCCCTCTGTCCCCTTCTGGCTGCCTCTGCCTCAATTTTATCCCGCAACTTAGACATTCACATTACTCACACTCTCATTACACATACATATAGGATCTTGGGGGTGGGCACGCTACACGGAATCCCAATTACCATCAGGGTGTACACCTCACCCCCGGCGTCGTTGCCCACCTCTCAATTTTAAATACACGTAGACATTGAGGGCTAGCAGGAGGGACTATGCGCTTACCTGCTGCTCTCTGGCAGGTAGCTCCATGCCCTCCTGGGTTTTAAATGCACCTTAGAACACACATACATCAACACTACAATGAGCGGGTGGAGGGAGGTTAGGAGTCTTCTCTCACCCTCGTTCTCTGCTTTCTGCTGGAGCAGGGGGGCTAGGAGGAGGAGTTGGCCGTCCGACTGGGATCCGGAATGTGGGGCCTCCCTGCTGCTGCGGAGTCGGGGCGGTCTGCTTCTCCCCACCGCAGGGAAAAGGGTAACACAACCTGGGTCTGGGTGCAGTTCCCCCCTCCAGGGGCAAGGGTACCTAGACCCGGTTCGTAGAGTACGCTTGGGGAGTGTGATTGTGTGTACAGCGTCTCTTTATGTCTGTCTCCACGTTGGTTGAGTGTGGAGTAAGTGCATATGAGAGCATGAGGGTGGGAATGGATGTTTGTATCTGTGTGTGCCTGTATGTCTGTGTCTATATGTCAGGTTGGGTATCAGATGCCACCTCTCTGAGGACAGCTCAGGCCCTCCAAGGTTTGGAGGCCTATCTCCCCCCACCACTTCCCCTGCCGGGGGCGGACTCCCTCAGACATCGGTGCGTTGGTGGTTCTTTGTGTCCGGGGGTGGGCGTCCGGGTACACACCGGCTCACTCCTTGGCGGCTGCTTATCGGGGCCTGGAGCCTGGGGCTCGCTTGGGCCACTTCGGAGGTGGGGTGCCCCCGGCCTCTCGGCCTGGGGCTCGGTCACTCAGGCACAGCTGGCTGCCGGCGGAGCTCACGGGCACGTCACTGCAGCCCCCCCTGGCTTCTGCTCCGTGGCTGCTGGGTGACCCCTCATCTGGGACTCTCCTCAGCTCTTTCTGGGACAGTGGCACGGCTGCCCCTCTGTTGGTCTTCCTTGGTCTCTTGTGTTCTGGGGGCCTCTGGATGTCTGGAGTTTTGATCTCCTCCATACCTGCTTCATGCCCTGGAGGACGGGGCAGTGGCCCCCCACACCCTCTAGCAGATCATTACATGAGGGAACCTTTTAAGAAAACAAGCGCGTCCATGCTCACAGGTGTACACACGGGTGATCACACACACAAACTACACCCTTTTTGGCTCCTACCTCAATGCACACTGTGCTGTCGATCTTACGTGCTGCACAATAATGTTTAATATTTAGTATTTACTGTCATATTCCCATATATCATTGTGATGTGGTTTATTGTATTACTCTCGTTTTCTTTTGCTTGTTTTCTTTTTTCTTTCTCAACAGGTGATCCAGGTGATCGATATATGTATTTTTTTTATTTATTTTTTTTTTCCTATGCTTATTCTGTTGGTTTTTGTTTTTTGCCCTTCTCCCCCGTCCCTCTTCTCAACTCCTTTTCTTTCCCTCTTTCTTTCTCCCTTTTCTTTCCCCCAGTCAAGTCTGTCCCGTATTCAGCAAGTGAAAATAAAATAAAGAATAAAAGGTGAATCAAATGGACCATTACGGCAAAGCTGGGATGGTCAATTTGGTAAAGAAAATCCGTTGGGCATCTTTCTTCGCCTTTAGACAATAATTCTGATGGCAAAAGAGCCAAACGGGACAGGCAAAAAAAAAAAAAAAAAAAAAAAAAAAAAAAAAAAAAAATGACGTGGAAGTGTCTTACAGTGCTCGCAAAGCCGAGTTGAAGGAAACCCTGGCTGAAAAGCTAGTGGAAAAAGGTGTGCTTCTACCACGAGGGGATGCTGAAAACAAGCCAGTGAAAGGGGCAGATGGCACTGCATCTCAAGCCGATGCTAACGCAGCTGATGCGTCTGCTGCTTGCACGGAGGCTGATCGGATTTCTGAATCCAGTGAAGGTACGTCAAGTGAGGATCTGCGCCTCAAGCTCCGCATAAGGGAGGTGGAGACCCGCAACAAGGAGCTGGAAGAGCAAGCTATGCATCTCCGTATCAGAGCTCTTGAGCTTGAAAAGGGCTCAGCTAAAGGTTCCCCAGCGTCATCAAGCACAAGTGTTTCTTCTTCTGCTAGTTTTGACATAAGTAAGCACATCAAATTGGTTTCCCCGTTTCGCGAGTCTGAGGTAGACTCCTATTTTAGTGCATTCGAGCGCATAGCCGCTGCTTTGAAGTGGCCGAAAGAGTTTTGGTCCCTGTTACTCCAATGTAAGCTTGTGGGAAAAGCCCAAGAAGTGTGTTCAAGCCTGTCTATTGAGCAGGGTTTATATTATGAAACTCTTAAGAAAACTGTGCTGCAGGCATATGAACTTGTCCCTGAAGCATATCGGCGGAAATTTAGGAATCTTAATAAAACTGCTAACCAGACTTTTGTTGAGTTTGCGCGAGAAAAGAATGCGTTGTTTGAGAAATGGTGTTGTTCATGTAAAGTTAAAACCGTGGAAGAGTTGAAAACTCTTATTTTGCTGGAGGAGTTTAAAAAGTGTTTGCCGGAACGCATCATGACTTATTTAAACAAACAAAAGGTAGCCTATCTCAGGAATAAATACAACTTATCTACTCAAAAGAACTAACTCAAACGACAATCACTTTCCTCTCTGCCTAACAAAAACAGGAGAAAACTGATCAAACAAACAGGCGGTCCACCCCTACATGCTCTTACATTAACCAACATAGTGACACAGTGAACAGTCTGCCAGTTGGGTTGGGCCGAGGATGAATGACCTGGCAGTCCCTGGTGGTGTCTTCCTATCCGCTGCCTCCTGGTCCTTAGCCAATCGGTGCGATCCATCCACCTTGGGTGCACCAATCACGGAGGAGCACCTGAACACTCAAATTTACATATGATAATTACGATAACAGTCGTAACAACGCACTTTCTCTTTACCAAAGATACCTGGTCTGCGCGTGAGTCCGTTTCAAACATTGTGACATATTGCCTTCATATGAAATCATTTTTGTGGTTTTAAAGAACTTATTTTAACATCGCACTCGACAACAAAAAAAGTCCTCCTCAACAAAAAAACCTTCAAGGACCAAATTGCATTATATTTCTTCACATCAAGTAGAGGTGACTTGGGCCGCAAGTTTGTAGTTACCACAATGACTCTGTCACACATCAGTCATGAGAAGAATTTAGTTCCTGTAGAAAGAGAAGAAAGTTATTTTTATATGTAAAGTGTAGAAATGAGTGCACTGAGTGAATTTGCTATTTTATGACATTTGTACACATATGCATGAGTGTGTATTATTTCATGATACTGTTGAAAAAAATCCAGTTGTTCACATATTCAACCAACTTAAAGAAGTCCAGACACTTTTCTCTTCAAGCTCCTTAGACTACGATGACCTGGATGACTGAGAACCTTCACAGACAGTTGTTCACATTAAACTTAGTAACTCAGTGTGAATGCTGTACAAGGCAAAAATACTTCAACTATATTTTGTTTATTGATTGTGTATTTATGATTATTTTATTAATGATCAATGATGTGAAATATAATGAATTATTAATAAAGGTGATACATGACAGTGCAGTGAAATATCTTAGCTCCGTGGCTGGTGCTCTTTGTTTTCTTTTTCTGTTTTTTTGTACTTCAGTTTTATTGTTTTACACCCATTGTGTGTAAACAATGAAAATTTCACAAGAGTACTGCTGAAAAAAATTCAGTTGTTCATATTAAACTTGTTGGGATGATTGGTTGTTCTAGTTCAGTCTTTCTCAAAGTGTGGTACGCGTATGCTTACCAGGCTTACCAGCTTGCACCAGCAACTGTTGGAGGAAGTCTTGAGTGAAGAGGAATCTGCCGTAATCCATTCCTAGCAAGGACAGCATGCTCTCTGTGACCTCGAGAGTGGTACCATCACCCAGGCCTGAGAGAGAGAGGAGTTTCTTGGCCCGCTCTGCATCGGAGAGGGAGTAGCAACGCTGCAGCACCTTGACAGCAGTGTATTTCCCTTGAGATCCCAGACGAGGGTCATCACATGGCGGGTGGACAGTGGATCCAGCAAGGCAACCACATGGTGGTATTTCGTGTCGTTGGCCGAAATCCCACCAGAGGTGATCTCCCCCAGCCTCACTTGTTGCTTTCTATCTGTCAGGAAGCTGGTGACACGCTGAGCTGGGAGAGTTTGGAGGAGAGAAGTTCAGGCACGATGGTGTTAAAAGCCGAACTAAAGTCCACAAACAGGACCCTGGCATAAGTTCCCGGGCGGTCAAGGTGTTGCAGGATGTAATGCAATGAAAGTAATGAGAAAGTGGCCAGAGTGTAACTATTGCAGTGTATACAGTGTATTAGATGGAGGAGTTGTACAGGGAGATGGCCACAGGCAGGAATGATTTCCTGTGTCGTTCAGTGGTACTTTTTGGTCTTCTCAGTCTCTGACTGAATGTGCTCCTGTGACTAGCCAGTGCGTCATGGAGTGGGTGGGAGGTATTATCCAACATTGTCTTTATCTTGGACAACATCTACCTGTCAGACACCACCTTAATGGAGTCCAGCTCCATCCCCACAACTTTACTGGCTTCGTGGATCAGTTAATTTAGTCTGTTGGCATCTCTGACCCTCAACCTGCTGCCCCAGCATGCAACAGCATAGAGGATAGCACTGCCCACAACAGAGATACAACATCTTTTCACTTCACTTCTGGCCAGAGTCGAGCCGAGAGATCTCAGCCTCTATGACACTGCCTGATGGTCACGTGTTAAAGTCTGTATGCCTTACACAAAAATAGACTAATTTCACTGAGCATGATGTTTGGATCCCACTCAAAGCACAGAATTTGTTTATGAGTGAAAGCAGAAGTAGAGTTAGCTACTCAGTGTGCCTTAATAGTCAAATTTATTAAAATGACTCAAATGTAGGAAGCAGAAACTTTATCCTGGTAATCCAACAGTCCTGCATCATAACACCAAGCACATGATGAATCTGTCTCTGTCTCTCTTTCTGTCCCTTTTCCTGTTTACTCATAATGTAAATGACATCTTTCATAACTGGAATATAAAAATCCCTCACATCAGTGGATCATTCATTCAGAGGGAAAGTCAGACTTTTATTTTAATATTCAAATCCTGACCAGGACAAAAAGAGCTCTCTCTACTGTATTTCAATATTTACCCGAGAGCTGTTTTTATGAACACGTGAGAAGAGAGAAGAAATTATCACATGTAAGTTTAAAAACTGTAATATATTTAATGTATGTAGTACAGAGGTGATGTGTAGAGAATATTGAAAATATTTTGTCATGTGTTACAAAAAATAAACATTTATCTTGCACAACTTTTACTGAAAAGACTTGTGAGCTTACAATAACAAGAGCTTCCAAGATGAGTAACATTAATGGTTTCATCAGGTTCTTCATGAGCTGCTGAATTATTAAAAATGAATTAATTTCTGTTCTGGTTCAAAATGTTTCCATCTTTTCTTTCCTGACATAAAGGTGCATCGAAGAAGTTTTGTTCAAATCTTTGTTTCCTTGAGCAATAAAATATGACTTTCATCTGTCAGATCAAAGATGCAGTGGAGTCTTTATCTGCTTATTCTGATGGGTAAGTGGATTGTTTTACCAAATATACTGTTTTTAATTAAAATTAAAATTAATGCAGATTATGACCTCACACGTTTTGTTGTCGTTGTTGTTTTTTACTTTTTTAAGTGAATTCAATAATCTCATATAATCTCTATATCATATTTCTGTATTTTAGGTCAGTGTTACTTCTTTACATGCCGCCTGTATGAGTACCACTTTATTGAAGAAAACAAGAGCTGGTCTGAAGCACAGAGATACTGCAGAGAGAAATATACAGACCTGGCCAAAGTGTTTGACATGACAGACATGAGCAGACTCCGTAACTCCGCACAGAATCAAGGAGAAGCCTGGATTGGACTGAACAACACAGGTGGAAACAGGATGTGGCATTGGTCTCTGCCAGGAGTGGAATACATTCGAAATGAAAGCAGCTGGAATCTGAATGGAAGATATGGTAATGAGCCACCTGGAAACTGTGGGAGGAAAAGAGACAAGCTGGCAGATGTTTCATGTCACCATATTATGTGGTTCATGTGCTACGATGGTGAGGAGATGTGAATAACATTAAATATTATTATAATATCATGGTATAAAAATATAATGGAATATCATAATACTAAATTAAGAAGATAGAGACAGACAGAATTTCACAAGAAAATTTATTGAGGGATGTCTTTGTGTGTTTTTCTGTTTGTTACACAGAAATAAAGAAAGACAAGAAAACATTGCATTTGATAACAACATTTCTGAACTGGAGAGAGGCTCAGAGCTACTGCAGATCAATTTACACTGACTTGGCCAGTGGACTCGATCAGGTAGATGGAGAAGAAATGAAGACTCTGTTCAATGGCGGTCCCATGAGTGTGTGGATGGGTCTGTTCAGAGACAGCTGGAGGTGGTCAGATGGGAGTGATTCCTCTTTCAGATACTGGGATATGCAGTTGTTCAATGATGAACAAAGCAACAAGACATGTGCTATGACTCTGTTAAACAGATCAGGAAAATGGAGCTCTGATGAATGTGACAAAGAAAAACCCTTCTTCTGTTATGATGGTGAGTTTGTATCAACATGTGTCTGACTGGTTTTCTCTAAGAGGAGGATCACTGAAATCACTGACAAGATCCAACTGAACATGTTGTATATTTTTCCTCCACCTACATCTGCATGTATGCTGAATTAATCTCATAAACATGAATACACTTAGTTGACAGTCAGATGACTTTAAATATCTGTGGGATAACTTTGAGCTACTTTTAGGTTCAACCAACGTTTTAAAGTCTCTGTTGTCTGTAAATATGGAGAGAAGTTGTTTTGGATTCCTAATAGTTTAAAAACACACAAACATTTGAGGATGTTGTTGACCTGTCTGCACAAAGTTCATTAACATTATTATACTGTTTTCTACTGAGGGCAGAGTAATACACAAGCTTTTTCTATTTTTTCTTTTTTTTAATTTTTATTATTGGAACAAAATAAACAGCACAGAGAGTTTCTCATGATTAGAGCTCACATAGATTCAACTCAATGTGTTGTTTTTTTCTTTACGGCAGATAAATTGATCCTGATAAAAAAAAACAAGACCTGGGAGGAGGCCTTGGATTACTGCATAAAGTCTCACAGGGGACTGGTCTCCATCACTAACCATTACCAACAGAGATGGGTGGAGGTGAGAGCCAAGAAAGCCTCGAGTCCTTTTGTCTGGCTCGGCCTGCGCTACTCCTGCACTCTGGATCTGTGGTTCTGGGTCAATGACAAGCTGGTCTGCTATGAGAAGTGGAGCAGAGAGGGAAAGACTGAGGATTGTGGCAGGACTGTGGGCATGCAGAGTGGAGGACAACATGAGTGGGTCAGTCAGAGAGACAATGAGACATATAATTTTGTTTGTTTTAAATAAGATTTCTGATGTGTGTCACTGGCTCTGTTTTTACTGGCAAAAGTTCAACTAATAGCAAAACAACAACAACAAAAAAAACATACATTGTTGTAAACAGCACAATATTAGCAATATCTGATATTCACTAAAGTAAATATAGTTTCCTCTGATTCAGTGATATCATAACTTACTTTTTTCATTATTGCTTCATTACTCCATTGTTGCACTTTCGTTTTTTGGTTGTCAGAAACAATGTTAGTTTTGATTTTCATATTTGCTGTTTATTTTTTATCTTTGCAATATTTTTGTCTTTGTGCACTTACACTTATAAACTGTTCTTAATGATAATATTTCTAAATATTAAATCTAATCTGACAAACCAGAGCATTTATATTGTAAACTGTCACAAAAACCATGTAACTACTTTTTGTCATAATGATGTGCTATTTAAAGTGACATGCTGTAAACCGATGATCTGTCTGTCATTATAAATAAATACTCAGTTGCAAGTGTAACAGTCTACACTCCTTACAAGAGTTCTTGGTACATTTATTTCTACAGGAAATTCTTTATAGTTTGACCCTAATGGAAAAAAGTCATCTTCTCAAAAACTGCTTCATTGACCCGAGAACTCTTGGCATTATCCAAGTGATCATTCTCAAACTTGCAATTAAAAATGTCCTTACAGTCGAGGATAGAACAGAAGAGACCCACTCATCTGTGCCTGATAAAATTTGAATTATTTCCTTTGTGTACCTCATGAGGAAATTTGAAGCCCCCCCCCCCCGGGCGCGTGCACGCAAAAACACATCTTCCAACCACACACACCCATATTTTATATTTTGCTCCATTGTGGTTTATTTCACACCTCAAACATTTAGTAAACATTTAAGCAAATACAAGTAATCTGCAATAAATTACAGGTAGTAATGAAATAAACTACTAACTCTAAATAAACTAACTAACTTTACGCTATGTCCGCACCTACACGGCTTTTTGAAAACGCAGCTGTTTCGTCCACACGTAAACGGCATTTGGAATCACTGAAAACTGAGGTTTTTAAAACTCCTCTTTTGCGTTTACGTGTGGACGAGGAATACAGAGTTCATCACACAACGTCAAAGGTATGTGCCTTTTTTCACGTCACGCTGTGCGCCACATTATTGTTTACATGAGATGAATTGCAGAATGGGAGATAGAGACAAAATACTGTTACTCTGACTAGTTGCAGGTTTTACACGCATACATATAAACACGCAGTTACTGTCCCTCCATTTAGAAAGGCAGAGGCGGCACGGTGTGATTATTTTACGTGCAGTTGTTTATTTCCTGTGTAATAATATTCAACATTGCTTCGTCTCTTGCTCTTGACGAAGGCGGTCTCCTCTCCTCCTTCTCCTCCTCTCCCTTAGCCTCTTGTGTCCTTGTCTAGTCTCGTGTTTTTTGTATTACTTTTCCCTGGAACACTCTCTCACAGTCTGTTCTCTAAAACCTAAAAGAGGAATTATGGATGTGATCAACTTGTCCCTAAATGTAATCCACATGTAAAAGGAACAGTTACATTTCTTCTAAATGCACTTTCAGCTACAGTTTATTTGCAGCTATACAAAGAGAAAAATACATGAAAACTCATCATGATACCATCATAAATAAGACCATATAAACATAGTTTTCATTTTAAGTTTTGTTGTAATGATATCTGTTTTTATTTGGCTTTCATTGGTATTCATTGTTAGTTTTGAACTACGAAGATTTTGGTATTGTTTCTATGATTGCAGCTGCATTTGGTAGTAGTGACGATTTTTTACCTTTTGTTTCTACCATTTTTCATGGATCAGTCTCCTCTCCAAAGTCCTTTTCTTTTTATCACATTTTACTTTATGCGTTAGACATTTACCTTTTTAGATTTTCTCTCTTTCATTTTGTTAGCTATTTGTCCTTTGTGCTTTGTCTTTAGAATTGCATCCTCACTCATTACCTTCAATTATTTTCAACTTTTTTTTCCAAGGTGTTTCTACTCGCCCTGATTAGAGAAAGCATTCGTTTGTTATCCCGCCTTGTTTGTTACCAGCCTGTTTTGGAATTTATTGGATTGTAGTTGCTTTCTTTCAGGATTTCTGCACTTTTGTAACTTTCAACATACAAGCTTTCAACATAAATAAAAGGTCAAGTTACATTTATGTGTATAGTCAAGAGTGCTGTTGCACACGGTGGATAGGAAAATGCATTAAAACACCGCCTGTGCATGGGAGCACAGACTTGTAAAAGAACAGATGGAAAATAGTTTTATATGCACCAAAATGAATGAATCACAGACACATATCACACATATGTTTGGTAATGTACTTGCATAACCATAGCCAGTGATCAGTTATTTTCTTTTCTTGTCAATTTTCTCAATCCCTGTGACTAGACAGTAACTACCTTTAGTTTTTAGATAAAACATTGTAGTTTTTAAAGAAAAATGAAATATGTTATTCAAGTTCCACTAAGCTATTGTTACTTCCTTCACTTTTCTAGTCTTCTACCTGTAAAACTAGAGTGAAACAGCGAATCCTGTTCTTGAAGATGAATTATTAAAGACTCAAATCTTATAACTAACTGTCATATAGACACAATACTTACTGGCTACTAGTATTAACACTCCTTACTCTCCTATCTCACATGTTACTCATGGGAAGAAAAAATTATGGTGTTGTTGTCATTGCTTTTTGTTTCCTGTAAAGACTATTGAATGCTGAGGGTGTGTGCTTGGTTTCCTGTGTGAGGCACTGGCTATATGGTTTTAACATTTATACAGTATATAACTGTACATATACAGATTATTTATAACAGCTACAGGTGGAGACCATCGCAAAGTTGTTGGCCAAATCAGATATCTCGCCATCTAGAGTGACCAGAATGTCAGATGTCATGTGAAAGTGAGATTTAAAGGTGGAGTGAAGGCTGATTGGGCTGAAGAAGCCTGGCAGAAAGATGATTGGACTAGATCGGGGATGTCACAATTAGCTTGACAGCGTTGGAAAGTGAAAGTGACTTAAAGCTTAGATTAGTTGCCAACACCTGGGAATTTGGGCGATTGTGGCTCAAGAGTTGGGAGTTCGCCTTGTAATTGAAAGGTTGCCGGTTCGAGCTCCGGCTTGGACAGTCTCGGTCGTTGTGTCCTTGGGCAAGACACATCACCCGTTGCCTACTGGTGGTGGTCAGAGGGCCCGGTGGCGCCAGTGTCCGGCAGCCTCGCCTCTGTCAGTGCGCCCCAGGGTGGCTGTGGCTGCAATGTAGCTGCCATCACCAGTGTGTGAATGGGTGGATGACTGGATATGTAAAGCGCTTTGGGGTCCTTAGGGACTAGTAAAGCGCTATACAAATACAGGCCATTTACCATTTACCAAAGCAGACAGATGTAGACTTCAGATCTTCCGCATCGAACTTACACATAAGCTTCATTACACCAGCAGACTAGAGTAGAAGTCCGAGTTCAGTCCAGACCCTTTACCTCCTAAAAAGGTTTGGAGCATCATGAAACAATAAATGCAACAACGAAGACCGAGGACTCTTGAGCAGCTAGAATCCTACATCAGTTCCACACATTTACAGACTGTTGTTAAAGGAGGACGGGATGCTACACAGTGGTAAACATGGCTCTGTCCCTACTTTTCTGAGGCTTGTTCGTGTCATCAAACTTAAAATGAGCCAATATTTGTCTTGGTATGGTACATTTTCTCAGTTTAAACATTAAATTAAAGCTATGTTTTTTTCTATTGTGGCGTCGTAGGTTTTATTTATTTCATTTTAGTTTTAATGTGGAAGTTTTGTGTCATTCTACAATATCACAGTTCAGACTCATTTCTAACAATTACTGTTTGTTTGTTAAGTCTTACTTCACTTTACTTTGTTTGGGAACTCTACTGCTATTTCAGTGTGCATCTTAATGTCCAGTCTGTTCTCAGAGACCATTTTCACACAGTGTTACACACAGCACACTTTTATGTTCAATGTTTAATTGAACCAGAAAACATGAACCTCCTTTCACACTCAAAAAATAAGGAGTGTCTGCACACCAAGCCTTGCGTGTTTGATGACCTCCATTCATGTGACAAAAAGGAATTTAGCTTCAGATTCCACAGAGTGACTGACTAAACCTGTCAGGTATGTTTAGTGACCATTGAATAGCTTTGACTGGATGATCTGATATTATCGTGCTGGTGTTGTTCCTGGAACAACATATTAAATGTTGTTCCAGGATCAACATTGCAAGTGACCAATCACACTGTTCTGACGTTATTCTTTGGCACGCCAAGCCATTCGTGCATTAATGAAATTCCAATGTTGCAAGGACAATATCAATTCTGCTCAGCGTTTATTAAAGGGTTAGGGTCAGGGTCCGTTGATCGGCAGACAGAGGCGGTTTCTCACAGCTTAAGTACAGTTTCTTGTTTTACGGCGGTTTTTCCCGAAGTCGCAAAAGTATGACATTCTGATTGGTCACTTGCATTTTTGATCCTGGAACAACATTTACTATGTTGATCTGGGAACAACACCAACATGACGATATCAGATCGTGCACTTTGACTGATGTCATCTAACAGGTTGCATTGGATTTGGATAAGTTTTGAATTGTGATATTTTTGCTTCTTTTAAGTACAAGTAGAGTAAAATTTGAGGAAACAAAATGTATATTCACTGCTACTATTTGTATGTCACTTTTAAAAGTTTTAATAAAGATGTTCAGTTTTTTCTGTATTACAGCTTTACTTTTAATGGTGTTTACCAAACACAGAAGTGTTTCAGAGAAATGTATTGTAGCTCCACCTTTGTGCATTGGTGGAAAGGTTTCGGGTTTGACTGAAATGAAACTGAAAAACTGACAATGCATTAAAAAGATGCAACAACAGGTGACAGGTCACACAGTGGAGCACCGCTGTCAGGAGCACAGGTAGGCTGCTGGGCAGATAAGTGTGTTTACGCATCTTTAATTTAATATTTGGTTTTTGTTTGTTCTTTAAAAAAAAATATATATATATATATATATATATATATATATATATATATATATATATATATATATTATATAACAAATTGTAAAAACATCCAGGTTTATTTTTCCATTAGTAAAATATGAGTGACTTAGAGATTTAAATTCAAGCATTTGACACTAGATTGAATTTCAAAAAAAAAAATCTGTGATGCACCTTAACACATAAAAACTTGGAGTTTCCTTTAAGACAACATTTCCTAGGATTTTAATCATTGATTCAAGTTTCACTCATAAAACAGAACAAAGAAATATTGAGTAAATCAGCAACTTTTTAATCATCACATTAATTGCTTGTTAAGTCACGTTTATTCCTGCATAAACTAAAGAATTAATAATAAATAAACAAGAATTTGTTTTACAATGTGAGGTAAAGACTTTGATATTCTAGAGAAAACCTCAATAATCCAGAAATCCACCATTTGTAAGCACTACTGCAATGGTGGGAAATAAAAGCCCCCTTTCCACAGGACACACCTTCAGCAGAACCAGTCCTCCAGCCAAGAAGTGCCTCAACCAGTTGGAGAGGTGAGGAGAAAGAGAAAGGAAAATAGAAAGAGAGCGTAAGACAGGACAAAACACAGGCTGCAAAAGAAAAGACAAGTGAATGACATGCTGCAGTGGTATATATGTGTTTAAGAATGTGTTTAAAAGAAAAATCATTGTGCCTTGGGCTTTGCTTTGATGTTATCTAAAGTCATGTAAATTAAAATACAAAACTTTAGACTGTATGTCTAGTGTTTCACAAGTTGTAAAACAGCAAGTTGTTATCATTGATCCTGATCCAGGGTATAGGGTATGTGCACAGCTATGCATGAGTTATGTGTGTAGGTGTGTAGAGAAATGAACTTGGGTTGACTCAAATAAAATATAATAATATCCATTGTCGAACTCTAAAAATAGATTATGCAGACACTGTGAGTATAGTGTGTATTAGAACTGTGATGATTCAATCAGTAACTCAACTTAATTAAAAAACAAATTCTGCATATATGCTTAATAAAGATCGTGTTATAACATTATATAGCTAAATGTAGTCTAAATATGCTGTTAGCTACTTCAAGTTGATTGGGATTACTATAAAACCACAAGTTATTTTGATTGTTGCTTTTAATTTTATTTTACTAGGCATTTATTAGTTTTTTACTGAAAATTGTTTGAAGCTATAATGTTACAGAAACAGAACTTTCCCTATTTAACTTCCTGTTTTCATCTGGCTCTGTGTGCAAGACTGTAACATGTAATCTGTAACACTAGAGGGTGCCTAATCACTGTCCACACATCTCCAGATTGACATCAAATACTCCATGACTACAATATAAGTGATTTAGAGATTTAAATTCAGACATTTTACAATAGCTGTAATTAAAAAAATCCTCAAAACTCAAAATTCCCCAAGTCATTAAACTTCAGTTCTAGCTCATTTTGTTTATTAAAATGAATTTGTGTTGAATCACCCTCATGGGTGGATCACAGATTACTTATTTAATTCTTCCTCCATTAAGATTGAAAAAATAATGCACAACGAAAAATAATACACTGTAAGTCAAAATCTACTGATCACATTTTCTGGACAGTGCATGTCTTTATACCTGCTTGTTTGCACCTTACCAGTCCCCTACAGATACTCAACTCATCCAACATGGAACAACACTTTTGTCACTGCGGCCGGTCTTTCGAAACTTACCGTGGCCTGAGAGTTCACCAGGGAAGGATGGGCTGCACACCAAAGGGAATGAGGATCCCTGAAAGTGGGCAATCTAGTTTCCATCCTATGCCGGCCTTTATGGGATCTCTAATCAGACGAGAGCCTTCGATGGGCATGTGTATGAGTCTGGATTATAGTGAGTCTACCAATGTGTTTGTACAGTGGTCAGTTTGTGTTGCTACAGGGTCGGGGCGTGACTATCTAACTAAAACTCACTGGTTTACAGTGATAATCTATTTTCATGTTTTAGATAATTACTTTTTTAGAATATTTGCCCCATATTTGTCAAACTTACATAAATTAAATCTACAGTTTCATCAAACATGATTTCTTTTTTGCCATCTCCTACGATATTTAATATGTACTATGGCTTGGTTTTTACAGTTTCTGCACTGAAAAAACAAAGACAAAAACACATAGCTGATAATTGATCACTGGAGGATTGTCTGATCCTCCAGTCAGAGAAACACAGTAATATGCACAGTTAGATGTTTAAGTTAGTTCATGACAGGAACAAGACTCTGAAGAACAACATGATAACATTGATCTTCTTTTCTTACAGGGACTCAAGAGAGACAAGAACGAGAGAGAGAACAAGCAAGACAAGAACGAGAGAGAGAAGAACGAGAGAGAGAACGAGCAAGACAAGAACGAGAGAGAGAAGAGCGAGACAGACAAGAAAGAGAGAGACAAGAACGAGAGAGAGAACGAGCAAGACAAGAACGAGAGAGAGAAGAGCGAGAGAGAGAACGAGCAAGACAAGAACTAGAGAGAGAACGAGCAAGACAAGAACGAGAGAGACAAGAACGAGAGAGACAAGAACGAGAGAGACAAGAACGAGAGAGACAAGAAAGAGAGAGACAAGAACGAGAGAGACAAGAGCGAGAGAGAGAAGAGCGAGAGAGAGAACGAGCAAGACAAGAACAAGAGAGACAAGAACGAGAGAGAGAACTAGAGAGGGAAAGGGAGAGAGAGAAGGCTAAAAGGCGACAAAAGGTACTGCAGTTTCAACACAGTGAATATACAGTCATTCATTACCAGAGTTTCACCCTCCAAAACTGAAGCACAAGGTAGTACCTCACAGACAATCCTGTCTGATAATTCCATTAGAAAAAGCACAGAGGTGGAGTTCAAATACTCAGATTACTTGAGGTAAAGCCTCAGAGACACCAACAGGCTACGGCTGCCTGTGACTGCACACTTTGAACCAAGGCCACCACAGGCCCAGCTTCAAACCTTACCAGTATCCAGATAGATTGGTCCAGATTTGCAGGAAACTATCTTTAGATAAAACCTAAACTGTTCTTTCTATGTGCCAGACTGTAAACAAGCTTTTAAATGCTGTAGAGTTTAACTATGAACACACAACAGGTGCAGAAGAAAATTATTGGGCGGTTTAATGACCACTTGAGCCAGCCTTAAGTGGTCATTAGAAGAACTGCATTTTATTGGCTCTTCATTAGACACATGAAATAAACACATTAACAGTTAGGTAATGAACTGGCTGTTTTTCTAGCTTCACCAGGAGGTTAACATTTGTGACATGGCTCAGGTAACTAATGCTTTTTTATGACAAACCTGAAAAATGTGTGACTCTAGTACTGGCAAATCCAAACTACGCAGTGACTCATAGAGCTGCTGACATGACTGCTCGTATAAGACTTATAACCTGTATAAACTTTGAGTATTTTAAAATTTTCCATTGTTCCTTTTCAAGGAAAGACAAGAAAAGATGAAAGCTGATTTACGGCAGAAAATTGATTCCCGAGACCACAAGATGGCCGAGGTCAAATCATCTGAAATAAACTGCAATGTAAAGACCGCAACATTTAAAAAAAAAAGAAAATCCTTTATTTTGATATTGCTTTAACACCGTTACTCTCTTATGGCTATTCAGGGTAGGTTGGATGCCGAATGGCTGGAGATCAACAGTTTCTTCTCAGAGGTGATGAAAATTGTGGAGGATGCTAAAGAGAAAGCATGCCAGACTCTGGAGGACAGGTTGGTCCTGTGAGGCATGTAGAAGTTAGTCTGTCAGCATTGTTGAAGAACATTTTAACATCGCAAGGATTCTTTGTGCTCCTTTGGTGCATTATGCTTTAATAAAATGGATTCCCACATGCCCTCTCTGCTATCTTTAGGAGACGGAAAGTGAAAAGAGAAGCACAAGATCTCACCCAGAAGCTGCAAAGAGAAATTGATGTGCTCAAAAAAGCCACTGATGACCTAGACAACAACCCAGACTTGGAGGTGAACCTCAAGGATCTGAGATCCATCTACTGGAGCATAAATTCCCTTAAAAGAGGAAAAATTTCATTTACAACATCTGTGCATTTTCAGTGTTATTTCTGATTCATTCAAGTTAATCATGCCTGCTGTAAGCTAACTTTTACCTTTGCACACATGCACAGCTTTCTCCTGTAACAGGCCTGAAAGAATCTGCTAACTGGAAAACTTTATGTGACAACACTTCACTCTTCTTCGGGACACTGCGAGGTACGACTTCAGCCATGATGAAGCAAATTGGCCAGGAAATAGAAAAACTTGCATCCAAAGGTAAGTCTTTTGGTCTCTCATGACTTGTATTAATTTTACTTTAGATTTGACATACTGCAGCTTACTCAAATGTGTGTTTCCACAGACCTCGAGAGGATTTCTACATTTGCAGGTGTGTATTTAAAAAAAATTACAGCAGTATAAAAAAAATGTTAACAGTGAGTAACAACAGGGAACTGGTGTGCATGTCACGGTTTGCTGGGCAAGCCGTGCGTAAATTATTAAAGGACCCTTTAGGCAGGCAGCTCAGATGCAAGTGAGTTTGTGATACAAACAGATACGACAAGGGTGACCATGGAAACTAAGCAAAACCTAAACTAACAGAAACAAACCAGAAGTAGAGATGCAGGGAGATTCAGGGAAACGACTTGGGAAACACAAAGACGAACCAGCTACGCACACCAGAAAACACAGGACTTATATACACAAAGAGGCAATCAGGAAATGAGAAACGGGAGGAGGCACAGCTGGGGAAAATTGGAGCTGACAAGACTGAGAGATATAAAAACAGAATACATTAACCTGAGACACTGACCTTCAAAATAAAACAGGAACTCACACATATAAAAAAACACAGACTTTACACAGAGGGAACACACAGGTAGGGATGACTAACACTAAACTGAAGAAGAACCAAACCAAAACCAATGAGCTAGAAACCACAACCAGAAGATATTATAATAATAGAAAACAAAAAACACTTGGTCAAATGACCCAGGACCATGACAGTGCACCAGATTTTCAACATAAAAGCCCGGTTTTATTTTAAATTTTCCTTCTAAAGGAAAACCAATATGCTTATAAAATAATAATGACATGTTCAAAATTAGACATCAGTTTGATACAGTAAGTCGGTTTTCAGAATAAAAGCCTTTGATTTCAGTTTTAAATATGTTTTTAATTTCTAGAGTTGAATTTGTTCTTTTGCTAAAGTTAAGTAATTTCTAAGCACAATTTAGTATGCACTTCCCCAATCTAGGATATTATTTTCTCATGTAATTTTCTGCGTTTGTTTAGAAAATAATGGCAATGATCAGTTTAATATTATCCAGAATTTATTTATTATTTTTGACTTGTCATCCTGTTGAAACCGACAGCTGGTGATATACAGAAACCATAAAACACAAGTATGTTGTTTCTGAACTGGGTGAGCAACCCATCCATCTTTTTCCTAAAATTCAACAAAATGAATTTGTTGCATATGAATATTGTGAGGATTGAAATCTAGCACAGATATTAGACAAATAACATTAAAAAGCATTAACAATAAAACAAATTAAAGCCCTAGCTGGCTAAGCAACCTGTTTTATTTAGTAAGTCTTCTCTGTTACGGTGAGGTCTGGAAAGGTCAGTCTGGTTGGACTCCAACAATACTTAGTGCCATATTGTGGTGTGATGGAGCTCTTTAGCAAAAACGTTGATTAAAAAAAGGAATAAAGAGTGATTTTTATGTGTTGACCTATGTGTGATGTTTATAGATCTACTTACCACATGGTTCAGTTTTTTTTAATTAAGTGTATTCTTTTGACTGTAGTGGACGTGAAGCTGGACCCGACTTCTGCACACTCAAGTCTTGTAATTTCTGATAATGGGAAAAAAGTGAGAAATGGTGGAAAAACAGCAAAAGATCCTAATTCTCCACAAAGGTTTGATATATTTGGAAGTGTCCTGGGGCTCAACAGGCTGAAATCAGGGAAATCATACTGGGAGGTGGAGGTCAGCAACAAGACCGGGTGGGATCTGGGTGTGGCCAGATGTGATGCTTACCGCAAGGGGAAATTTTTAGTGACCCCTGACAAAGGTTACTGGGTTACTGCACATAATGGAGACAAAAAATATGCAGCCCGGACAATACCGCCCGTGAACCTTTCATTTAAAGTGAAACCTCGGAAAGTCGGGGTGTATGTAGATTATGAAGAAGGTCTCGTGTCCTTTTATGATGTGATGTCTCAGTCTCACATCTATTCATTTACTGAGTGTTCATTTGGTGGTGAGATCCTCCCGTACTTCTGTCTCCATCTGAAACCAGATGAGAAAAACAGCGATCCTTTGATTATATCTGCTATGGAAAAGCAGTAGTAATCACACGCACTGGTTTTGGAGCAGTGAATGCATCAGTTATAGGCATTATATATATTAAGGTGGGAATTTGATTGCCTGGGTTTCCATGTTCTTTTCTTATAATGATAACATGAATCAATGAAGGTACAATAAAGGCATGGGTTTTAGAGTTTTCTTTTATGCACTATATAGCAATGCTAGCAATGCAAATGTATACATATTATGGGGATGCACTCTAAATACTGTTAATTATGATTATGTGCAAAGAGATGATTTAATAAGGATTCTTTTCTTGCTATTGGTTGTGTTCACATAAACCAGAGTTTCCCAACCTTTTGGAACGACAGCACATATTTCACATTAGAAAAATCACAAGATCCACCACTATTGACACCCGGCCATATCTAGGTGTGTGTCAACATGTTAAGGTTGGCACGTTAAGCATGTTGTTTCCAGGGCTGCACCTTTCAACCAAATCCCGTATATTTTACTTGTGAGCAATTTGTTAATTCAGCCTTATATTTGTGTATCAGATGTTCAAATATATCTGCCAGATACAGCAGTGTTGTACACCACTCATCACTTGAGAGTAACTTGACGTCCTTCTGAGTTGTGAAAAACACTTTAAGTTCCTCCTGCAGTCTTGGCAACAAGTACTTCTGGGTGCAGAAAACAATACATTGCAATGACATCTAGATGTTCCTCTTTCAGTCCGTTTACAAATCCTTTAGTGTGCCCGAGCATGGCAGCTGCTCCATCGGTGCAAACATGTATGCATTTTTGCAATTCAGCAACTTGTTAGCTTTAAGTGCTTTATTGCTCTTATTGGTGGTTTTCCTCATTGAAGCTGCCTGCGTCTCAGTCTGTTCACGCTTGAAGTGATGGGTGTTTTGTCTGGAGATGGTGTTTAAGTTTGCTCGGAACAGTGGCACTGTTTGACTTCCCCGCGCACCAGGCGTAGCAGAATGGACTCAGTTGGTTCGCCAGTGTATGACAATCCAAAGGCAAGATAATGTTAACTGTATTGTCATGAGTTTACTTTTTCTTTTGCTTTCTTCCACTATTATTGCTAGGGCCATCTGGGTTGGAGTTCTCTCTAGGACCCCGGCCAGATTGATGCTTTTTGTTTTCAGTTATTTAGTAATTGCTGTTCCCTGCAGTTTTTTCTCACTCGCAGCTCGACTTTGTACTTTTGTATTTCTTCTTCATCTTCATCTTGCTGGTGGTAAGGGCAGTACAATTAAGTGGATCTGGTGGATGAGAATGTAATTGTTCTGCCTGTCACAACACGCCACTTGCTAAGAGTACCAATCAGGTGAAATTGGATAATCTTCCACGGCACACTCGATGATTTCTAATGGCATACTTATATTCCGTGGTTGGGAAAAGCTGATTTTAACCACTACCTCAAGCATTTAGTCTACAAGGTGCTTAATTCTACAGACCCTCCTTGTTACTCCACACATCTGTTAAACAATTTGTCTAACTGGGCAGTTTAGATACTGTAAACTGATGCTTTTTCAACTGTACTCTACATGAATCATTTTAAATAATCCATTTACAGCATATAAGCAATATGTTTTACGTAGATATACACAAGAAACAAACAAACTTCTATTCTAGGGAATATTTTTTAAATATTTGAACTGTGTTTGTAATGAAAAAAGAACGAAATATGTTTAAGATTTTAGTTTTATTTATTTTGTAGTTTGAATAAATCCAAACCTTAATGAAACCGGCTGTATATTGTCTCCTTTACTCTTCCTTCAGCCCTAGGAGTGCAGGGATTTTAGAGAAGCAAGTTTGCAGCTGACATTAGTAAAATAAAATTACATTTTACATGAGCTACATTTTTAAGTGCAATAAAAGTTAATAAGCTAGAGCACAGCCGCCTGTGGTTTAGCTATGTCTGAATTCAAAAGGCTTTAAAGGCCACCTGATTTTTCAGATTTTTTTTGAGCTTGACTCTTTCTTAGAATAACAGTGAGGAACCCTACAATCTGTTTCATTTCTTCATTTCACCCATGCAAGCAAAGTTTAGAAAACACTTCCCGTGAAAGTGAGTTGGCCAGACACTTTTTAGCACTCACTAATGTTAAGAGAAATTTTTTAGACTAGTAACATTAATGCTATATTTTTCTGTGAAGCTCTGCTTTACAGTGACATTAGCTCCACGTTCTTAGTCACTGTAGTGCTGTGAGACCAATAAAGAAGCTGCTGCTGAGCTCTGTGTTATTATAATCATTTTGCCTCAGATGTGTGCAACATCAGCATCCACTATATTGAAATTAAAATAAAAAGTTTTAGCAGGTCTGCTGTGTGTCCTGCTCATGCCTGGGTAACTGACCCCTCCAAACTCTCCTCTCTCAGCATGACAGTTGAGCAGAAATTGGGTTAATCACAGGGCCAGTATGATTAAAAAAGCTGACCTAAACCACATAAATCATGAAGCATTACAGTTGTTGGCACCTCAGATTTAGAGATCAGAATCCACAGTTATACTTTTTATACCAGCAGAAAGAAACTGATGTTTCAGTCGGTGGCTTTCCTCAGTGTTTCGGAGACATTTGTGATTTGACCACAGAATCAATAGATCACAAGGTTTGTTTGTTTGATTGTTTATTTTAACTACACCTCAGAGTGCACCATATGCTTAGTGTTTGAAGTGATTTTCTAAGCATATCTTACATTATTAGCTAAGACTCATTACATTAATAATTATTATAAAAACTGTTATTAGTGAAGGATATGCCTGAAGGGAAACTTTGAAGTATATCCTTAAAAATAGCAAGACAACCAGAAAACCACGAGTAACAAGAGGTGGATTTACATTTGGAGCCTTTAGGTCATTTCTATTTACAGTAGTGGTTTTTATTTAATGACCAGTGAGTGAAAGGACACTGAGATAGAGTCTTAACTCAAGGTGAGCTTTGAATGTTGACTGGAAATCCAAAAATCTGAAGACATCACAAAAGTCCACAAGAGCAATAGGAGCTGAGAGTAGACATAAAAAAATGAGGATTAAAGAATATGTTTACAACGTAAAGGCGAGGCATTTGCACACACCGAGACTAATGAGAGGAAGTGGAGGCAGCTGGTTGAGAGGCAACAGGTGGCAAAGTGAGACAAAGGAAGCAAAACTAAGGACTACCAAAATAAGACACACAGTAACTAAGCACAGAACAAAGCATATAACATGCAAACATGTGCAAACTCAGTTGGAAAGGGAATACAGTCATGTGTCAGAATATAAAAGAGACCAAGAATAATTTTTGCAGGTGTTAGGCAAGAAGATGAAGCAACACCAACAAAGAAGAAGAGAGAGAGAGAGAGAATAAGATGAGGTTTAGATGTAATTTCCCTTACCCAAATAAATATTGTTTCATTTTTTTGTATCTGAGCACACATTTACTTTGTAGTCTTACACTTACACCTACACGTCAGGTGAAATTACTGAGTTTTACTATAGAATGATTTGTGTTGCACTTACATGTAGTACTGCAAATGCTATGCAGGTAAACAACTCTACACTAAAAGGAGAAACGGGATATTTGCACACACTGGAATTTGTGACATGGAATCAGTTTTGAGATGAGAAAATGTGATTTTGAGTGTTGTTGAGTGTTTTTTGTGCTGTGTGGGGTTTTGATAAAGCGGTTTACTCTTTTCAGTTGTGTTTTGTAGAGTTTTGAAAAACTGAACCACAGTTTCTTGAAATGTGTTTACATGTTTCGTGTAAAAGGGAACAGCCAGCTGATTTGTCATTTAATGCTTGTAAATGTTTATAGTCCTCAAAAAGTTTGGGTTATTTTTTGGATTACTCTTTTTGTGCATTTTTTAATAAAGATAAACATGAATTATTATTATTCTTAGTCAGTTTGGTTAAATATGTCAGCACTGGTATGTCTACAACACTATTAGTTAGTCTCCTCGAGGTCTGGTACAGTAGTAATCTCAGAAAAATCAAACAGGTTTGGGTTTATTTATTCATAACCTGAAATCACTCCATCTGCACTGCACTTCTTTTTGATGATGCGCTTTTTTATGCTTCCTTTTTCTTTGCTTTTGACTGTTTTGATTCCTGTTATTTGGAGATAGATGATTGGTTATAACTAAAAGATAAAAAGGGGAAGCAAGTAAAGGATATGCAGTACTTCTAACCCACCAGAGCACCAGGTGATATCAGTCCTCCAGAGCAACAAGGACAGGTAAGATGACTTTTCTGTCTCCTGGCTCGTATTTTCCTATACAGTTAAGGATATTGAAATTTCATTTATCAGATGAAATTGTGTAATTTTGCAATCTTGTGTACTCACGTTTTTTCTTGATAAAAGAGTCGTATTGAGATGTTAAAGGAATAACACAGATTAGTGGCACTCTGCACATGATCCTACCCGTAATATAAGAGTTGCCAAACACTAATGTAAAATATTGCAATGTGATGTTAAAACGTATATGATATGTTGATTTTGTTTCTGGATGCTGTTTTTTTATTTTATTTGAATGCACCGCATATTCATTATTTTAAATGATTTGTTGAGTGTATCCTTTTTAAAATATGTTAGCTAATCAGTATTGTCTTCTCTGTCTGTGTAGGTTCGGAGTCATCCAGGTCAGTGCAGCGGAAGTACCTTCAATTAAAGGCAACTGGACTTCTTTAAGTTTCTTGAAGTCAAGTGTATTTATAAAGCACATATATATATATAAAAAACAACTGTTTACAGGTGCCATAAATTTAAAATAATCAAAAAAGTTGAAAGCATAGGAGGGTTAAACTAGTGATATCATAGCAGAAAATAATTGTAATATTAAATAAAATGCAAATATTAAGTCATGTTAAAAATAAATAAAAACTATACTGTATTTTTTCAAATTTATTTTACAGTGCACTTGTAACTGAAGAAGCCTCTGAGGGTGAAATATCTTCCAAGTCCAAGTCCTGTTGCCTTCTTTTCAACCTCATAAGATTGTCACCTTCTCTCCTTTTAACTGCAGATAAAATGAGATTCATTGTCTTGATCACCATCATCGTCACTGTAGCCCTTATTGATGGGAGCAGCAGCATGACCGCAGGGCCTTCATCACCGTGTCAGGACAAAAGTCCAGAAAGTCATTATGAAGAATTTGTAAGCAGACACATCCTTCAAGAGGAATTTGACAGAAATTCCATAGATGCTTGGAAAAGGTAAATTAAAAGTAAATAATTCAAAAACGTTTAGTTTTATTGTGTGCAGTACGAAACAACCTTAAAAGTAAAAGCTTACAGGCTCCAGAGGGTTACGTGCTGCTACACCACACGGTGCTGCTTTATGAGCATCTTCATGTGATGTCATTAAACTCAGCATTTTATGTGTGTGGAATTGTTTTACAAATAAGAGAACAGATAATATTATTATTATCTCTATGTACTGAAATATTGATCTATTAATGCAGGTATTTAAAAAAAGAACACCTCTGGTGCAGAACTACAGTGCAATCGTTCCTCAATAAAAGTGATCTGGAGACCGTGAACAGAATCTGCAGCAAAGACGGGCGACGCTTAAGCAAGACGGATAACTATGCAGGGAACTTGTGCATCAGCAACTCAGAAATGCTGATATATGACATCGCATCCAAGAAAAGGAACAAGGATTGTAAAATTAAAATTGGTGCAAGGAAAAGGGTTGTGATTGTGGCATGCGACAAGGTTGGAAACCAATGTCTCCCTGTTCATTTTCAGAAATATGAACACCAGAGAGCAAGCAATATACCCTGCAGTCCTGCAAGGAATTTCAGTATTGTGGTAGAATAGCTTTCCACTGATTAATTTCTAAATTCAGCAACTTTGCATTGTGTTAGTGCTTTAACCCTTTATTTACCAAGTAGTAACTTTTATTTGGTAATTTTTCTGTAAAGGGGTCTTAAATCATACTATATGTAAATGCTTTTGCCATTCTTTTTTTTCAGAATAACCTCAACTTTCAATATCTGGCAGTCATTCTACATCACTGTATTGTTATGGCAATGCAACAACAGTTTACGTGGGGAAAAAATAAATTAAAAAAGGATCAGATTTCGAGTTAAGTGAAAACTGATATTCAACACGAACAAAATGTAACACAACATCAAGTTTAAATATGAACTGTACTAAATATAATGTATAAAAAAGTGTTTACACCTAGATCAATTCTCTCTACCTCAAAGAGTTGATGAGTTACAGTAGTACGAAGCTCACGTGATAAATTCTAGGCAGAGTTGAGTTTTCTTTCTGTGTTCAGATAGCATTAGCATTAGCATCAGCTTTTCTTTTTTAGAAACCATTCACATTTTTTCTCTAGCATAAACAACGACACAGTTAGAGTCATTTAAATAGAGCTTGGAAAATGGGCCCGTCAGCTGGCTAATGGTGAATAAAGGGTTAATGAATTTTGCTTTAGTTTTCTTTTTGATCCATTATTGAAATAAGAATCATAGAGAGTTTGATAACAAATGCAGCATCCAAATTTCTAGTATTTAATCTGTGTAAGAAACATCTGTTTAATGAGTACTTCTAACTAGCTGTATAATATTTGGATTTTAGAACTACTTAGTTTGTAGTTGTGTTTTTGATAGTAAGACCACTCCCACTTGTATCATTCAAAATAAAAACTGATGTTTTTTTATTTGTATGCACAAAAACAGAATGGTGTAACTTTGTTCTTGTTTATTAGATAAAGTAGTGTAGCACAGCAACACAGTCTTGATTTTGGTTTGCTAAAATGAAAAAAATACACTTGAAATGTCTATAAGTTTCTGCGTTTGCTTTAAAACCTTAAAACCACATGAAAAAAACTTCTAGTCAAGCAAAAAAGCAACTGGTCAAACTTAATTTACATCCATATTTGTTTATAATCACAAAACTCTGCTTTAGTGGCAATAAGTACTTGAAAAAAACATAGTTACAATCTTCTCTTGTATGTTTAAGTCACAAAAGTTATAAAGTGTTTTATGTTATTGGGCATTTGTGTGGACTACTTCATGGTAAGCAAAGACCAGCTGATGTCTGCTGTGCTTCCTATTTTTCTGCATTATGCTTCAGCCACAGTGACCCAGATTTTAAATGTCACACACATATAGTACACATATAGTACAAGAGTGTACTTCTTCAAATACACAAATAACACTTGGGATGTTGGCCGCAGTCAACTTGTGTGAGGAAATGGTCATATGTTTCCCTTCACACTAATTTACTGGTAATGAATGAATAAGAAAGTTGTTTTGTTTTGTTTTTTGTTGCCCTCTCGAGGCTGTTACTGTTACTGTACTGAAAACTCCCTGGAAAGCCTTCAATCCCCTCCTGAGTTGCCTGGTGGTTTGCCAGAATCTCTTCGAGGCTGGGTACTCTGAACCGCTACTAAGCGCATAAGCACAGACGACGGTCAGGACCCGTTCCCTGATCCGGCGGTGCAGGGAACAAACCCTCTCGTCCACTGGGAGAAACCCTAACATACAGGCAGCAAGCCAAGGGGATACCAGAATACCCACCCCAGCCCGCCGCCTCAACTCCAGACTGAGACAGAGTCCAGCCCCTCTCCAGGAGACTGTTTCAAGAGCCCAAGGGATGCGTTGAGGTGAGCCTGACTATATCTAGCCGGTACCTCTCAACCTCACGCATTAACTCAGGCTCCTACCCCACCAGAGAGGTGACATTCCATGTCACAATTGTCAGTCTTGGTAGCCGGGGATCGGTCTGCCAGGACCTCCACACCTGGCCGCCGCCCAGCTCGCAATGCACCGGACCCCTAAGGTGCCTCCTCCGGGTGGTGGGCTTGCAGGAAGATGGCCCCATGTCCCTATTTCAGGCTGTGCCCAGCTGTGCCCCATTGACTAAGGCCCGTCCACCAGACGCTCGCTCTCGGGCACCCTCCCTGGGCCTGGCTCCAGGGCGGGGCACTGGTAACCCTTCCCCAGGCAAAAGCCCCCACACAACATTGCTTCTAGGATCCCTGGGACATACAGTGGTTTGGAAAAGTATTCGGCCCCCTTGAACTTTTCCACATTTTGTCACATTACAGCCACAAACATGAATCAATTTTATTGGAATTCCACGTGAAAGACCAATACAAAGTGGTGTACACGTGAGAAGTGGAACGAAAATCATACATGATTCCAAAATTTTTTTACAAATAAATAACTGCAAAGTGGGGTGTGCGTAATTATTCAGCACCCTGAGTTAATAATTTGTAGAACTACCTTTTGCTGCGATTACAGCTGCCAGTCTTTTAGGGTATGTCTCTACCAGCTTTGCACATCTAGAGACTGAAATTTTTGCCCATTCTTCTTTATTAGATGGACAGCGTTTGTGAACAGCAGTTTTCAGATCTTGCCACAGATTCTCGATTGGATTTAGATCTGGACTTTGACTGGGCCATTCTAACACATGGATATGTTTTGTTTTAAACCATTCCATTGTTGCCCTGGCTTTATGTTTAGGGTCGTTGTCCTGCTGGAAGGTGAACATCCGCCCCAGTCTCAAGTCTTTTGCAGACTCCAAGAGGTTTTCTTCCAAGATTGCCCTGTATTTGGCTCCATCCATCTTCCCATCAACTCTGACCAGCTTCCCTGTCCCTGCTGAAGAGAAGCATCCCCAGAGCATGATGCTGCCACCACCATATTTGACAGTGGGGATGGTGTGTTCAGAGTGATGTGCAGTGTTAGATTTCCGCCACACATAGCGTTTTGCATTTTGGCAAAAAGTTCCATTTTGGTCTCATCTGACCAGAGCACCTTCTTCCACATGTTTGCTGTGTCCCCCACATGGCTTGTGGCAAACTGAAAACAGAACTTCTTATGGTTTCTTTTAACAATGGCTTTCTTCTTGCCACTCTTCCATAAAGGCCAACTTTGTGCAGTGCACGACTAATAGTTGTCCTATGGACAGATTCCTCTACCTGAGCTGTAGATCTCTGCAGCTCGTCCAGAGTCACCATGGGCCTCTTTGCTGCATTTCTGATCAGCGCTCTCCTTGTTCGGCCTGTGAGTTTAGGTGGACGGCCTTGTCTTGGTAGGTTTACAGTTGTGCCATACTCCTTCCATTTTTGAATGATCGCTTGAACAGTGCTCCGTGGGATGTTCAAGGTTTGGGAAATGTTTTTGTAGCCTAAGCCTGCTTTACATTTCTCAATAACTTTATCCCTGACCTGTCTGGTGTGTGCTTTGGACTTCTTGGTGTTGTTGCTCCCAATATTCTCTTAGACAACCTCTGAGGCCGTCACAGAGCAGCTGTATTTGTACTGACATTAGATTACACACAGGTGCACTCTATTTAGTCATTAGCACTCATCAGGCAATGTCTATGGGCAACTGACTGCACTCAGACCAAAGGGGCCTGAATAATTACACACACCCCACTTTGCAGTTATTTATTTGTAAAAAATGTTTGGAATCATGTATGATTTTCGTTCCACTTCCCACGTGTACACCACTTTGTATTGGTATTTCATGTGGAATTCCAATAAAATTGATTCATGTTTGTGGCTGTAATGTGACAAAATGTGGAAAAGTTCAACGGGGCTGAATACTTTTGCAAACCATTGTACAAACCCCTCCACCAAGATAACATATCGATTCGTGAAGAGGTCTTGTCATGTCTGAAAAATTGTTCCAAAATTAAAGTTGTCCCAAGCATGAGATGTGACCTCGATGTCAGCTTGATATTTCTCTTGAAGTCACCTTGACGTCTTTGTTAGACTTGTTTAGCAAAACAAGCCTTATGTTAAGAAATTACTTATATTATCTTTATATCAATCACTACAATATGAAATACAAAATTTTCAATCGAACGAATACCAAGAAAAAAAGTCAAAATCATCACCTTCTCCTCTGAATCCCACTTTTCATTCTACCAACTACACACCCAAGCCCTTGCCTCACAGTGTTGGTAATGCTGTGCTCTGTGACCAGACTTCCATACCTCAGGAATGTGCATCGTGATAACATGATCATTGTTGACCCAGGAAATCTTGCCTTGATTTTGGACTAGCTTTATTGTTTTTTTTTTTTCATCTGGGAGAAGATAATTAATCTTAATTACAATACTAACTGAGGAAGACAGAAAATCTTAGCGCAGAAATTCTAACAGACTAAAGCACCTGTACCTGTTCATCCGTCTCTGTCTCTCTAACTCCCTGTTCATTTTCAAAAATATGAGAACCAAACCTCAAGCAATATACCCTAAAATATTTTCAGTATTGTGGTAGAATAGCTTTCCACAGCCAGACTAATGATTTATTTCAGAGTTTTGATAAACCAGCAGAAACAGCATGAAGAGACATGGTGAACTACATATGTACACCCACATTGGTATGCCTATAATACAGTTAGTTAGTCTCCTCGAGGTCTGGTACAGTAGTAATGTGAGAAAAATGAAACAGGTTCAGTTTCATATACTCATAACTGAAATCACTCCATTTGCACTGCAGTTCTTTTTGATGATGCACTGTTTTTGCTTCCTTTTCTTTGCCTTTCGACTGTTTTGATTCCTGTTATTTGGAGAAATATGACTAGTTATGACTAAAAGATAAAAAGAGGAAGTGGGTAAAGACGTATGCAGTAATTCTAACACCGTAGAGCAACAGGATTATCAGTTCTCCGCAGCACAACAACAAAGAAAGGTAAAATGACTAATGTTCCATGTATAATTGATAATGTTTAAATTACTTTCATCAGATAAAATTCTGTAATATTGCACACATACTCCTTTTTTTTTCTTGATTTGGTTGTGAATTGGTTGGTTGTGAAGCTGTCTAATGTTAAGGAAGTCATGAATTGAACGCAAAGTTTGTTCCACAATTTAGGAGCAGTCACAGAAAAGGCCTCTTCACTCCTCTCTTCACTAATCTGGACCTCGGGAAAGTTAGGAGCATTTGGTCCACATACCTCATTGATCTTGCAGGACTGTACCAGTTCAAAAGGTATGAGTGTGCTAATATAATAATAATAATAATAATAATAATAATAATAATAATAATAATAATAATAATAATAATAATAATATCATAAAATCATAAAGTTAATGTGAAAACTGACTGGCAGTCACAGTGTAAGGATGTTAGTATGTAGTCTCACTTGCATGTGTTCAGTTAGTAACCATGCTGCAGCCAGCTAACCGATTAAATAAAGACTATTACAAAAGTAAAGGGGGTGTGCATTTCAGAGGGTTTTTGACCCACTTTTAATCATGTGCATCACTAAATGAGTCACTGTGAGACCTTGTCTCACCCTGTCATGGAACAAACATGTATCTAAAGAAGCCTCTTCAGTGAGGTGAAACATCTTCCAAGTCCTGTTGCCTTCTTTTCAGCCTCATAAGACTGTTGCCTTCTCTGTTTTCACTGCAGATAAAATGAGATTCATTGTCTTGATCACCATCATTGTCACTGTAGCCCTTATTGGTGGAGGCAGCAGTATGATTGCAGAGCCTTCATCACCGTGTCAGGACAAAAGCCCCAAAAGTCATTATAATGAATTTCTCAGCAGACACATCCTTCAAGAGGAATTTGACAGAAATTCCCTAGATGCTTGGAAAAGGTAAATTAAAAGTACATCATTCAAAAAAGTTTAGTTTTATTGTGTGCAGTAGGAAACAACCTTTAAAGTAACAGCTTACAAGCTCCAGAGGGTTACATGCTGCTACACCACACGGTGCTGCTTTATGAGCATCTTCATGTGATGTCATTAAACTCAGCATTTTATGTTTGTAGAAACTAGAAGGTTTAAAGTAATAATGTTGTGGAGGAATTGTGTTACAAATAAGCGAACAGATTTCTGTATCCTGGTCCACATCGAGGCTTAGTGTTTATGAGTGCATATTGTTACCTATTAGAGGAATTGTAACACTGGGAACATTAAAAAATATTGAAAACTAAGCAGAAGTTTTTTAGCAAGCTGAAACCTGGCGTACTATCCATGATGTGATAATATGTACTGAATTATTGATCTATTAATGCAGGTATTTGAAAAAAGAACACCTCTGGTGCAGAACTACAGTGCAATCGTTCCTCAATAAAAGTGATCTGAAGAACGTGATCAGAATCTGCAGCAGAGACGGGCGACGCTTAAGCAAGACGGATAACTATGCAGGGAACTTGTGCATCAGCAACTCAGAGATGCTGATATATGAAGTCATATCCACAAAAAGCAACACGGATTGTAAAATTACAGTTGGTGCAAAGAAAAGGGTTGTGATTGTGGCATGCAACAAGGTTGGAAACCAATGTCTCCCTGTTCATTTTCAGAAATATGAACACCAGAGAGCAAGCAATATACCCTGCAGTCCTGCAAGGAATTTCAGTATTGTGGTAGAATAGCTTTCTACAGTCAGACCAATGATTCTGTGACAAACTTTGCTTGTTGCTATACTGATTATTAAAATTTCATGATGAGTTAAGATTCATTTCTAAATTCAGTGACTTTGGATGGTGTTAGTGCTAATTATGAATTTAGTTTTCTTTTTGATTCATTATTGAAATAAGAATCATACAGAGTTCAATAACAAATGCTGCGTCCACATTTCTAATATTTAATCTATGAAAGAAACATCTGATTGATGAGCACTTCTAACTAGCTGTCTAATATTTGGATTTTGGAGCTACTTGGTTTGTACTTGTGTTTTTGACTGTACGACCACTCCCACTTGTATCTTTCACAAGAAAAACTGAGGGATTTTGTATTTGTATCCTTGAAACAGAATTGTGTAACTTTGAGTTCCCTTTCTTCCTGTTTATTAAAGAAAGAAGTGTAACAGGAAACAGTATATTTGCTGTTAGACCTACGCAAGCAAATGTTTGTGGTCACTATGTCCTCAGCCAATTTGTTTTTAATTTGTACACTCTTGATTTTGGTTTGTGAAAATTGAAACACATACATGAGGTGTATTTAAGTTTCAGCGTTTGTCAGTTAAATAAGTTAGCACAACCAGACGAGGCTCATATGTTTTGAGGCCGGGGATTTGACATTACTGTGAATCAGTTTCTGTTTTAAAGGCTGTTTCTTGCTATAGCTACTCTGACCGTCCTCTGAACTTCCTTCTTTTTAAATTAAATTTTAGGCACGTATTCTTCTCTTGGTAAAATGTTCATCAGCTGTTCTGACTCTCCAGCTTTTATCTCAATTAAATATAAAACCCTCATTACCATTACATTACCAGGAACTTATGATATCCTTACAGTTCCACAAATAAACATATCAGAAACTTGTGTAATTTGGTGTGGTGCAGTGTTGTTTTTTTCTGTCCACTAATGCTCATTAAAAGCTATGGTTATCTTTGAATGCAAAGAGGAAGGAAAATGCAGTTAAAATGTTTGTCGTATTTTTGCACAAGACACAGTTGCAGTGAGATGAGATCAGTATCATATTCTTAACTGGCTGACTAAACATAAAATACAGAAGTATATTCAACACATAGAGGAAGTGTTACTTTTAAGTTAACCCTACCATCTTACATTTTTACAAGGGAAATGGTTGATGAAACATACACACACAAAAGCTTTAAAACCTTAAAACCACATTAAAAAACCTTCCAGTCAAGCAAACAAACAACCGGTCAAGCTGTAACTTACATCCATATTTGCCCAGAATCACAAAACCCTGCTTTAGTGTCAATAAGTACTTGACAAAAAGCTTTGAGTCATAAAAGTCACAAGTGTTTTATGTTATTGAACATTTGTGTGAACTATCAAAGTCAGAATCACAATCAGAATACTTTAATTATGTGGGTTACAGTTGCTCCAAGAAATAACAGTAACACACTAAACTAATTAAATAATATATTGCAAAGTCGAAAATGTTAAGAAATAGCTCTAATATATATATATATATATATATATATATATATATATATATATATATATATACACAAATAGCACCATTTAAATATCAAAAATATTATAGAGGTGAAATATATATGATGGATTTTTAACTCTAATGATGACTGTTGATTTTGTGATTTTGTTAAATGTTGTCATCGTTGTGCTTAAGATTGTAAACTTGTTTTAAAGTGCATGATTAAAGATATTCTTCTGTTTCTATACTCCTCCCCTACATATCAGATGGTGGGGGAGGTTATAGCTATATGTTCAACTGCAGGCACATTCCATGTGAAGACTCTGGTTTCCTTATTTGATAAGGAATGTTTACTTCCAGCCATTTAGGGGCATGCCTATGCTTTTATATGGTGTACCATTAAAGTCAAGCCATATACGGGTGAGGGGAGATGACCTTTGGATAACTAGGAAATGTCGTTAAACAGTTGTAAGCATATATTGTGTGGCAGGAAGTCACGTATACAGAGAAACATACACACATGCACACATGCATACACACATAGACACATATACATTCACTCGCATGCTTGCACGTGCATGCACACACCTTAGTTTTTATGACATGCCACTGGGGTTTTACAGTTGGGGGTTGTGTAATAGGTTCATGGAATAAAAGCTGTGAGGGGTTTTTTTTGGAGTTGGCTACAGGTGTGTTTTTGTCAGTTCTGAGTGCAATCTCCCCTTGCTAGTAAACGGTACGAGTGGCTCTTGTGTTCTGTTTGCAGTCTCTGGTTGTCTGATTCCAGCAGGGTCGCATGTTTAGACCCAACAGTTACCCTTCTAATGCTCTAGTGCTCCCGTTACCACAGCAACCATATCTTGTCCTATGGTCAGAGCTGTAGAGTTAAAGAAGGGGCATACCATGACAGCAGATTTATGATCAAGGCCACGTTCCTGTGAGGAGGATGTGAGGAAGTGTTATGTCTCTTAGCTTGTTAAGCTTGTAACCCTCCATGCCTTTTATGAACAATTATCATCATGACAAATATCAACACGTGTAGTATCCACAGAAATCTCAGCTAAATACTAAGAGATAAGATAAGATAAGATAAGATAAAACTTTATCAATCCCTCGGGTGGGTTCCTCTGGGAAATTCGGTATAAATTTGGTGATTGTAGATAAACCATATCTACAACCACCAAACACAGCAAAAACAAGTGATGATTAAATGTGCAAAATTGCAGACTACACTCTTAAGTACTGTTACGTTCTAAGTCTAGGCAAGGATTGAACGAAACAAGAAAATGGCCCTCACTCATGCACCACCCAAGAAAGAGCAAAACAGAGGAGTTTTGACAGCAGGAGTAACTGAAGCGGGCTGCCTGCTTGTTGACACATGCGCACAAGCAACTACCTCATGATAAGCAAAGGCTAGCTAGTGCTCTGTGTGCTTCCTATTTTTCTGTGTTATGCTTCACCCACAGTGACCCAGATAGCAAATTTCACGCGTACACTACAAGATTGCACTTCTTCATATACACAAATAGCACTGATCATTTTCCGACACCCAATTTGTATCAGGAAATGGCCCCAGGTTTCCCTGCACACTAATTTACTGGTAATGAAAAATAGAAAGATCTGAAATAATTCATCTGGGGTTTTTTTTCTTTTGTTTTTTTTAGTTTTCTTGTCACCTTATCGAGGCTGTTGTGTCTGTTTGCTTTTCCAAGCCAGTGATATTACAGTTTACATCGAGTTGTAGTATGTTGTTTGTCTGGAAACAACATATTACAAGAAAACTGTATCGGCATTATGGCTTTTTAGTCATTTGTATAAAATAAAGCTATAATAACTATATGTGTGGATAACATGCATGATAACAACTAATTTCACACTTACAATGTGTTCTCACTAGACTGAACTCTTTTTTTTACACAAATAGCATTCCCGCTATTGGGTGCTGTCAGTTTTGGTCAAGACGTAGTCACGTGTTGGCCTACTTCACACTAATTTACTGATAATGATCATCACCACATGCTATATACTGAGTGGTAAGATTGCAGAACTGTGAGTG